>NC_134484.1:21667004-22024004 GCF_040206685.1 Ascaphus truei | reverse complement strand
CACTGGTTTTTCCCAGAGCCCTAAAATGCCATTTTAGTCACCAAACGCCGTCTCCTGGGCAATGACATACGTGGGACTCTTGCTGAGATGTCCCGTGGAGAGATATATTTTGTATTAATTAATTAGCTCCATTTTTCTCCAGGCAGACCGTAGTAATGAGTGATCTTAGTACATACTGTACAGTAATGTATGATCTCAGAGAAGTTGTGTCCTCATAGAACATTATTTGCTCTGAAAACCTGATTAGTAGATGCTTGCTTTGTTAAGTAGCAAGATTTAATCTGGTCAATCTTTCCTGAATAATTAACCGCACATTATATAAGTTACGGTGAGTAACAAAGTGACAAAAACCCTCCACAGTTCAGTGTACAGCAAATAAAAATACCCCTTGTGATTACATTCACATGTCTCAGACATAAGTGATATTTAAATTTGCAGTACACTGTATGTTTGAATTATTAGGTCTCTATTTAACAAACTCCAAAAACACTATTTTGCCATTAAATGAACAATAGCCGATACATTTTTAATGGCCACCTGTAAAATAGTTAATTTGTCAAAGCAATGCGCTCCTTTGTTTCCTCATATATCAGTGTGCAACAAACAGGAGTTGGGATAGGAGACACAGCAAATTAGATATTTTTCCATCTCTCTACTTCATTTGCTCCGTGTTCTTGGTTCTTAATTATGAATCCAAAGATGGTGGGCGATCTCCAATTTTAGAACAACTGGTGGCTGGACACTGTAGTAGGTGCTTGAACAGGAGAGCAGACACCTCAGTCACAACACTCTTTAAACTTCAATATTAGACAGGTTCCTACAGCACTCAAAAATTATATCAGAAGTCCAATAGACATTTACACGTTGTGCACCATTTCTGCATTAATAAAATGACTTTAAATATCTATTAAACATCTACTATACTTTTTGAGTGCGACAGGACCCTGTCTCCTATTGAAAAACACTTATCGCCCTTCGAGTATCAGATGGTCCATGTCAACAAATCTCACTGGGCTTCAGGCCATGGGATTTCTTGTGTACTCATCACAGTCGCAACTCCCTCCACCAATGATGCCAAAAGAGGAGAAAGGTCCTCATCTTCAGGTTCAGATGGTGTTTACCAATCCTGGAGAGGTGTGGATATGGTTCCCTTTAAAAAAGGAGTAAAACGGTGATTACATCCAGTGGGCATCACAAGGGCCACCAGTGTGCTGGATCTCGTAGTATCCAGTGGATGTCCTCAGGGAATTGAAGGAGAGGAAGTTCCTGGAATTATCATTCCATGCGCTAAACACATCATATAAACCACTGTCCAGTTACCAGTACTACCCTACATTCAGGGGTGTAGCTATAGCCCGGGCAAAGTCCTCCTGACCATATCTTGGTCTTGTCCCCCAGATAGAGGCAGGCAGGGGGAGATGATGGCACGCAGCGGCGGGCCGCCTGATGGAAGCAGAGGAGCAACCGGCAGAGGAGTTAGGAGTTGCACGGAGCCAGAGCAGGACAGCTGGGGAGGAGCGCGCCCCAGTGGTCCAACCAGGAAGTCTTTCTTACTTCGAGTGTCTATGCTGCTTTAGCGCGCTCGTCCCCGGCCGACCAGCTTTGCCGCTTTGCAACTCCTCTGTCGGCTGCTCCTCTGCTTAACTCTGGCAGCCCGCCACCACGTACCAACATCATCTCCTCCGCCTGCTTCTATCACAACCCTATACCACAGGTAGGCATGGATGGGGAGGAGGGGGAGAGGGCTGAGGAGAGATGATGACGAGGGATGATGACGAGGAGGAATGATGAGGAGGGATGAGGAAGAGGATGGGGAGAGAGCTGAGGAGAGATGATGAGGAGAGATATTCTCGAATTTAAAGCCGAGACAATTTTTTCTCCTGAATCTACGGAATACATTCACTTATAATGGGGCCCTGAAAGTTTTTTTGCCCGGGTGCCAGTGCATGTCTAGCTACGCCACTGCCTACATTTTCCCCCAAACTGATGGATAAACAATTTTAGTTTGATGTATTGACACTGTATAAGGGAGACTAAACGGTGGCTATTTCCTTTCCCAGAATCCACTGATTGTCTTATGCCCACGACTTACTAGTTCTCCAGTCAAATGAGAGCCGTGGCATTATTAGCCTGGGATTTTAGCTTCATCCGAGTCTGATCTGCCATGTTATGTTATCACACGCAACAGGGGGGGGGGGGTTTCAGAGACTTTCTCCCACTTAGAAAGTTTCAGGGGAGGTATAAGGGGACTCCATGAATGTGATGGAGTGTCATTCCAAAATGTAATGAAAACTATTTTATTTATAGAGTACACAGGATTGCACCCGTACATTTTTAATAAAGATGCTAGCAGATGGAATAGTATAATAAGGAGTTTGAAAAAATACATTCCTTAGACCTCTGTCAATATGCAGTGAAGACGTCTTCCTCCCTTCAGTGGTCAGTTTTAAGGAAATAAGAAGAATATGCTGTATATTGATGCTAGAAGACACTCAATTATAGCATGTCTACCAGAGACTACTCTGTAATTAATACAGTGGTGCAATTACTGAAATTGCTTTGGAAAGATATAGCATGCAATAAATACAGACCAATAACTTTTGTTAAACACTAGACACTGTTAATCATTGGTGGGCCACATTCGGCCCACAACTGCTGCGTTCTCCCCCCCGGTGCAGAAGGGAGCTGGGATGTTACTCCCGTGGATCAGAACTTCTTCCTCATTCTGGTCAGCTGTTATATGACAGAGCGCTCATGAACACGTCAGTATTAATGACCGGGGCAGTATTAATGAGTGCACTGGCATGAAGCAGTTGACTGGAGGGGGTGGGGAGGCGCTCCTCCGCAGCGCCAATGTCCCTGCTCCCTGTGCACCATGAACAGAGCGAGAGAGATACAGCCCCCTGATGTCCTCCATCAGCCCCCCAATGTTACCCACTTCCTCTCCCATGTCACTCTCTCTCTCCCCCCATTTCGCCAACTCCACTGCATGCCCTCCCCCCTCATGGCACTCTCCCCTTCACTGCACATCTCCCTCTCTCTCCTCATACATCTTCCACTCTCCCCTATGTGATCTGTAAATATTAAGAGTCATGTGCGGCCGTTTTGAGGGTTGCTGCTGTACATTTATACAAGAATATTACTTTAACAGGTGATAAAAGTTTAAGATACTACACAAAGAATTGTAATTCCTGTCCTGGAGGATGTACATAGAGTCAAGACAAAGTACCCATGAATGTACACTATCTAAATGTCTTGCATAGATCCCTCAAATCAGCTTCATTAGCCCCATCATATGTGTGTTAAACTACAAACAAGGATCGATCAATCCTGCTTCTCCATTTTGGCTTTATTTTTGTTAAATAAATCATGACCCCGTGTAATATGTCATGTGTTGTTGTTCATCTGAGGTTGTATTTACCTAATTTTAAGACCTGCAAAGGATTGTTATTATGCCCTGATATGTAAAACCATATAATTCAAAGAGGGTGTACTTTGTTTTTCCCATGACTGTATATATATATTAATATTACCAGACTGTAGCCTGTCTGTAACACATTTGAAGAATAACATTGCATTTCTTTGTTCCACGAGGCATTTCAGCCCAATGCTGCAGTAAAAGTGTTAACCGTCTGATACTCCGCACATCCAATATGCTCTCTTTGTCTGCGCTGTATTGCTGACATTACCAGCAGAGAAGGTGCTAGAATGATTAACGCGTTTCTGCATTGCTGGTGAATGCCAATCATGCACAATTACTAGTTGAATGTATATTGAACTCAAGTTCTATTTTGGGCTCCACATTCTGAAAGCTCAGAGATTCCTTTGAGGTTCCTCTTACAGTCCCGGTGAGAACTGCAGCTACGGAGTGAAAGAGTTCCTCAACTGACACCTCCAAGGAGTAGTACAGTACCATTTACTGGCTCCAAAAAAAAAAAAAAAAAAAATATTTCCCTTGTACATTACATTTAAACTTCCTTTTTTTTTATGAATATATAACTTTATATATTTTTTTTCCATTGAGGGCTCCATGCTATAAAAAGATGTATATATTCCAGCACTTTTTAACTCTGAAATACGCCTCAATTTCTGCATAATGATAAGTCAGACCTATCACTCGATCACTGACGGATTTCAGCGCAACTGCATCACGGCTACCACAATTTAAAACGATCATTGTTGGCAAAGAAGTTCCTGTATAGCCGAGTCATTTTACTCTGTTGCAACCTCCTGCTGTACATTGTTGCAAGCTGTTTATACCTTAAATCCAAAGCCACAAATCTATGAGGTGTTGGAATTTTAAGAAATAGAAAGACACTTTTGATAAATACAGTAAATCTGATTTTCATGAGAGACACTGCATTTGGATAAAATATAGAAGCAACATTTTTGGCACTGTCTGATGGACATATAAACCATAAATGGGACCAGCATGGGATGCCACCCCTATACCCAAACTCTCCCTCACTGGTAATAATATCACCATCTCATCAACACCTCAAGCCCACTGTCTAGGGGTAATCTTTTACTCTGATCTCTCCTTCGTTCCTCACATTCAGTCTCTCATGAAGTCCTGCCATCTCCACATACAAAATATCACCAGGATACACCCTTTTCTCACTCATGATGCAACTAAAATCCTAATCCACTCATCAGCATCCAAAATGCTGCTTCTAGACTCATCTACCACAATCACTGCTCTACTTCTGCTGCTCCACTACGCAATATCCCTACACTGGCTTCCTGTATTCTCTAGAATCAAATGTAAAGCCCTAGCTCTCACTTACAAAGCTCTCAACTATGCTGCCCCCCCCCCCCTTACATCTCTGCCCTCATCCCCAAATATATCCTTAAACATCCCTCTGTTCTGTCCACGGTACCCACCTCTCCTCCTGCCTTATTACTGCCTCTCACCTACAGTACAAGCCTTCTCCCGTGCTGCCCCCTCTCTCTGGAATTCCCTACCACGCACCGTCAGACTCTCCCCCCAGCATTCAAACATTTAAAAACTCTCTGAAAACTCACCTTTTTAAGGAAGCCTATTGTGCATACTCCTAAAATCCACACCTCTCCCTCTCCGTATTGGTAAAAGCTGTGCAGATGGACCAAACTCCTTGCAATCTAGAACCCCCTAACATTCACCCCTCAAACCTTAATAGATCCAGCTGTGTGGTTACCATACTCCACCCTGAGGCATATTACATCCAACAATGAGCAGCCACGTTACCTTTTGTTTCAACATTGCTCCTTGTCCCTCCCCTAGACTGAAAGCTATCACAAGCAAGGCCATCATTACCTGAATCTGTTTGCGCTTATTTGTATTTGTATGTCATTCTGTTTATGTAATTGATGTCACTCTATACCCCACTGTACCACTCTGCAGAATACTGTATGTTGACGCTCAGTGGCGTAACCACTGTGCCACTAAACCATGCAATGTGGCAGGCCTGAGAGGGTGGGGTGTCCTGCCGGCCAGCGCTGGAAGTTAGTTCCGGCTGCAGAGAAAGGTCGGGCCCAAGCTCTGCGCTTGCGGCAGCTGCTGCTTTATGCGGGCCATCACTCCATAGCCAATACCTCCTCCTCCTCATCTGTTCCCCCGCCCGGAGGTCGGCCCAACATTCTGCCTGCAGCTCCCACACTGACACAGCCGGGACCAGAGCAGCCCTATGCCAACCCACCCACCCCCACATAGGTAAGGGGGGGGCACACGTGTGTATGTGTGTGCGTGTGGAATTGTGTGTGAGTGTGGAATTGTGTGTGCGGGAAAGTGTATGTGTGCGTGTGCGGGAAAGTGTATGTGTGTGCGTGTCTTTGGTGGGGTAGTGAGAGGGTGGGGGGGGGGAGGGGGGTGTATCACTGGTCCAACCATACCGTACACACTTCTACCTTTATCATGGGAAGCAAAATCTACATACCAAAAGAACATCAAAGTATAAAAACCTTTGGTGTACAGAACACCAACATGGGCCAGTGATCCCTCCAAACCACAACAACGATCTGGTCATTTCATCTCTAAGGCCTTCAAATTCCGGTTAAAAAGCAAAAGGGCTCAAACCACTAGAGCTACTGTAGCATCGCTACAGATGAATCAGGTGGCTAATTCTAGTGCATGCAAAACTCACACCAGGACTAGTGTTCCCAAGCCTCGCTAGTTTCAAATCGCCGTACTGCTGTTTCTTTTGTTTTTGCAATCAGATACAGATGTAGCAAGACGTACTGCCCTGGGTGCCACGATGTGGAGCGGCTGATGTGGCGCAGGAGCCTCGCGTCCACATCGCCATTACAGCTCTCACGGCCGGGAAGGCAACAATCTTCCCAGAAGGAATTAATGCAGTGGGGAACCCCGCTTCTGAATGGGGCTCCCGCTGCGTTAATTCTACCGAGTCGCCGCCGGTCTGTACGGGCTGCGCAGTGAGAGCAGAGAGAAGCAGTCCCTCTCTCTGTGTCTCTCCGCGCAGCGTTTACAGCAGAAATCACTATTTTTGTCTTAACATAGGATTGAAACAGGGGGTCTCCGGAGCTGAAACCCATTAATTTCAGGTCCGGGGACCGCCTGCTTCCCAAGATACAGACCTAGGGAGTGCCGGTATTTCCTGCAAGTTTTTTTCCTCGCGGTCACGGAGAGTGTAAATCTTGCTATATCTGTGACATATAACAAATACATTATCTATAAAAAAACAAACAAACGCACAAACCAATGCCTAATCTAATCCACCCGGCAGGAAAAGGGTTAAGAAATTAATAATACATAGCACATCTAACGAAATTCCGCGCTTTAATAGCAGTATAAGGAACACTTTCGCACACGCAGCTTGCTGAAAGTGCCTCCTGCTTTGGCCGTGTGCCCGTAACATTTTTCCTCTCTCATAAATATTCACAATCATTTCTCGCTCGCAGAGACTGGCTGCATTATTAAAACGAACGTACTACAAATTGGATCCAAAGGCGTTTGGCTTTACAGCTTTCTTAGCACTTCTTTAGCACAAGCTTAAACGCAGCACCCGTTTCTCACCTTTATCACATTTTGTCAAGAATCTGACACTCCACAGTAAGAAATACAAATGTAGCAAAGGTTCTAGTTAGTGTTCCCGCGTTAAGGTGAGATATTTAAGTAATAATCCCCGAAGAACAGGGCATTATTGGCCAATAATGCCCTGGCTGGAAGAGTTGAAGGCCCGAGGCGAAGCCGAGGGACTTTAACCCAGCCAGGGCATTATTGGCCAGTAATGCCCTGTTCTTCGGGGATTATTACTATTATAGGCTAAATGTAGGCTTATTTCACAAATAAGACACATTCGTATATGTAACGGCTGGACCCCCTTGTCTGACCCACCCAATCTCACATTGGCCCGTGTGGTCTAACCGGTCCCCATTACGTGATCGTGTATGGTGGTGCACCTGCAAGCAACAGGACTCCCGAGTCTCCCGCTTGATGGTATTAGGGGATGTCATCAGGACAGGTAGCTGAGGTAGTGGGTGCGAGTCCAACTTACATCATGTGCAGCGCCTCCACCTCATCAGGATCTATGCTTCCGCAGGGAGATGGTCCTGGTGAGGAACTCCTTCTCGGTGGTGACTGCCACTGTAGAGTAATCTCACACTCACACAGTGGGGTTTTCATTAACAAGGCCATCTTTATTGTAGTTTGGGATGTAGCAGACTGCCCCATGCAGCTGCCGGCTCTAGCCGCACATCTCTTCGTGCTGTCCCTTTGCCAGGTACGCCCTCCCGTATTGAAGTGGGATTCCCTCTTCTCCTAGGGAAATCACCCCTGTGCCAAGTCCCTGGACACAGAGTGGCTTAGACAGACTTGATTGGTCAACCTGTACCGCTAGTTACTGCACTAGGGTCACAAAGTGTTCATACAATCCCCTATGCAGGAGCATACACTTTACCAGCTACTTCACACAACTGCTGGTCAACACAACACTAACTGACAGTGTTGTGCCTTATATACTTCAGGAGGCAGGCGCATCTCTGATGTCACTATCCAGGGACTCAGAGCATACAGCCACTCCCCTCCATACATAGGGCACCTCACCAGGGTGTGAGGGAAAACCTCCATAACTACTGCTGACATACCTGTACTTATCAGGACTTACTGCCAACAGAGAGGAAAGTAGTATACCATTATTATGCATGGCTATATATAGTTAAATAGATTTTTTTATTAAAATAAAATGGTAAATACATGAAACCACCTCTATATATGCTTACACTGCAGATATCTATATCCACACACTGCCGCCCACTATGTGTACACACACACAGCAGCTCAACACACACAAACTGCTGACACACACACACACACACACACACACTGGAGCTCTAGACACACAACACAGCACCTCCTCTACACTCACAACACAGCACCTCTACACACACACCAAAGCACCTCTACACACAACACAGCAGCTCTACACATACACACACACACACAACACAGCAGCTCTACACACACAAACTCTGCTGCTACACACATATGCTACACCCATAAACACTGCTGCTGACACACACACACACACACACACACACACACACACACACACACAGCACCTCTACACAGATATACAACAGCACAGCACACACACACACAAACACACAAACTGCAGAAAACTGCAGACAGCCACTTACTTCTTTGCAGACACTCCCCTCGCCCCCCCCCGCCCCCCCCCTCCAATTCAACTGAATCTGCTCAGAAAATCTCAGTCGGCTCGGGATGGGGAGGAGTCAACCCGTGGCTGATACTTCCTGACCAATCCCCTGCCCTGTCTCAGAGCTGTTACTTCATTCTAACCAAATCCCCTGCCCTGTCTCAGCTGTTCTGAAAGCTGATTGGCTGGAAATAAACACATTTGAAAACTGCACTTTGCAAGCTGCTAAAATTCCGGGCCTTACTGAGTGGATAATGCCCAGAATTTTAACCAATCAGAGAGCAGGGTTTTCAATAATTTACTGCTTTAGCCTATAATCTGCATTATAATGCGATATGACTCGTTATATGCGGAAGCAATGAAGTCTGCTCCATCTGCATCTTCATTTTCCTAGAATTTCCCAGATGCAGGTTATATACCCAAGAAGAGATCAGAATAAAAGTCATTCAAAATACTTCATTTTTTTTTTTTCAATTGGCTTTTTCAAGCACAATTGACTAATGTTGCACCTGTTATTATTGTACTTCAAAGCTCTTGTAATCGTGCCAGTCCTGGAGAGTTTAGATTCAGTGCAGGTAGTGATGCTTTAGTGCAGGGTGCGCAAACTGGGGGGCCCTTACAGAGGCCCCGCGCTCTTCCCTAAAAGCATTTAAGTTAAATGCCGGGGCGACCGTGTGAGGCCTCTGTCAATTCCCTTACCTTGTCGTCCCTTACGTGACGTCACATGACCCGCTGCGTCATTTGACGCCGGAGACAAGGTAAGGGGGTGTGAGTGAGATGGGGGGAGAGCAGGCATGGGGGGGCACAGGGGAAAAAGTTTGTGCACCTCTGCTTTAGTGAACCAACACGCGCGGTCTTCAAGGTATCATTTTATCAACGTCATAGTTCTGATCTACAAATGTACTCTGGGTACCACGCCCAGGAAGGGACCCACCTGTCATTCTATAAAACACTATTGCATATTCTATAAAACACTATTGCATGTACTACACTGAACCCTTTGAAAGGTCATTGTATACAGGGGTGGTTGAACAGAACATTGGTGAAGAGACAGGTGACAAATGTGGAAGACAGAAATGTAAAACAGAAGTGCGACCTGGGGTCAGCACTTGGTCTTGTTCTCGTCAATCTTTCTGTCAGTAACATGTAGAAAGTCATGGCGTCCATCCTTATTCCACCTGCACAGACTCCCAGCCTGCATGGATCCAACACCCTGACCAGGTAACAGAGACTGAGCAAAGCCATGTATATAGTCAGCATATGTAAACTCCTATTATATATATATATATATATATATATATATATATATATATATATATATATATATATATATACTGTATACAGTACATTCACACTGTATCACATCTTTGCTTTCCTGTGCTTTTTCAAAAACAGCAGCTGCTTTGCAGTGACAGCATCAGAAACTCTAGGCCATGTCAGCTGGTACCGCTCACTGGAGTTTTCCTTGAAATTAATGGAGTGACGCGAGTAGAGATTAATGGATTATAGAAGGAGCAGCGCTCACATATCTGTACAATCTGTACTTTTCAACTGGGTTGGTAATTCGTTTTTCCAAAGAAAAGGACACAGGCCATTGTGATCCTGTACTCATTCAGACCGAATCTGTGCATTTTCCTCTCGTGTGCCAGAATCTCCTTTTAGAGGGGTTTGCATGTGGTGATTTGGGGCTATGAAAATACTGAGGCCAAACACATGCCTCAAACAGGGTTCTCCAAAACCTTCCCAGCCTCATAGAGATGCATTTCCACTTACTCATTTGAATATCGATGTGCTTTTTGTCCCACCCAAAACAAATAGACTTAGCTCTGTCCTTTTCTCTCTAATCTTTTTTACAATGGTGCTGCATTTTCTTATATTGTGTTAATATTTTAAGGGACTCCACAAAACCCCTTTAATCAGTGCTTTGGAATTACTGCATCAGGTTGTTCATTGCTATATTACCTCCATAATGAGTCCTTAATTAAAGCAATAGATGATCTACTATAGTGATGCTTCTGGTTGGTTTTAGAGCGCCTAAATTGGGAAGCATATACAGCACATCAGGTTTCAAATGATGAAATAAACATTACAAATCGAGGTGACAGAGGTGTGTGGCTAATTACAATTACTTGCTACATGTTGCCGAGACATGCCATGTACAAATCATGGAAGGGTTACAACAGGGGGGGGGGGAGCGTGATTTTTTGGGGAGCAGCGCGGCGGTTACAGAGGCCCTGCGCTCTTCCTCAAAGCATTTAAATGAAATGCCGGGGGAGCCCGCGCGAGGCCTCTGTAACTCACTCACCTGGTCTCTGGCGGCTTCTGGCGACGTGTCACATGACATTGTGACGTCAGAAGACGGTGGAGAACAGGTCAGAAAGGAGGGGGGAGTTAAAATGTCTATAGGTAATGCTATCTACCATAACGATAAAGTCTTTCAAGAGTAAAGATACATACAGATGTGGCAAGACTTCACTGCAGACAGACAGCACTGAAGAATTAACGCGGTGGGGGGTTCAATTGAAAAGAATGCTCATCCCTCACAGCCTGATTGGGACAGACACTGTCCCCAGCCGCAGACTTTCGCCTACTCGCCCGCGGCGCTGGAGATGCAGGTTTTGCTACATCTGTACTTTTCAGTAATGATGTTTTCATTGAAGTGAAACTTCTTTGCAGGCACCTACAGTGTTTTGATGGGGAAAAATGTCATTGGTTGTAATGAAAACGCATGACGGTAGTGACGTCATGACGGCGGGACTCGGCGGATGCGCAGAATCGTCCGCAGGCTTCGGCGCATGCAAAGAAGAGAACACAAGCCTTGGAGCATGCACAGAAGTGGCCGCGGGCAACGGCACATGCGCAGAAACTCGGTACATGCGCAGAAGGGATCTCGGGCCTCGGCGGGTCACCAAACACCACGCATGCGCAGAAGGCGCCGCCCAACGCCACCAATGCGCTGAAAAGGACACACACCTGAGGTTTAGGTAGGTCAGAGCCTGTAGGTTAGATATAGCAGGCGGGACACTGCAAACACACACGCACACCACTGTTACTAAAAGAATTCCAAGTGAGTATAAATATAGAAGTGCAAATAGCTACAGTTGTAGAAATGTACGAATTATAATAAAAAAGACAGAAGAGGAAAACATGCACGGTCTGTACACAGATAACACATTAATTGTATATAGATTAATATAAAATAGTAACTGTAATGATTATTAAAAATATAAAAAAAAGAGGGGGGAGGGGGTGTGTGCCGAGCATGCGTGTTCTAACTCAAACTTCTTTGCGTTTTGTCACTCAAATTGTGCTTTGATTTGTATGATTGACATTGAATGAAAGACTTTTGAGAGTAACGGCATTTAGATATTTTACAATCAAAACGATATGTATCTTACTTTAGTTATCAGAAAGTCAATTATATCGTGTATTCAAAGTGATAGTATGGAAATCTCAACACAAAAATAAATAAAATAAATTATTCACTCAAATCTCAATCATTGAATTAAAAACATCACCATCGCAAATACAATTTCTGTGACAAAACACAAAGAAGTTTCACTTACAATGTGCACACTTCTTTTTTGTTTACCGATTCAGCCCACATAACACCAGCGTCAATAAGAAATGGCTTAAAAGTACAGCTCAACCCCGTTTAGCTCGATCCACTATAACGCGGTTTGAGCGTGGGCCCCAAATATATATATATATATATATATATTAAAAAAACACACACACACTGCACACACTCACAGCACACTGCACACACTCACAGCACACTGCACACACTCACAGCACGCACACAGCCCCCCCCCCCCTATCTTTGGTGTCAGCTGCTGGGGCATCGTGGGGCTGCTGGCAGGCATCAGTGCGGAGCTGGGGGGGATCGATGCGAGGCTGGGGAATTGGTGCGGGGATCGGTGATTGGTGCGGGGATCGGTGATTGGTGCAGGGATCGGTGCAGGGCTGGCGGGGGGATCGTGCGGGCTGGGGGGGAGGGATTGGTGCGGAGCTGCTGGGGGAAGTGAGGCTGCTGGGGGAAGTGCGAGGGGAGTTACGGTTGCTGCTGGGGGACGTGTAGGGCTGCCGGCGCCTCACTCCACCTCTTCCTCCCTCCTCCCAATCGGGCTCGCGGTGGCCATTTTTTAAAAACTTAGCGCGACCCAGGTTATAGCGCGGTCGAATCGGTGGCCCCTGAGGACCGCGCTATAACGGGGTTGAGCTGTACTAAGAATTACAGAGCCAAATATATATTTGTAAGTGGCCATTCTTAAGATAAACAAATAAATTATGACTAGATGCATCGATATAGTATTAAATACTAAACCTATATTCATTAGTCATATTGCAGGAGTGGTGGAGACACAAGGATTAACTGGGGGCCTGGAACACATTAAATGTTCCTTTAAATTATTACCAGACATACTTGCTAAAGGAACAGTTTGCTCCACTCGTCCCCTCCCCGCTCCACCCCCTTCTTTCACGTAGGAATGTCTCCGGAACGAAACCACGTCAATTTCAGCTCTGGAGACCCCCCGGTTCCGGAAATACTTACCAGGGAAGATGCAGCCATTACAGACCCCTCCAATGTAAGCACGATAAAAATCCTGAGAGCCAATAGGAAGCCGCTGCATCATCCGTCACAGCTTCTATTGGCCAATGTGACAGGGGGGATTTAGACCTCCATTAAGTACTGGCAGACACTTCTTCGGTAAGTACTGTATCTAGGAAAGTAGTGGGGTCCAGAGGGAGGTGCTGCTTTAAGTGCTAATCTAGAGATGCCTGAAATGTAGGGTTTAGTACTAGAGGATTGTAGGTATTCTAAAGTACATTGGTGGCCACACAAACACTGAGGCAGTTAATACGAGCGGTTAATGGGAATTATAAAGATGTACATTAATGGTAATAGGGTTAATAGCCTCACTGCTCTCCACAGATGTAATTAGAAGTGCATTCATTTGGATCTTGCCCAAAAGATACAGAGGGATAGAAATCGGGTTGAATCGGTTACTGCAATGATTAAAGAGAAGTACTGTAGTGCCGACGAGTATTCTAAAACAAATCTGGGGCAATCACCAGCAAGACCCAGGTACATGCTGGGTACATGCTGCAACATTTCTGCAGACAGACTAATGGCCCATCGGATTAACACAGCAGGGGCCCCTGGCAGTCCCATTGCAGAAATGTCACTGAAATGTTGCAGCATGTACCTGGATCTTGTTGGTGATAGCCCCAGATTTTCCAGGGCAAGTTTAAGGCAAGTTTTAGAACACTCGTCGGCGCACCTGTACTTCACTTTAATAAAAGAAACTTTTCATTCCACGAAATGATAGTTATATTGAATCTGGATATACATTGACAGTTTAAACACTAATACCTATTGATATCTACCTCTGATAGCCCTGTCTGTAAAGGCTGTGCACTGACACATTGATATGTTTACATGCTAGTTTACCATAGCTCATGAAAAAAAATACACACTGTATGCACTAAGTTACATACGCTTATGCGTAGTATATTAACCCCTTCAGGGTATATTTCACAGAACATTTGAATGCATTTAGCATAGGGACCTGCTATTGAGACATAGGCTGCGCTTATAGTGCCTTGCGACGGCGACCCAAAACAAATCAATTGACTCCGTCGCCAGTGCTTACAGTAAGCGCAACGGCGACGGAGAGACTGAAAATTTGGAAGCCGGGTCTATTTGATTTTTTTAGAGACAGTCTCCACATGTGACTGTCTCTAAACCAATCAGAGACCGCGGCCCGCCCCCTTAGTGACGTCGCTGGCCTTGTTGCCAGCGACGTCGCTAAAAATCAAATTATAACTTTTGCTGGTGGCGACGGCATCGGTCGCGTCGCCATCGCCATCGCCAGCACTATAAACCTTACCTTGACGTTGGTTCGCAGGCTTGGCATTATTTGATCAACGGATGTAACCAAAAGTCTCCTTTGTCTTACAGATTTAGTTTTCACTATGTATATTTATTTCCCCATTTATTGCTATCCCAATGGGAGAAGCGCAGGGATTAACTTTATGTTTTTTTCACATATGTATGGTCAATCCATTCACTAGCAGCATGCTCCTTACACGGAGAAGCGTGGTGAATATATATATATATATCCGACTATCACTTTCTTGCACTCCATATGTACATTTTTTATATGTATTTTTTTTTTTTCAGGTCTATTGGACTTTTCTTCATTTTTTCACCTTGTTTTCTACTCCCTATTGGTTATATACATATATATATATATGCAATGTTGCGATCCCCACCAAAATGGCAATCACTAAGCAGCACTCAGAAATAAATGATATAAATCAGTGTATTAAAACACTAACATGGCACACAAACTGCAACGTTTTGGTGCCAGCAAGAGGACCTTCCTCAGGGAAGTGCAGAAAAGTTCGAAAAGTCTTCTCATGATGACCATAGACTCCCTTTATCTCTTTGTACCTCAGACACTAATATTAGATGTACAGCACTATAACTTAAATGTTGTTCCTGTTATTAATTGAAAAGAAGGTGGGTGTCCATTAATCACAATGGAACACAGACCAGCTGAACTGTCATTCAATCAGTGTGCATCAAGATAGATGCTCCAAAGAAGTGGCACACAGCTGTATCGCTCAGACCTTTCATGGACTGCATTTGATAGTACTAGTGATGCAATGATTGATGAGAAGGGATTAAGGCACTACTACAATCATCACCGTCCTAGCAGCTTGACCACCTGATCCCAATGTTCACAGAAAGTCCCAGGCACTCCTCGTTCTACACATTCTATCTCTATTGATTTTGCGTTAGGAGTAAAAGAGCAAAACCAGGACTGTCTTTGCCTATCCCTGTAAAATAGACTGGAGCTTGGTCCAACTTTCCAAGGAAGGTGGGTCCTGAGGCTTGCATCTCCTGACAATATGTATATCCGTTCTGCTACTTGGAGTAAACAAAACTGAAGAGGAGACTAATTTGGAGGAGTGTAGAGATCACAAGTTGAGTTGATCCACAATGATCAGGAGCACCTCGCTCAGGAGCATGAGATGCTGTCACTATGTGTGAGTCTGTCATGAAATAAAATACAATATTTAGTCATCGAAGCAGTCACAACATTAAATGTATTGTGCATCATCTTTTATGTGGCTCTTTATACATCATATTTAGAAGATGAATGCTATATTTACATTGTCACATCAACATGAGGGGGTCTTTTTTCCATGTACGGAAATTATACTGTTACATATCTGTACATTGTATACCATCACACTTCAAATTGTGCTAATGACAGAAGAGGTAACAGAGGTATGTGTTACAACATGACTCATTTCGATATTGATTACAATGATGTACTGTAATCACATTCAGCACTTGGCATGCTTCTGTAGGACAACGTGTACACATGCTGAACATCACATGCCAGGGTGACCCGATTGCTGTGCAGGGTGGAAGGTCCTCAGATGCAAGTGAAAATTGTTCATGCATAAATGCTGATTCCATTCCAAGGACGCAACGTTTTTGTGATTACTGACAACATAACCGTCAATGGAACGCAACCCCTGAAACTACATATTTCCTTATGTGGAATTTGATCCATTGAGTGAACAGCTAGAAACTAATGTAGGTGCCAACATTAGGAATAGCAAACAAAGTAAGTCAGAAGCTTGTTCAGAGCACTGAGATTTTTATTTAGTAACTAAAACGACGCCATGTAATGTACTTTGAGAAAATTGATAGTTTGGAAATATATGTCTGGGCCGTCATTATAGCGGTGACAGCAGTGGAATTGAATCCATTAGAATTTCCAAGAGCTATTTCCCAAACAAAGACAAGGCGATGAATAACAATTTCTGCAGCCTTGATGCTGCTTACCATGGAATTATCTCACATCCCGTGTTATCCTTTTAATCTAAACATTCTATATTAAAGAAGTGTCAATATAACGAAACTAACGATACCGCTTGTAGTATTAATACATATCATCAATAAACTTGTGTTAAAAAGTTAGTTTACTTTAGATCATTATATTTTTAGATAATTGTCTGATATTTTACTTTAGTCAGTTTAATAGTTGAGATATAAAGAAAGTTGGTCGTTTCACTTTTAAACCTCAAATGCTATTTTAACTGTGGCGAGCAACCTTGTAAGATCATCTAAAGCCGTTCCGACAGAATGAAGCTAATCCTACGTTTATTTCTGAAAGGATGTTACAGGGCTACAGACAGCTCTATTACACATCCACATCACACGAGGCAATGAAAAGGAAGTACAGGGCTTGAAAAGAAAGAGATTTGTCAATTGACATGTGCAATACCAATGAGAAAGCCTGGGATATTGTCGCTATACAACATGCAGTGCCGGCTCCCGCAAAAGGCTGGCTGTCCAGTTTACACACTGTCATTAACCTCATGTAGCCCGAGCCTGCCGTGTGCGCTGCAGAGTCAGAACAACCCAATAGCAATAGGACTCATGCTCAGATGAAAAGCATCTGCTCAAAGTATTTTTACACAGCGGGCCAGGAATACAACGCAACAGAACTGTACTCCACGCATCCAACAGATGTAATGCATGATATGATACGACGCATTGACTCATACAAACATATGCTACAAAAGTCTTTCACAATTTAAAATGTCACAAAGCCACAATCCTATTAGGATCATTTTATACATAGACATGCTATTATTATTATTATTATTATAATAGAAGCATTAACGCACTCTTGAAAACATTCTGCACTATTTTACGGCGGTTTCTCCGTGCCATCTAGATTTAGTCATTGGTCAAGCTTGCCACGTTCTAGCCTTCTTGGTCTTGCAGGAGTATTCGAAAGAGAATCAAAAGGTTCAGATACATTTGATTGGATCAACAGAAAAGTTTTTCATAGATGTGAAAGTGTGGAAATAGCTTTCAAAACCTTACGGGTCTCTTCTTTGTGTGTTAGGAGTGAGTCGTGGCTCAATAAAAGGCATGGAAACCTGCAGTAAATGAAACACCACCATTAGGCAGTCAAGACATTATTTCTCAGGAAAGGAAATATTCAGAAAATGAGTTACAGTAAGTGTCAGACACAGCTTGTTGGAGGAGTCAAACAGCGTGATTTTAGTCCTACAGTAGTTCATCAGAAACCTTTCTAAGGGATATATAGGTTGAAATAACTAAACATAGTTCCTAGTTTTTTTTAATGAATATCATGGATTGTGTTTTCAATATTACTTTTTACTTTAGCAAGTTGACCATATTTAATGATTCTAAAAATAAGTTTTGAAGCCCAAACAGTGTGTATAATAACCTGCGTTTTTTCAGAGCAGCATCTGTGCTTTTATCAGTTCATAGAGAGGTCATCCAGGTACGAAATGTTTGTCTCACAGCTTGGATTGCAGAGGAAATACACAGCCATGTAACTCATTTGTCTAATCTTTTAATTTATTGCGTCATTATCTTAGATGTAGGCCCATCTTAACCAAGTCATGCTATTCCACAAAACGATATATACAATTGTGCCTGTCACTCACCAGTCATGTAGTAAAGCAGACTCCCATGGTGCATAGGGGAATAGGGTATACATATATACAAGTCATTTCCCGGCCAGTACTCTGTAACTGACCAGACTTTGTATATATTCCACAACACTACCAGAAGACACCTATTCAAGTGAAAGTGTCTTGTGCAATAGCACCACTTAGTAAATATGGCTCACAGTATCTTTGCAGATGTAGGCATTTGTAAGAGGAATCCTGGCTACCTAAACCCCAACACTGCAGTGGTCAAGGCTCAGTAATAATGCAGTTAACAAAACCATCACAACTACAAGAAACAGAAGCAAGGCTTCGGAAAAACGTGCTGCTGGAAAGTGTCACAGGCAAGTGCTTGTGCTTCGAGACCTCCCCCAAATTCTCTTCAAGACCGTTTTCCAATGCAGGGTACAAGGGAAGTTGATGAAATGTCAGGTGTAGGGAAAAAAAAAAAAAGGATGCTATTGCTGGTGGAAAACTGGGGATATGTGCTCAAGTCTCACTGCCAGTTATTGTATCAGAAATGACTTCGAAGCCACCTCTTCAATCAATTTAGATGGCTACAGTACCTCCTAAACCAAAACGGGACTGCTAATAAATTATTATTGAAGACAGCATTCGAATATATTGTATGCTGCCTGCCTTAAAATCAAAATACAGGTAGGCAACCCTGTCGGCCGTTTTTCGATGTTTTACCCCTGTGGCGGGAGCTCCTCTTTTTGTAGGCAGACTGTATGGCGACAGTCGCAGAGCGTTTTTGCAAATCGCTTTCTCTCGCCATCTTTCCCATGTACTCCACTTTAGCACCAAATGTCCATTTCATGGTATCACAAGAGCGCGGAAACAGACATATAATCAGAAGACCATATACAGCCCCCTATAATTGCAGTCAAGATAGGTGACATATGAGTATAATGTCAGTAATTAGAAGGCTAGGTCTAAGCCAAATCCAAAAAATATAGGATATAAAGCTGAAAGGTCACACTGAAATGAAAAAAAATAATAAAGACTTTAATGTTACTACAATAAAAACGACGAAACGCGATAAAAATGCACAACAGGTGCATAAATAAAATCCCCTAATGTGTGTGGTAACGGTGCAAATATGGTTAACAGATATAACCAAGAGCAGGAGCTGCTATCAAGTTAGGAGCTAAATCAACAGGTGCTGGGTTGTAAACAAGAAGGTTGCAATAACCAATGATTTAAATACACCTGACTCCTCCCCCTTGAGAAAGCTCGCGGTGACGCGTGAAACGTACATCGGGGTACGCCGTGACGTCATCACGCTGCCGCATGCGCGGCAAGTGTGTTAGAGGAACGGCAACTCCTAACCCTCTCATGGAGTTCACAGGCTGCACCAGGGACATCAGGTTATATAAGCATATACCTCATTGCTGATGCACACGTTCTGTGGGGGTTTTTTGCCATTGTGCACTTCGCAGTTAATTAACTTTATTGCGCTACCCCACAGGCACCCATTATTGGGAAATATTGAGGCTACCTATACTCTGTGTATACAGATGGTTATCTCGATCTAAGTGTGTTTACTGATTGTCAATCACACACTGTGCATATATTTCACATCTACTACCTACCCTGTCTCCTGTGTATTTAAATCATTGGTTATTGCAACCTTCTTGTTTACAACCCAGCACCTGTTGATTTAGCTCCTAACTTGATAGCAGCTCCTGCTCTTGGTTATATCTGTTAACCATATTTGCACCGTTACCACACACATTAGGGGATTTTATTTATGCACCTGTTGTGCATTTTTATCGCGTTTCGTCGTTTTTATTGTAGTAACATTAAAGTCTTTATTATTTTTTTCATTTCAGTGTGACCTTTCAGCTTTATATCCTATATTTTTTGGATTTGGCTTAGACCTAGCCTTCTAATTACTGACATTATACTCATATGTCACCTATCTTGAGTGCAATTATAGGGGGCTGTATATGGTCTTCTGATTATATGTCTGTTTCTGTTTAATGATTTCTCCCTTGCACCAGGTAGACCTTGTCTCTTCGTTTGTATGTTTGGCGTAGCGACGTGCCCTTTGTGTATTTATATCACAAGAGCGCCCAAGAACAGCCACCTGAGCCCTCAGATCTTGAACCTGTCTTCCTGCACTTTTCCCATTCAATGTAGTCGCCGGTTCAGCTTCTTTGGGATTGAGTTGTGGTTCCAGCTCCATTTCCAGAGAACGTCCTATCTTTTCAGCTTCCTCAGCTAAGGATTCTTTTGGCTTTGATTCTGCACCCCTACCTTTGTTTGTTGCCTGTTGGGCGGCTGCAGGTTTGGCTAGTGCTCTCTTAGGTGGCTCAAACTTCGTAATCTTGTTTTGAAGGTGAGTGGTGTCCCCAGCTCTCATTGTACCCTTGTCCTCATGGGCATTAGTTACTGTGTGGGATACCGATGCTTGGGCAGAGCCAATACCTTTTCCCGTATTGGAGGCATTTGTAAGTTACTGGTCTGCAGAGTTGTCACAGTCGGCGTAGCCGGCCTTCCTTAATAAAGGTGGAGCCCGGCTGGCTGCCCCTGAACCATATGGTATGGGATGAGAGTGTCAGCTCTTGGGTCTAATATTGTACCTTACTGTGTTGCCTGTAATTTTGTTCCTCTGTTATACTGTCCCCCATAGGGTTATAAACTAGGAACTGTGTATGTGGGGTTAACTGTGTAAGCCCAGTGGGCTAGTTAATACATTATCTGTGTATTCCCTTTGCCTCATGGGCCTGCAACTGCCTGTGTCAGCTTGTAAGTGGATTGCCTTGTATGGGTGGCCTCTTATGAGAAATAGCTGCAGGGCAGGGACATCTGGAACATGAGGGGAAAGGGGGGGAATATTTTAACCTATCTCGCCTGCCAGCAAGGTATTCTTAGCTGGTGTCTTAGAGAAGAGGTTTTAGAACCCCACATGATAGGTGCAGATGGGGGAATGCAAGCTTGTGTCTAAATATTGGTTCTCTGTGTTTTAAAACTGCAATGCATTTGGTTTGTCCTGTGATTTAAACCCAGGTTGGTGACAAAAGGCAGTCTGAATTAGCATGTGAATTATATGTGGATTAGCATTTCAATGCCCAAGCTCAGATAGGGATTCCAAGCCCATATCTCCCCAATTTATGTCCCTTATAAGTATAAGGTCCCCCACAGAAAGCACAGGCATATGGAAGATGCTAGCTAGTTTGCATAGATTCCATAGTTCAGAGAGGGGGGAAAACCATTTGGTGAGCAGGATGTTCAGATTAGGATGTCTGTTTTAGATAGACACAGCGGAGCCAGGGGAAAAAAACGGCCCTGGATGTCAAAACTGATAAGCAAGGTTTCTATTGGCAAGTTTTGAATTTATCCCTCATATCAGGGAATGCGTAATTTCAATCCCTGCTTTAATTGGCTATTACACTCCTCAATGATTTAGATAGGAATTCAGCCTATATAAGAGCGTGCAGTAAAAGCAGCTCTCTCTCTCTTTTTCCTGTTGGAGATCTGAAGACAAGCAGCTGCTGGCAGGCCTCTCTCAATTTGCTTCTGTGAAAGAGCTATTCACACTTGGAAGCATGGGGAGGTCTAGCCAGCAGGCTGGATTTCGGTCCAGGAGCTCAGAACCAAGGTCCTATCAAGGTAAGCCTTTGCTGAACAGGTGCCTTGCAACTAGGAAAGGGTAGATCTCTTCCTCAGACCACAGTAAGTGTGTATATTCTCTGTTTCTTGTATTTCTGTGTGTTTCCGTGGTCTTATCCGAATAAACCGCAATTTATTTTACTGCCTGTTTTGCCTTGTGACTGATCCCTTAAATATAAATGTGTATTTGGCCTGCGCTCCCGTCACAAGAGTCTCACTCTGTTTCTTGAGTGTTTCCTGCCATTCTCCTTTCAGGGTCTTTATTTCTTCCCTGTGCTTTCTCTGAGCTTGCTTCCACCTATCATTCATTATTTTGTGGAGCACTGTGAACTTCTTTGCTTGGGCCGCAGATACTCGTCTCAGTTTCTGGACCTTTTTGCGCTCCCTCTTGTACCGAGTCACCTGGCCTCTAAGTTTAGCTTCTAGTGATGCTTTGGTGATGGTCAGGGTAGCCGTCAGTTTATCATGCTGCTTTGCGAGGACACACTGGTAATAAGACGTTCCTGCAGCACTTGTATTTTCTTAGCAGCCTGCAGATTTTCTTACTGCAGAGTTGGCTGCTTCTCCTCAGCATTCTGGAGGTGTGTATGCAGACCTTGCAGTTGGTTCTGCAGTCGGTGCTCTGCTTCAAACTTTTCATCTTCCAACAGTTTCTTTATTTTTTCAAGCTCGTGCAGCTTTTCATTCTTTCCATTGACGTGGTCTGTCAACTCAGAATTTTCTTTTTTTAATCTTAAATTTTCTCTTTTTTCAGTCTCTGTACTATTCAGGGCATCCTTGCAGTCCACCTTCCATTTTCGCGCATCTGCTTGGAGGCGGGCTGTCTCCTGGTGTGAGACTTCCATCTCCCGCTTGAGGGTCTGAAGCTCCTTCTGAGAGACTTTGAGATCTAAATTAAGATGGAGGATAGTTTTCTTTGAAATGTCCAGCTCCTCAGTGAGACTATGAAGTTCCTTTCTGGAGACTTCCAGTTCTGTGCGGCAACTGTTGATCTCATGGTGTGAGGCATTCAGTTCTACGCAAAGAGTGTGAACCTCTTGCTGAAAGACCGTAATCTCCTTCAGTGCCTCCTCATACTTCTGCTTCAGCTTAGCATTTATTTTAACCGATTGGCTCTGCTTTTCAACCATGGTGGCATTAGTAGTGGTTGCAGTGGCCAGCTCAGTCTTGAGATCATCCAATTCTGACCTGGCCAAAGAGTAAATTGTGAGCACATTCTTCTGTAGCTCCACATTATTCTTCTGTAGCTCTACATAAACATCTTTCTTCAGTTTCAATTGTTCACGGAGCAGATCACAGTCACGCCTGGCAATTTTCAGGGCATCTTTAGGGCTGGTCAAGGGATCATCGCCTATTGGTTCTGGTTCTGCTTCCCTGGTATGGTTGGTTGAGGGTTCCTCCCTGTTGACACCGGCCAGACACTTCTTTGGGTTACACAACTTCTGCCTTGGGCCCTCTGGATCTTCTGTCATCCGCGTGACGAATCTTCCATTTTCTCTAGGCTGTAGTGCATCTCGAACCCACTTTTTCTCCGCAGGATCTGCGGCCATATCTATTCCTTCTATGGTCAGGGAAGAACCGTTTTTCTTTTTCTTTTTTCGCCTCTTTGTTTTGGATGACTCCGTCCCATCAGGCATACTGGGGTCTCCATCTTTATTTTAAACTTCAGCAGCTTCACTGTATCCGCCAGGCTTTTCTTGCAGTTGCGTTGTTAGGTGGCGTAAATATTCAGCGATCTGCTGTTCCCGCTCTTCCTCCTGCTGATCACATTCATCATCATAGAAAGCGGTCTTTTCGGTTCATACCGAGTTCAGGCACCCCCACCATTCTTGGGGTGTTTTGTGGGTGTGATTCGGTTCGGGTTCCCCGTAAGAGATGTCTTCCTCCTTAAGGGACAGGAAAGGGCCATTCTTGCATGGGGTATGGTTCATTACAGGAACGCCGCATCTTGTTCTCCATTTTGGGGCGACCAGGTGTATTTTTCTTCCTGACCTCAGGAGGCGCTATTGCAACTGTTGCCACTGTTTTTGCTAGAACCCCAAATTGTGGTAGACCAACAGGTGGGCATATTTTGCTTGTAGAGGTCGCAGCTCTCACAGGCATCTCTGTAGACTTTTTCTTCCCTTTGGTAAGTTTTACAATATTAGCAGTACTGTGCATGCATTCACTCTCATCGTCTGAATAAGGCCTGAAGGGACACTGCTCTGTGTGATGGGGTTCTTTACACCAGGAACACATTTTGTTCCCTATTTTTGCAGAGTCTGTATTTGACTTCAGCTTGGCGGTCATTTCAAATTCCCAGGGTTTTTTTTTTTTCCACTTAGGTGTATTCTTCACCTTGACCTATTGGGGCACTATTTCTTTAAATACAATGCTTGCTAGCTGCCTATTTCCTTGCTTCAGCAAAGGCATTTGCTTTACCCCATTTACTTGCTATGTGCAATCCCTCCGCTTCAGCAAAAGAATTTGGTTTTCTGCTTGAGTTCAGTAATTTTCAGTCTCATCTTTGGGTATTATGGCATTCACTCTTCACACTTTGGGTGCATGTTGTACTCTCAAGATAAATAGACAGACTTTACTTGCAGAAAAAAAATATTCTCTTTTTTTCACTTTCTTTCACTCCCGGCAGGGTGACTTAACACTCAGCAATTGGCTTTGGGTTACCCTTTACACAGTTCAGCAATCCCTTTTTACCCGGCGGGGCAATTTTACACTCAGCACTTGCTTGCTGAAAATTCCCCTGCTTTAGCAAAAATTTATTTTTTATTTTTTGTAAAGAAAACAATAAACAAAGCCTAGCTCCTCTGGAGCACTAACTCACTTCTTGAACCCTGACTACGGCTGGAAGGCAAAGCCCCTTTATCAACAACCATGTTACACATTATTGTGATTGGCAAGTAAGGTTTACCTGCTTCAGCAGTCTCTCTCTCTCCTCTCTTGGGATTGGGGAAAAGAGTCCATTTGTGGTTTTGTTTTCAGTGCAGTTTTCTTCAGTGCAGTGTTGATTTCCTGCCTGGATGTGTATCCCTTTAATTCTGTTGAACTGACTGTTTGCAGGAACTATGTAGGCAAAAGCACAAATATTTTCACAGGCAGTCTCCGGGGCCCCTTTGAACTTCAAGGGCCACCTCTCATCCCAACTTCTGACACCATATGTAAGAGACATGTGCAGAGGTACGCAATAGAGACTGTTTTAAGGTGAACTAAAAATAAGGCTTTTATTGCGCCTGCTTCTTTAATACATGAAAATCATCAAACGTATGCAAATAAGGGGTTAAACAAAGCTTCTGCTCCATTTGGGAGTATTTCTAGGTAAACATATGCAGTCCAGAACTCCCTTTAGATAGCATGTTTCCCAGCCCCAAACATATAGTTTGATATGTGCAGATATACAACAGTCTTAGAAAGTAATGCTTATCTGTCTCTCTGGTAGCAGTAGGGGGGAATCCTTCTCTGCTCTCCTGGCATAGCCTTTTTGTCCTAAGGCACTTTCAGGTTTTAGAAGTCTTCTCCCCTTGTTGTCTTGTTGTCTGGCTGTCAGTCTACTGCTCTCAATACCTCTCTGTCCCTTCCTGTTTCAGCCCACGTGGGAGCTGAGGAGTCTCTCCTTCCTGTTTCAGGAGGAGCCTTTTCTCTAACAAACCTCCAATCTGCCAGGTGCTGGTCAATTAACCAGCACACGGCTGGATTAGAGGCAAGTTTTCTGAACAGGGATAAGTCCCCTGTTACAACTGTCCTGCCCAGATTGAGCTAGGACGTTCAATACTTATTCAGGAGAGTCTCTCGAAATTCAGGACAGTTGGCAACTCTAGATAAATGTACAGTACAACTATGATTTTCAGGCCTGGCAAAATATCACTCATATTCACCTGTTAAGGTACTGTAAAAAGTCACTTGGCCCACCCCCTCATACCCAAACAGACCCTCCCTTCACACCCACACAGACCCCTCCATTCCAAAATAATTAAGACCCTTGACCGCACAGTACCTCTGTCAATGGTCAAAATCAACTAGCCTGAAGTTAAAGATGCAGCCTCCTTTTCATTGGGCCGCGTGCTTATAGGCGCGGGAACTGTAAGCTGTGTGAGGACAGTGTGCCTGTCACTCACCGCCGGAGCCGCGACACTCCCGCCCCACAATGCCTTGCGCTTAAAGGAGCCCAGACTGCAGTGGCAGACGCAAGGCATTGTGGGGCGCAAGTGTCGAGGCTCCAGCGGCGAGCGACGGGCACGCTGCCTTCACACAGCCTGCAGTTCAGCGCCTTTTAAGCACGCGGCCCAATGAAAAGGAGGCTGCATCTTTTACTCATCTGCCCTGAATTTCCGCTCATCCCCCAGTATGGGTTGTTAGCAACCATTTAGATGGTTATCCAGTTAGTTATGCATTTTTGTTATCTTCTTTAAAGCACCGATCTGCACCTCTCCAGGCAAGAAATACATTTCTCTACTGTATCCTTTTTCATGAATACCGTCCGTTGCACTACAATCATTAAGGGCCACCAACAGGTCAGGTTTTCAAGATATCCCTGCTTCAGCACAGATGGTTCAATCAGTGGCTCAGTCAAAGACTGAGGATATCCTTAAAACCGGACCTGTTGAGGACTGGAGTTGGCCACCCCTGTTCTAGTAGCTTGATTGGTCCTGAAGAAGCTAAAACAATAATGATCCAAGAAGGATCATAAAGAACCCAAAATAAACCACTCAATACATATACAATGGTAATTAGAGTGGACAATACTAGTCCTTCCAATTGATATGAATAGGGCAGTCGAATGACTGGTGTAACACAAGGCAGATGAGAAACCACAAGCTTCTCAAGGGAGCTCCTCCACCCTGAAGAAGTGCGGTGTACGCACGAAACGTATGTCGGGTCTTAGGCGTCCCGTTGACGCGCTGTGTGGTGACGTCTTGCGAGTTTTGTCCGGAAACCTGGCTCCAGCAGCAGCAACCACGAGACTGACTTGTATATTGACGGTTTTCTATGTGGTTCACGTGATGGTCTGAGACTGGCTTGTACAACGGCGGTTTTCTATGTGGTTCACGTGATGGTCTGAGACTGGCTTGTATATCGGCGGTTTTCTATGTGGTTCACATGATGGTCTAAGACTGGCTTGTACATCGGCGGTTTTCTATGTGGTTCATGTGATGGTCTGAGACTGGCTTGTATATCGGCGGTTTTCTATGTGGTTCACGTGATGGTCTGAGACTGGCTTGTATGTCGGCGGTTTTCTATGTGGTTCACGTGTTGATCTGAGACTGGCTTGTACATCAGCGGTTTCTCATCTGCCTTGTGTGATGGTCCGCTGTGACCTAGTCATACAGTATTGTATTGTATGTCTTTATTTATATAGCACCAAAAGTGTACTCAGTGCTTCACAAAGAATACAGTACAGGGAATTATAATAATACAATAAGTGCAGCAAAGTCAGACAATAGGAAAGGAAATCCCTGCCCCGAAGAGCTAACAATCTAACATGTTTGATGGGAGACTTACATTGACAGCAGGTGAAGGAATAAGTGCTGTGTATGGCAGTGCTTGGCCACAATGGGTGGTAGGAGTGGCCGAGTGTGGGATAGTAACCATGAGTGCAGGCTGTTGGGATGCTTAACTTGTAGGGTGAGTTTTAAGGTTAGTGAGTATTAGATCAGAAGGTTAACACAATTTACAGGGGAAGAGATGGCAGGGATGAAGGGGTGAGTTCAGGTGTGTATGTCTGGGTTCAGGCTTAGGGAAGATCGCCAGCAGCAGGAAGGAGTAGATAGAGGGTGTGAATAGAGGAGAACCGTATTTATTATAACAGTATTTATTGATTTACTAGTCCATATAGCCTGCTAGAGCTGTAATCAAGGTATATA
Organism: Ascaphus truei; assembly: GCF_040206685.1. Taxonomy (NCBI): domain Eukaryota; kingdom Metazoa; phylum Chordata; class Amphibia; order Anura; family Ascaphidae; genus Ascaphus; species Ascaphus truei. Next base: position 21,996,361 of record NC_134484.1, on the reverse strand, counting down.
CACTTACCTGCTGTTTGAAGTTAAGAAGTGCCCATTACGCCTTATATGACTGACCGGGCGCGTTTTCCCTAATTCTATGCAAGTTTGAATTTTCTGAGCTATATTATTTAGCTTGCTTACTGATACAGTATGGACACTAAAGCTACCAGTTTGGTATTGAGATAAGGTTGAATTTATCAGTGCTGTTTGCCAGTATAAGAATGATTTACATTCACTGAGTATATGCTTATGTTCTATTGCATGATATAGGGACTAACCCCTTAGTGTCCTACAAGTCGCAATATAGCTACAGTATACACTTCTCCTTACCTGATATATAAGATGTCACTGATTGTCATTGGGACAAAATTCAATTGATATATTATTTACTACATATATACCCCTATGACCTTCAGTATCCAGACAAGAAAGAGGATTTTATGAGATACTATTTTCTATGTATATACCTAATTTTGTTGTTGATAATATTTTTGGGTATGTATTAAAGCTTTATTATTTTGAGTTTTAACTGCTGGTTACACCAGTCATTCGACTGCCCGACTCCATACCAATTGGAAGGACTATTATTGTCCAGTCTAATAACCATTGTATATGTATTGAGTGCTTTATTTTGGGTTCTTTGTGATCCTTCTTGGATCATTATCGTTTTAGTTTGATTACTATCTCCACTTGCACCTACATTATTTTTCTGAGAGAATGTATTTACGCATTTAGCTTTAAACTAGTGGTTGTATATATATATATATATATATATTTCTTTCATAAGATAGTCCTGAAGAAGTACAGATCCGTTGAGTGCGACACCTTTGACAGGACGAACCCGAGAGTTGTTCATAGATGAAGTTGTGGTGTATAGCGCTTTGTGACCTCAGAGGTCTCTTCTTGAACCGCACACTTAAAGAGGAGACCTTTCAGATTTTAAATTCCCTGTACACTCTAACTTCATGAACGAACAACTCCCGTGTATCACCAGCTACAATAGATCTACCATTCCTAAGATACCAATCCTCAACAATCCAGGATGGGTATCCAATTATTGTCATAGAAACCAGTCAAAAGCATCAATAACTTTAACCTTTAGACATTTTAGAAAATTACAAGGGGTTATGCTTGGTGAAAGAGGTTAATCTTAACGCTAAAATGCCTTTTTGGGGCTTGCTGCTTAAGCAGCTATAAGAAGTCCTATGCAATTATGCCTTATTTATCAAGCTATAAAAGAAGTATTTGCAATAAGCTCAGAAATAAATTGGCTTACGTTTTCATTAAACATTCCTGTAAGCTATATTTTCTGGGGGCAGTCATGCAGCACGGTCCCTCGTGCTATTTCCCTTTTATGGCTGTTTAATAACTAGTAGTTTGCTCAGTCACACTAAGATTTTGAAGGTGTACGGAATAAAAAATAAAAAAAATAAGCTGCTCCCGCTAGATTTATTACTGCAATTTTCTATTTCAACTTTAAATATTTTATCAAGCTTGCAGCTACAGTACATAGCATCGGCTATTTAACTAAAGATAGGAGAAGAAATGTATTTTTGCAAGATTAATATACCATTCAGTGCTTTGGAAAACAGGCAGATGCAAGAACCTTTTTTTAGTGAATAACCACCATATTCAGTTACAGCAGCGTTAAACTTATTCGGCACTGCAAAGAACCGTAGCAAGGAAATAGCACTGGTTTATAGGCATCTTAAATACAGTAACCCGATGAAATCGGATGAGGAAATGCACCACAAATTATTCTAACGTTCAATGGCGGCTAAATTATTCTGCCTCCCCCAAAATCCTAAGCAAAGAAAAGGTCATTTATTTTATATCTAAACTACAATACATAATTCAACTTTAAATAAATGAGGCCAGAAAACATTTATCCATTCCCAGAGTATTGTTTTTCAAGAAAAAATGGCACTGGAACCCTTAGCAAAAAACAGTTTCTATACACCAAATATATTATTACAGGAACAAATCCTCCCTAAGTCTCCTGGTCAGAAAACGTATCGCATAGCAGATGCTAATGCCAATTATTGACTATGGAGATATAGTATATAGCTCGGCACCTCAAACCCACCTTAGCAAACTTAACACCCTCTACAACTCAATTTGTCATTTTGTTCTCCAATGCAACTATAACACACATCACTGCGAAATGCTCAAAGAACTAGATTGGTCATCACTCGAGTCTAGGCGCAAAGTTCACCTTTCCTGTCTATCGTTCAAATTCTTTATGGGCAAACTACCCAGCTACCTGAACAAGCTTCTCACCCCTACCACTTGCAGCACTTATCATCTGAGATCAGACTCCAAACGACTGTTCATGGTCCCAAAGCTCAACAAAGTATCCGGCCGCTCCTCCTTCTCTTACCGTGCACCCCAAAACTGGAACAACCTACCAGAGACTCTTACATCCGCCACCAGTCTAAGTTCTTTCAAATCTAAGGCTGTCACACATTTTAATCTGGTCTGTAACTGTTTCATACGCCCATAATATAAATCATCTTTAACTGTGCATGCAATGTCTTGTATATAATGTATACCCTGCTCATTATGTAACTGTATTTGTAAACATGTATTATTTGTCTTAACTCTGTGCCCAGGACATACTTGAAAACGAGAGGTAACTCTCAATGTATTACTTCCTGGTAAAATATTTTATAAATAAATATATATTTTTTTTTTTCATCATCTTCAGCTCTCGTCAATCCAATGCTGGATGACTGACACACAGACTTTGCATTGAAATCTACACCAATGATCTTCAGGTGGCAATTTCCTTTGTTGTTAAGTTGGTTGATTTCATGGTAGAAATCTTCCACCACGTTGTCTGTGTGACTTGATGTTAGGGCATACACTTGGATTATTTTAAGCCTGTATTTCTTTGTCAACTGAATGACGATTCTGGCTGCTCTTTCCGATGAGCTTTCATACACCTTGTTTGTTGTTTCTCCATCTCTTGTTAATGATGAAGCCTACTCCACTGATTCTTCCATTTTCTGTACCTCTGTAATATAATATAATACACTTTTGTGTTTAATGAGGTCTTCGTCTTTTCTTCATACTTCACGAAGGCCAACAATATCCCGTTTAATCTTTTCACGTTCGTCTTCCAGTTCTTGCAGTGCTGCAACCTAAATCTGGTTAACTGCCGGACGCTCTCCAGTGAATTGCTTTTGTTTAACTTCCGGGGATTATTAGCACCCTCTGCCTTCATCCTGAACACTGCCAAGCACAGGGACCCTCCAACCTCCAGAGAAGGAGGGCCATTGCTTTTCAGTGTGTTCCATATTTGGGGGTTAAGGCCTTACTTGCATGTTGGCAATTACCTTTCCAATTTACGCTGGATATATTGTTCAAGCTTTCATATTATGGCAAAATAACACAGTATCAGCGCTCACCTGATCAGTGACTATAACTAATACATGTCTAGTGTCACCCAGTGACAAGAAATACAATGTGAATACAAATGCAAACTAAAATGCACTTGACTGTGCAAAGAATACCTCTTGATCCAAGTCTCTCCAATGGGATTAATCATATGATTATTGATGATGGCTCCTGCTGCCTAAAAAACGCACAGATTTTCCAAAATCAACAAGGAAGATGTTTGTAAAATAGTTCTCTTTGATTCAGTTCCTCAAGAAACAGTATTCATAGGGTTATATGGATGAAAAAAACAAACAAAAAATAGGTGTATAGTATATTGCAGTAATATACTATACACCAATTTTTGTGGTTGTTTTTTCTTCCATAGCATCACATTATCAACACTCATAGCATATATATATATATATATATAGGACACTATCAACAGCCAGGTAGATGGACAGGTAATATCCCAGGCTGAAAAAACACCCAAGAGAAAATAGCACCAATTCTGGGAAAAACATCAGACAGAGTAAGTCTCAAGCAGAAAGAAGATGGCTTAAGGTACAACACCAAAATGCAATAATGGAGAGTGAACTAGGACCAGCTGAGTCAGTCCTGTAAGAGAGACACAGTAGATGATGTGGTTCCAAATGTACAGAGAACACAGTCCTGAAGCTATTAGGGTGTGAAGCACAGTCCTATCTGCATAAAAACGTGTCACAGTACATGCTAAGAGCAACTGCTTGTAAAGTATAGTTACTTATCCCAAGAGGGGGACAGACCAGGGGATTCTGCCTACAGCACCCACTCCTACGCGTTTCGGCGAGATGCCTTCAACTGGGAGCGGTGGCAGGATCCCCTTGTCTGTCCCCGGGTACTACTATATATATTTACACACACAAACACATACTGTAAATAATGTTCACATTGATTCAGAAAATGCTTAGCAAATCAGCAGAAGGTTTAAAAAGTTTGTGTTTTCCAAGTAACATTTTAGAATAAGCAGACACATTAACATAAATCCGCCAAGCTCTCCCATAGGAGGTTACGTTCAGCCTGCTCTAACACACAGTATGTACAGTTGACTCCGGAGAATAGAAGTTATTAAAGCCATTGAAAGATGCATGCTTTGTACGTAGATGTGTTTGTGATGATAATTGCATTTGTGAATTTACAGCTATGATATTTAAGCATTGCTAAAACACAAGGTGTTCCAGATTGCAGACTAACTTCAGTGTACAGTATCTGAAAAGGGGGGGGGGGGAGGTAGACATATGTGCAATCGCACAATGATCATCCTAAAGAAGAGACACACTCCCGTATCATGCATCTAATGCTTGCTTAACCCCCTTTGCTTTGCTCCAAACCTTTCAGCATACTGTATCTTGGAGTAGTCGTAGGGTTCGTCATACTGCTAAACCTAAACTATGAGAATGACCATATTTTTATCATTATTTTACTGTAAATAACATGCTGTACACACACACATTTTATAGATAAATACATAGAAAATAATAAATTACAGAAGTGGGGAGCAAGTATTCCACACCCACACACACCCACACCCCCTTACCCCCCATGGCCCCAGAAATCCAGCAAGGGGAAAACTCACAATCAGGAAGAAATATATATTGTAATGTATATATTATTTTTGAACCTCTTTCACAGATGGGAGATAGAAAGCTGACTATCAGCTGCCTTTTATTTTTCATCCCAGGATGGGCATAGTTCAGGAGGTAATAGTTCATAAACTGGGTGGTCCTCAGGTGTAGGATTAATGCTGCATTTGCCCTGGAAAACTACCCCGTCCAAATCATCTAAAAAAAACAAAACTAACAAAGATTGAGCAGTACAGATTTCTCTCTTCAGATACTGTACATGGGGTAGACTGGGTTTGGAAGTCAGCTGTAAACCTGAGCATCACAAATGCATTGGTGAATCATACTAGACAAGACAATACATGAGCCCAAACCAAGAACCTGTAAAGTTTCATTTTTAGTAACCTTGTTATAAAAAATAAGCTTATGAGTTCTCTTCCAAACCATATGTCTATTGCTGCATCTACAGTTGGACATACACAATCTTAGCAAACACAAAACTGCTGGGAAAGTGACCTCAAATATACAACAGTAAACAAAGAAGCCTTTGCAATAGAAATAAGCGTGGTATATATACATATGTATATATATCTATATATATATATATATATATATATATATAGATATATATACATATATATATGTAGCGGTCATGTAAAATGCCTACAGTCATCTCTCCTGCTGGCAGCAAGGCCTGGTAAGTGTGGGCATGCCAGCAGTAATCATGGAGGTTTTCCCTCACACCCTGGTGGGGTGCCCTGTGTATGGATGGGACTGGTCACATGCTCTGACTCCATGGTTAGTGATGTCAGAGGTGTGTCAGCCTCAGAAGTTACATAAGGCACAGCACTGTGTCAAAGAGTTAGTTCTGTCAGCGTTCAAGGCGAGTACAGTTGCTGGAAAGTTCTTGCAAGGTTCAGGAAGGAGTTCAAGTTCTGCAGAGTGTTAGTTATGTTCTAGTAACTCCATGGGAGACTGTGTCCAGGGACCTGGCACAGGGCAGTGATTCCTGCGGGAATAGTGAATCCCTCATCTAGGTGACATACCTATCAAAGGGGAGCACGGGCGAGATGATCGGCTGAATACACCCCATTGTGGAGGGCAGCTATGCCCACCGTGACAATAAAGATGGAGCTGATCAGAGAAACCCCTGTGTGTGAGAGTCCAATGATTACACAGGAGGTTGCACCACCGAGGAGTTCCTCGTCAGGATCATCCCCATGCGGACGCAGGGACCCTGGTGAGGTGGAGGCACTGCACTGGAACTAGGTGAGACTCAGCACACTACCTCAGCTGCCTGTCTGACGGGTCCTCCCCACACACCATCATGCGGGAGACTCAGGAGTCCTGTAGCCAACAGGTGCACCATCAGGCATATCTACACTGTAATGGGGTCCGGTTAGACCACAGGGGCCAATGTGACATTGGGTGGGTCAGGCCGGGCCAGAAATACCGTTACATTTGGAGGCGAGCTGCTGAGATCAGATCCGTCATCAGGACAGGCTCTAGCTAGGCACACTGGGAAACAGGGATAGAGTCTGCTGCCACTCTGTGCTGCGTAGGGACGGACCTAGGGGTGGTCAGGGGCTGACGGGATATTGTCAGTTCGCAGGGACAACCTAGGGGCCTGAAAGGAGTGAGGGGTTTGGAGCCGGGCTATAGCTGACCGAGTCACCTTGAGGCAGTGCTAGTTGGTAGGATGCCAGAAGGGATAGCCTGTTAACATGGTCAGGAATCCTGGAGAGGGTCTGCGCTAGGCTGACCAAGACAGGTAGACGCCCCAAGTACTGCATGGCAGAGCCAGAGTACCTAGCCCATTCCAGACACTCACCGTAGGAAGCACAGACTGGGAGGAAGGAGTCACAGCAGACACTGAGAGAGTGAGCCTAGCCTGAGGTAGTGCAACACTGGGTCACACCTAGATAAGGTACACATGTGGTGGTGCATCTGAAGCTAATCTTTATTGTACCGGTGTGGTGGCTGCCCCGCAGAGTGGAGCCCCATGTATGATAACTGTTACAAGAGAGTGGAGGATCCGCGTGGGGCGGAGAACATGAAATGGCGGACAGAGGCTGATGGGGAGGGCACCCGTGGCGTGCAACCCACTGAAGAGCAGACTGTCGCCGAGTTATCATTGACCAATCTGCTCTGGAGCGGAGCGAAGGCCGTGGCTGCCCCGTTTTTATCCTGTCTGGGACAGCGAGGGGCCACCCTTGAAGAGTGTGAGGAAATTGTAATAATTGGGGGAGAACCCCGCGAGGAGAGCAAACAAATGGACTTTTTGGGCGTAAAAGTCAATCAAAATGGCGGTTCCCGCTTGCTAGGGAAACCGCATGGGCCAGTCGCAGAAAAAATGGCTGATGCAGGACTTGCAAAGAGCTGGCCGGGAATGGCGCGAACAGCAGAGCCCCGCCCTGATGGGGGGCATGGCGCGAAAGCTATGGCTGCGCCGGGATGGACAGTGACTAACTCAGCCCCTGTGCTGAGTCAACCGCTTAGTCTATGGGACCCTCCCCTGATTTCTACCAGGGGGAGTGACTTTCAACTATGGCCTGTGGGAATGCACCCACTGGGCCCAGGGACTGATATCCAGACGGCGCCACTACAGAAAGTAGTTCCGGCCGTGGAAGAGCCGTGCAAAAAGGAGGGTTATATTGCACAAAGGGCGGCTGCAAGGAAAAGGCGGGAACTAGCCGCGGGAAAAGACCCCCACCCTTGTGGGGAAATTGGCGCGAAAACGCTAACCGCGCCCACCAGGACTGAGAGAGGTGCGGCCTTAATTAAGGGGCATGATATTCCCCTGTGGGACCCGCCCATTATTGCAACCCCTGGGGGCGGGTTCCAGCTCTGTCAGAGAAGGGAGGAGCCGAAGCAGGGAGTGGCGGATCCAGCAACTTCCACCAGCCAGTTGCGAGGAACCACTAAGCTGGAAAGACCTTTACAGAGAGTGGCTCCTGTAAAGAGAATGGCCTGCTCCTCCACTGTGGGCACAATGGTCTCTACACAGCCCTACTCAGTGCCTGGCGGGGTGCTAGTGGTGAGGGTGGCCAATACTGAGACGGTGGTTGGGCTATGCCTACAATGCGGGCTGCCCGGAGGCACGGTCAGTACGGCGGCACGTTGCCCTCATTGCGGGACTTTGTACCTGTGGCCTATGCCCACATTTATTCCTATACAGCCTGCTGACCCCCCGGTGGACGTGACAAGGCGCTCCGCCGAGTCCCCGGGCGCGCTATGGATCAACCGCGCGAGTCCCGGAGACAAGGGACTGGAGCCGGTCAAGTCGGCTGGGTCAGTAGCGATCGAGGCGGCTGAATCAACCCCCGCGTTCGGGGAAAAGAGACTGTCACCCCGCCCGGAGACCCCTAAGTCAGGAAAAGGGGATTACTCAGACGAGGACCTCCGTGAGCTGGCGGTGGTAAAAGCGGAGTTGAAAAGGCAGACCGGAAGGACGACACCCCGTGGGGTGAGTGGCAGGACGTCCCCCGCAGATCGGCGACCCGACCGACGGAGTCCCGCCATCCCAGGACCTGGCGGAGACGGGAGAGAGACGCCTACACCCCTGCGGACGGGTAAGCCAAGCAGCCCTATTACTTACCTGGTTGCAGCAGACGGCGAAGCGCTGTAGGGGCCGCGCCAGGCCCAAAGCGCACGTGGAAGGACGGCATCACTTCCGGCAACGACGGCGGAGCAACCGGATGTCGTCATAGAGGAAGAGATCCCGCATGGGGGTCCCACGCAAGATGGCGACGCTTCCGGTTCCGTGGAAGACATCGCTTCCGGTGGCGACGGCGGAACCCATGAAGAAAAAGCAGCGACGCTTCGGCGATCGGGGGAAGGTCCCCGATCACTTACAAGGCCCAGAAATTGGAGAGACGATCTCAGGACTGAGGAGGGTGAGACATCATCCTTGGACCAGTCTACGGACAGCCAGGAGCGGGTCGTAACCCCGTGGGGTCCCGTTCCGTGCCCCTATGCCCAAACCCCCCGCCATAGTTAATACCCCTACCCCCATCACACGGTCACCGGGTTCACCGCCTAGCCTGGAGTACGTGGACAATTCACAAGGGGGAGAGGGAAGACGGACTGGGGAAAGGCAGCGCAGTGGCGCTACGGAGGGCGATTCAAGGGGAGGGGGAGAATTGAGAGTGGCAACTACAGCACCCCAACCCGTAGTAAAGGCCTCGGGGTCGTTTAGGTGGTCCGTACCGCGATCTGAGAGGTCATCAGGGGTATTTTCCATGGACGATGATAGGGACTCAGGAGGGTCAAACAGATTCCGGGAGAACCGGTGGTGGGCCCCATTATTTGAAGGGTACTCGGCTTGGATGGACCGCACTCAGTTCCTCATCCGGCGAGAGGATGTAGTGGACTATTGGTGGGCGGTGGGAGAGTTTACCCCAGAACAGAGGGACAGAGAGCTGCAGGAGCGATGGCTGCAGATTGAGAATAGGGAAATAGAGCCTATGGGTCCCAGTATTTTGTCAGACCCCGTGGACCCTGACGAACCCCTATCATGGGTGTTGCCTGGGAGGGGAGGTAAGGCTGACCTGACTAGAATTAGTAGGGCCGAGAGAACCATAATGGCTCGGTATAAATCTTCCCACGGGTTGGAGTACCCGTATGTCCCTGAGCCTCTCATGGATGAGATAGAGGACAACCGGGATAGGTGGCTTAGGGAGGCCATAGAAATGCACCTAGTGGGGAGAGGGAGTTCCGTGATAGGAAAGAAGGCCGAGGAACGGATAGAACATTTAATCCGCATATGGGCCATTGGGAGAAATATCTATAAACACAGAGTAACATATAGACCAGAGAGGGGATTACCCAGGCATTTCTCAGTAACAGTTCTGGATATGGGGGGTAGAGAAGTAAAGAAACCGGACCCCTATCACTATTTTTAGGTGGTACTGTGCATCACGCGGGTCTGTGGCTGCTGGTCGGGGCGGGCTTGGCGGATGACTGTATTCATGTGTACTGTATTATGAGGAAATTTGTGTGATGTTAATTATGTTTTCCGTTACAGTGCTTCCTGGAAAGAGGTATACAAATTTAGGTCCCAGCGAGGCCGATGGGATTCACCAGGGGGAGAATGTAGCGGTCATGTAAAATGCCTACAGTCATCTCTCCTGCTGGCAGCAAGGCCTGGTAAGTGTGGGCATGCCAGCAGTAATCATGGAGGTTTTCCCTCACACCCTGGTGGGGTGCCCTGTGTATGGATGGGACTGGTCACATGCTCTGACTCCATGGTTAGTGATGTCAGAGGTGTGTCAGTCTCAGAAGTTACATAAGGCACAGCACTGTGTCAAAGAGTTAGTTCTGTCAGCGTTCAAGGCGAGTACAGTTGCTGGAAAGTTCTTGCAAGGTTCAGGAAGGAGTTCAAGTTCTGCAGAGTGTTAGTTATGTTCTAGTAACTCCATGGGAGACTGTGTCCAGGGACCTGGCACAGGGCAGTGATTCCTGCGGGAATAGTGAATCCCTCATCTAGGTGACATACCTATCAAAGGGGAGCACGGGCGAGATGATCGGCTGAATACACCCTATTGTGGAGGGCAGCTATGCCCACCGTGACAATAAAGATGGAGCTGATCAGAGAAACCCCTGTGTGTGAGAGTCCAATGATTACACAGGAGGTTGCACCACCGAGGAGTTCCTCGTCAGGATCATCCCCATGCGGACGCGGGGACCCTGGTGAGGTGGAGGCGCTGCACTGGAACTAGGTGAGACTCAGCACACTACCTCAGCTGCCTGTCTGACGGGTCCTCCCCACACACCATCATGCGGGAGACTCAGGAGTCCTGTAGCCAACAGGTGCACCATCAGGCATATCTACACTGTAATGGGGTCCGGTTAGACCACAGGGGCCAATGTGAGATTGGGTGGGTCAGGCCGGGCCAGAAATACCGTTACATATATATATATAAATATAAATATATATATATATATATATATATATATATATATATATATATATATATATATATATATACACTGTACATACACACATACATACACACACACAGTGCACTTTATTTTTGTACATTTTTTTTACGATGTAGCCTAGTGCACCCTGGCTATACCCTATTTACCCACGGTCCTAGGATAGTAAGCTGCCCAGGAGTATTAACTCAGCGTGGTTCCACACTTAATCCTTTTGGGCCATCTGATGGGAGAGAATAGTGGTACTCACCTTTCAGATTAGCTGCGCAGCCGTCTCTCCATCTGCAGCCGTGTCCCCATGTACATCTACGTTATCCAGGGGTTTGACATGCCCTGCATCTTATCTTCAGCACTGCAGGGACACGGCTGCACAGCTCATCTAAAAGGTGAGTACCGGTAATGTCTCCCATCAAGCCAAGGATTGACGCTGTGTTAATTCTTCCAGGCTGCAAACCTTGCTGCCCCTGTGGCATGTATTATACTAAGCGCATGCGCGGTAGCGTGCGCACGCATGGCACTGAAAACTACCTGTCTTCCTATGACAGTGTATCCACTGCCGACGCGTGCGCACAGCAGACAGCGTTGGTGCGGCAGGCTGGTGGAAATACAAAGACATTTGTATTTTCGAGCGGCTTCCGATCCACGTGACACTGTGAGCCAATCACAGTGAGGCCTACCCTTGTGATGTCATGGCCACGCCTCCTAACCTCGCGTCATCGTTTGGCCTATAGGCACAAAACGCGCGTGCACGCACGTCATACGCGCGCCGGCGCTTAGTATAATACATGACTTAGGCCAAGTCCATACAGATTTCGCCCGCACTGAGGCGTGCGCGTCCGTGACCTCACTCGCGTGAAGCGGGTGCGTTTTTCGGACATGCTAGACGCACCGACAGGCAGCGTATCTAGGGGCGACAGTGACGTCATGGAGCTGGTTCGCCCTCACTGGGCGAACCGCTCACGTGACCTGCCCGTTGCGCCGAGAAATCAGCTGGGTGCCCCTTTCTGCTTTTGCCCGCGCGGTCTATGGGCACAATCAACATCTTAAGGCAATGTGATCGCGCCGCGTTCGGACACCTCCACGCAGTCTGCGGCTGCATGGACTTAGCCTTAGGCTTCCTACATCTGTACAAAAGACAGTATCAAATTGGTATTGTATGACCTGCTGATAGGATCTGACCCTGACGGAGTTGCAGGCTTGATATCTTTTGGCCAAAGGATTGAACTAAATGACCCATACTTCTGAGATGAAAAAAACATATAGAATTGAACGAAATAATTTGTCATATTGGATGTGCGTCGGGACTTCTTTGTGTACTGCTGCTGCATTTAGACCTACCGCAAGTAAAATTAAGAAGCGAGCGCAGAAGTAGTGCTAGAAACGTGGGCGCCCTCAGTAACCTATTCAGTGTCAAAGTGGCCTGTACTGTAGGGCCAAAATTAATATTTTCTCTATATTTATAATGTCGTGGACTGTTTATATTTATACTTGCTATTGTTATTAGTTATACTGGCAAATGAAAACTGGCTCCTTTGAAATGAGCTCCAGTCGTAGCTGAAAAGTACAGTTGTATTGGGAACAACGGCTTAGTTTGCTCAGGCCGAAAACCCCAGGCATGAAGATGTCACAGATAGGAAATCATGTTGTTCATAATGAATACATGTCACAAGCAAGTCATCGGGGGGAGTAAAGGGGCATGATGGCCATAGGATTCTGCATACAGGTACAGTTACTGAGAAGACATCAATACTTGACAGTGCATTACATTAATTGGTTTCGCTTCTCTCGAAGTTTGGAAAGGGAATATAAAAAACCTGAAACTCACGAGGGCAGCGTTTAATGTTTAAGAAGGTACAGCATGTCTGTCAGATGCCTGGTATCCAGCCAGCCGGAGGATACTTCACTGGCATGTTATGTAGCCAGACAACACATCAAACACTTGTACTTATTTGGGGGGCAGAACTGAGAGTACGATTTTTACTGCTGCAGTTGGATCCAGTCCAAACGAACAGAAGTGGTCAACAGCAGAGTATCGAACATGCAGCGTAGTGTGCGTCACACAGCATGCTCTCTACCACGAGAAGGCGCAAGGAACCCCTTCTGCTGCTGGACGCGCCAACCACTCATTGCACTGGGCTTTTAAACATACCATAAAGTATTATTATTAGCTTTTATTTGTAAAGCGCCAACATATACCGCAGCGTGGTACAGAGTGACATCAATTACACACTGTAAACGGTATGACATACAAGTAAGGACAAACGAGCGCAAATAGATAAGCGGATAATGAGGGCCCAGCACCTGGGATCTTACAATCCAGAGGGGATAAGGGGCATGTTGATACAGAAGGTAACATGGCTGCTCGTTGTGGGATGGAGTGTATCTCAGGATGGATTAAGGTTAGGGGGTGTAGACGTTAGGGGGTGTTTGATAGCATGGAGCTTGATCCGGTCATTACAATGGTAGAAAAGTTACTATACGGTTTAGTGCTTGCAAGCTGTTACAGCTCTAGAATACATTGCAATGTTGAATGACATGAATAATTCTACGTCACGCACTGTGGTAAGGCACTTTTGAAGACACGCAGGTAATGTTATGGGTGCACTGTTGAGCAGTCGCTGATCCCTGGTATAATTGAGACTGAGATACACTGCACTGTAGATGAAGCAGACGATTGTGTCTGTTAAATGGGGAATTATCAGCGCATTGGTGATTGAGACCAAACCGGGACCTTTATCTGCACAAACCTATTCATTTGCACACGAGCCGTGTATCTCTAGCAGCTAAGCCATTTAACATTCTGCCAAAGCTGCAAAAGTTACTTGTAATGTTTCTACGAAAACATTTTCACCCCTCGCCATGTTGTTTAATGTGTCAGATTAATTTTAAAACAGAGCATATTAAGTGAGTGGATAAAAAAAAAAATACAATAACTTTTCCTGTGTAACAGGCTGGGGATCTTCATTATGTGTGGCAGTAAATTAAAGACGAGTGGTTTATGCTTTACAGGGCATAGGGAGCCACATAGAAATGCAATACACTGCACTCTCAAGCATAGGATAGTGAACAGGAATAATATTTTGGCAGGGGTAATATAGTTATCAATTATAGTGGCTTCCTTACTGGCCTCTGCCTTGTATTGTGCAGTCGCATCTGAAACCTTTTTAGAGAGTTCAAAATGAATGCGTCACTGTACCCAATTCAAACAAAGGAGTGCATCTCATTTACATGTGTATGCGAACATTAACTCATACAGACGCAGGAATATAATTACCTTTTCCAGATTGTCCCTGGTTACTGCACCAGAGAGATGAAAGAATACTTATTTAAGCTGTAAATGTAATTCAGCTCAATCTATTAAAGCCAAGCATACTTTTTGTGATATTACGCTGATTATATTCAGCCAACGTATTCTGGGTTTTATTATATAAAAAGGCAGCGTCCAACCCATAACTAATATCTAAAAATGGATATCTAATCACGTTAGTTACATGTAAGCACTTGTGGATCCGTTTCAAGGCGCAAACCTTGTACATCTGTAGCCCCCTTTCCCAGTGCCTAAAGGAAATATGCGGGCGACTACGCATGCTGCTGTACCAGTACGCGCACAGGAGGCCTACGCCTCCGCTTGTGGGAGCCTGGGGTGAGCTCTATCTCCGTGCGTGCAGCGCCTCCACCTATGATGGATCCCAGCGTTGGCAGGATAACCCCTTACAGGAATGGAGGGGGAAAAAACGAAGCACTATATCCAGCGCTAGATGCAGCAATAAAACCAACAGGAGTACGTTCCCAATTAAAAGCTATTTAATGAATCAAAAAAGGTTACAAAGCACACCAACGCGTTTCGGACCTCTACAGTCCATAGAGGTCCGAAACGCGTTGGTGTGCTTTGTAACCTTTTTTGATTCATTAAATAGCTTTTAATTGGGAACGTACTCCTGTTGGTTTTATTGCTGCATCTAGCGCTGGATATACTGCACCGACACACTTTATTCGAGCAAATACCCAGTATGTACCTGGCAGATACCTGGAATGCGCCGCTCCTCACCTCTGACAAGCCCCGTTGCGTTTGCCTTCCCAGCCTGGGTTCATGCCTGGCTGACGGGCGGCTGATCTGTTAAATGATAATGATTAGGATTTAATAGGCTGCAATGCTTCGTGTGTCTACCAGATGGCATAAATTCATGAATTGTAATGCAGTATATATATATATATATACTGTGCAGTATTGCAGCCAGCGGGAATAAAATGCTTCAATCCCTGCCTGGAAAATACCTCAATGCACTCGGGCAGAAAACAGTCACAAACCTCAATACACCCGGGTATACCCGAATTCGTGGGACTAGCCGAGCTCGAATAAAGTGTGTCGCCAGTGTAGTGCTTCGTTTTTTCCCCCTCCATTTCTGCATGAAGATTACTACAAACGGAGGCACATTCAACCCTCAGACACTGGATCTACTGGACTTGCTGCTTATGGTGGACAAAGATTCCCAAGTGAGTTTATTCCAGGCTGTCTACATTGATTTTGTCTGCCAGCAAAGGGTGTTTCATCTACCGGTCACCGGCAGGTGTTATGGATATTATCCTTACTGCTTTGCCTTGTGGGATTTATGTCAACCGGGCTGCACCCTTTGGGACATTTTTAGCACATTAGCTTTAGAGGTTGCCTTCCATATATGCCTATATACTTCTCCTTACTACGGATTGTCTTGAGAGCACCACACATTTTTTTCCTAACCCCTTACAGGAACCTATACACCGTAGTAAACAACACACCACTCAATATATATAACTGAGCTTTACTGTACACAATATATAACACACACTACTAAGCCGCAACAATATAAGGTCGTGACCCCAAACACTGAGTGGTGTCCTTTACGTCAATCTTGTGGTACTGAACCTGTGGAAATGGAGTCCTTGAATATTAAATCTAACTGTTTGCCTATTACTGAACTTAACTCCTTAACCTCCTTGGATGTATGCCATCGGGGGCAGGTGCTTCATTTACTTTTATCAAGCCTCCTATGCACTTCTTCCGCAGTTAACCAATTTCCCGTTAATGTAGAGGTTGTGGCTTCGGATGCAGCGCATTTGGAAGAAAGAAGTCACTCTTTCAAGGGAACCTTCCACCTGAGAAGTGTTCGACCATTCAGTTCAACCATTCGGTCTAGATGCATAGAAAATTTAGAAGCTTCAGACAACTCAAACAAGTATGGAGAAAGGGATGCTGGGTATTGACCAAAGTGACCGTAAAATAATGAATGGGTTTGAGGGCAAACAAAAGTATGGGTGACGAAATTAAAATGGCAAGAAGCAATGACCATTGTTAAACAAAAATGGTACGCGACTAGATTCCAAGGGTTATCAAACGACCACGAACAAGACCAAAAGTAAGATGGAGGATGAAATCAGAAGTGATTGAGGATGAAATCAGAAAATGTGGAGAAGAGAAGCTTTAACCTAGAAGATTATTGGGGAGACCTTCATCCAGCAGTAGATCAATATGGGCTTAAGATGATCTTATACATACATATACACAGTAGCCTTTGGTACAGGGGACACTGGTAGGAACAGCTCAACAGGATCACTGGGGTGCGTTCACTATATGACTGGTAAACCCAAACAGTCCTTGATGATGGTAGTGATTAGGATCATTGGAGTACAGTTGCTAGCCACTGGCAGCAGTCAAAATCGCATGGGGCATTCCCTGGCCACCAGGCGACTAACTTTGTCTAGGCAGCTTTAGAAAGGAATTGCATATGGCGTCCGTCTGAGTCAAATGGGGGTTAATTTAACAGAATGCAAGCAAGTAACATTCAACTGGTTAGATCAGTTCCAGGCGTGGCTGTCATGGGGCGCATAGTTCTTAGTTTGAGGGTTGCTGAGCAGATACAGTGTGTTGGACTATGGAGGTTTCCCTTTCTTTTCACTTCTACTCACTACTGTATGCTCCTTATGTGTCCTGCTACGCCTCTTGTATGGATCAGCTCTCTGGGAAAGAGGCCTAGCTGGCTGACAGGGGCATGCCATGTATGTATGCTCCTGCATATTAGCTTCTCTCTAGTTCAGGGGTGGGCACCTTCAGTCCTCAAGGGACACCAACAGGTCAGATTTTCAGTATATCCCTGCTTCAGCACAGGTGGCTCAATCAGTGCCTCAGTCTTCGACCCTTGAGAACTGGAGTTGCCCACCCCTGCTCTAGTTGCTCTTAAAGTTCATAGGGGGCACTTCTCTTATATACCATAGGCCTCTGATCTACCACATTCAAGGGAGGGGCATGTAGTGAGAAGCCAGTTAACAAATTATGGTCCAGAATCGCTGGTCACATATAGTATACAGATATCAAAATCTCTCTCTCTGTCTCTTTTAATTTAGGCAGAGAGAGAAACGGCAGTGTTTCTAGTGTAACACGGACCATATTTTCATATTGTCAGACAGACGACTGAAGAGTAATTTGAATATTTCCAAATATTTTTACAAGATCACGGACTAAAAACTGAGCTGTGCTCAAATTCAGACAAACTATATTGCAAAAGGTAGTCCTCTTATCAGTGGTCTAAACAAACTAACTTAAAGGTACAGCTTCACTCATAACCTATATTGCTGTTGTCATACAGTAAAATGAAAGCACTCAGCCACCCAAAACACCTACAATAGTTCACATTTGTGCTTCAAAACCCACATTTGTATTACATTTACATTAGACCCAAAACCAACATTTCTGAGCAGTGCATTGCACTTCTGGAACCACTAGGGCTCGAAAGGTTTGAATACAGATGTAGCAGACATTACCGCTCTTGTTAATTTGATGCATTGCGTTACTGCTGGCGCGTTATGTAATAGTAGCGCAAAGAGGGAAAAATGGATACGAAAATGACGACATTTACCACATTATTCCTGGCATTATTTTGCGTTAATGGGTGTAATCCGTCCGCTAGCTCTGTACTAGGTCTTCCTTTAGTTTTGTGGAACATTTAAAAAAAATGTAAAAAAAAAAATCATACAGTACAGTATATAGCATTTGACTAGAACCATATTTCCCTCTGGTTTCAGATCAAATAAATCATACCTTCTCATACTCTGAAATCACATTTCTTGTTTCTCACAAAACACGTCTGCGTTCCCCCTAGTTCCTTCATTACCAAGTACAAATGTGCCACATTCCTTCTAGCGCATCCGTTCCTTTTGCTTAGTGGGAATTAGATATTTAATGACATGATCTCCATTCAACATTCGTGACTTTTAAACTAGACGGGGATGAAGACTTGTCTAGAAGAGGTGTTACAGTACATTGGGAATGAACAATGCCTTTGCCTGAGTTTCTTATTTCTCCTTTGGTTTTTTTTTAACTATCTATTTTCTACCTACAAGGTCAGTATCTCAGACCACAAGATGCAAATTGTTCAGCCCCCAATAGGTTTGTCCATATAAACTACTTGTAGCCAATTATAAAGGCCCTTCCATGCAACCGAAGTGTCAAGACGCTTCCTACTACGGGACTTGACTTAAATGGGGAGTCTAAGCCGACAACATATTGGCTGCTTGGGCTGATCTAGAATAATCCGCTAAATGTCTAATTAGCTGTTGTTGAAGCCCAACGCAAATGTAACCAATCATGACATGATTCTACTATTAACAGTTCTGTTAAACGCCTGCTAACAAAGTTAATCCCCAAATCAAGCTAACAACGGGTATGCAACATTACACATAATAACATTTATATTTCCTTGGACAATAACGCTTCAGACAATAACAGTAGCATTCTTGCTTATTTCCCCTCTAACATGTCAAGTGAAAAAACGTGGTAATCTGTAATATAAGGAAAAATTAAAACCCTTACCTGCTGTTTTAGTAACATTGAGGGTTATTCATTAAACGTACGATTAGGGCAGGGGTGTGCAAACCTTTGGTGTTGTGCCCCCCTGCCTGCTCTCCACCAGTGCTCGCACCCCGCCCCCCCCATACCTTTGTGTTGGCGTCAAATGACGACGCAGCCTCATGTGACGTCAAGACGGCTGAAGCAAGGTAAGTAGAGTTAAAGAGGCCTCACGTGGTCCCCCGGCATTTCATGTAAATACCTTGGGAAAGAGCGCGGGGCCTCTAACCACTGCGCCCTCCCAAAAAAATCACGCGCCCCTGGATTAGGGCACGCACTCCCATAGAATTTAATAGGAATTTCTGTGCGATCATGCCCTGTGATGGTGAAGGGGTAACCAGGCCATAAATAAAGGAATTATGCCCGGCTGGTTACCTCTGATTCCTGTTTCAGGTTTTAGAGTGTCAGTTCGTCAACCTGGGTATTGTACCTGCAATGAATGTAATAGTACGGCAATAAAGAATTGATGGTGTTTTACCTTTCCAGGAGTGCTACCCAGTGGAGATTCTCAGGCTATGAGTTTCAAGGGGGGTTTTGCGGTCAAAGTGTTGTCAGATTGTGTCTAGGTAGCAGGGGTTCAGGGTTGCTAACTATCCCAAAAATGTAACCGGGAATCAGGTCATATTCCTGGGGACATATAGACACATCACTCCTCCCTTGAAAACAGTTACGCTACTCACTGCCAGGTTTCCCTGCTTCAGCACAGACCAGAAAGGTAAAAGAGAGCATAGGGATTTGTGTATCCCGGGTACAGTCAAGGGTCCCTAGGTTGGTTAGGGTTCCCCAGTATACGCCCAGGTACCCAGAATCAGTATAGAGTTACTGGGGGGTTTCTCCAACTGTGTACTAAGTTGCGAGAGGTTTTATGAAACCTACGTCCTTCCTGCATTCTTGCTCTCTGCTGCCCCCCCCTGCTCTGATGGCCAAAACCGAACAGCCACAAAAACCCGGGACATTTTAAAGAATGTCGGGCAGCCGGGACAGGTATCACAAGCTGATTGTGGCTAACATGGCTTTCTCTAACTTGTAGCAGGATAACACAAATAATAAATGCTTCTTGACAGAAAAAAAAAAGAGAGCCTTTTTTTAAAGCCTATCTTGCCAATAAAATAAGTTACAGAAATATGTTAATAGTATAATAATATTTTGTATATGATCTAATGAAAAATGTAATCTTCCACCAATTGCCTTTACTTCCCTGTAAAATCTTCCGGCGGAATTTAATTCGCTCAGAAAAATGGATGTAAAATGATCTATTACCAGGACTGTTAAGCGTGACCGCTTGCATGAGAAATGCCAAATAACTCAAGCGCATCACTGCGCGTTAAGAGAGTCACTTCAGCATTTCTTCCTCATTTATATAATGCCTAACAAATGGAAAATACTGGTTTTAAAGCAAATGCATCCCATTGAAGTATATGCCCCTTCCGAATGCTGGAGAAGATTTTAGTCATATGCCTTTGAACGGGGCATAATACTGCTCGAGCACTGGGATGTAGCTCTGCAGTATATTAAAGAGCAGGGGTGCGCAAACTCTTCCCCCCACCCACCCAGGGGGACGCGGGATTTTCTAGAGGTGGTGTGGGGGTTGCAGAGGCCCCACGCTCTTCCACCAGACATGTAATTAAAAGCCGGGGGAGGTGTGAGGCCTCGGCAACTTTCCTTACCTGCTCTCAGGCGACGCGTTGCCATGACAACGTGCCAGGGTCAAATGGCAACGTGTCATATGACGCCGCGAAGCCCGAGAGGAGGTAAGGAGGGGTGGCGCAGGTAAGGGGGAGCGCACTGAAAAGTTTGCGCCCCCCTGTTATAGAGGAACGCCGATGCTAAATATCTGTGACTGTTCTGTTCCCTCAGATGATAGAAATACAGAACTATTGTGAAGAGAAATACAGACAAACAGAGACAAGGAGAGAGCAAGAGACAGACACAAGGAGAGAGACAAACAGAGACAAGGAGAGAGCGAGAGAGAGACAGAGACAAGGAGAGAGAGAGAGAGAGAGAGACAAAGACAAGGAGAGAGACAAACAGAGACAAGGAGAGAGCGAGAGAGAGACAGAGACAAGGAGAGAGAGAGACAGAGACAAGGAGAGAGCAAGAGACAGAGACAAGGAGAGAGAGAGAGCGAGAGACAGAGACAAGGAGAGATAGAGACAGAGACAAGGAGAGAGGGAGAGAGACTTTCAATTTAGTAAATAAATTATGGAACTCCTGTGTGAGACCGGACTCATTTAAATATACTTTGCATAGCCCTTAGCATATCTCCCAGCTGGCTACCACAGGTGTGCTCCTATAGCACAGGCATCTCTCCCTAATTTAGCTCGCTCTCTCTCATCTGGCAACGATTCTCAAAATCTGCCCGGAAACAGATTGCTCTCTGTCTCTGGGGAAAAAAAATTGCGGATTGGCCTTTTTGAGAGGGATCCGCGGACCAAAGGAAACGACCGATCCGAGGAGGATCCAAATCCGCCCCTCCCCCCCAAAAAATCGTCCGTCTCTAGTCACGTGTATTACTGCTGTGAAGCGCTATATAAATAAAGATATACATGATGTTTAGAGATCACAACAAAAAGGTTCTGAATTCAGATCTCATGATGCTATGGAGCGAGGCTGGAAATGCAGCACATATATTTTTTGGCCTCTCCGAGTCAAGCCTCGGAAAGCCTGTTCTATTTATAATATATAGAGTACAGTACTGTATGTATGCAAACAAGTACGACTGCCAGCTGATATGCAAAGATTACGCGTATGAAACGGTGTAATCTGAGCATCTCATTTCTTAGATAAAGATAAAGCTGCACTTGGACTCAAATCTGGCTAGTAAAGAGCTCCCATATTACTGCCGATTCTCATGCAGTGAAACAATTCAATTATACAGTGCCAGTAAATAACTGGCACGCAACCACTTAAGATGTTGAGAAAAAGTGCATTGCGTGTTATAACACAATAAATGCTACTTTTGTTTAAATGTAACAGGGTTTTTTTTTTGTGGTAGAAACAGGATTAAAGCAGAAGAAATCATTAAAAAATATATATAAGTTAGGATAAAGAAAGTTGTATTCATTTCATCTTCTATAGTTCCACATACTATATGCATGATGTGTGTGTACAGTATGTACCGTGTGTGTATATATATATATATATATATATATATATATATATATATAGATATATACATGGTTCGACAAACCTATACATTTGCTCGCCCCGGGCGAGTGGATTTAACATCGTGGCGAGCTCCTATTGGCCCAAGCAGCATACGTTTGGTACTAGGTGGCGAGTAGATTTTTTTGTGTGGCGAGTAGATTTTTTGGTGATTTGTCAACCACTGGATATATATATATATATATCTATATATATATATATATATATAAATATAAAGCAGAAAATAGCCGTGTTAGTCCATTATTTTTCGTATACCCTCTAGGGGTACCCTACCCCTAGAGGGTATACGAAAAATAATCAAAGATCTGCAACCCATGCTGGCAGAGGATGCAACATTAAAAGAAATCTTTACCAAACCTCCCATTGTTGCATTCCGGCAACCACCAAACCTCAAACAGAAATTAGTCAGCAGAAAACTTCACAATGAACTTATAGACACTGATAATGGCACAAAACCATGCAACAACAAATGCTGCAAACTGTGCAAACATATATGCCAAGATCCCACAGCCAGTCACAACCATGGAACACTCAATGTTAAAGGATCATACAGCTGCACATCCAGGAATATAGTGTATATGATTCAGTGCAACAAATGTTACCAAGGTTGCTACATTGGGGAAACCAGCCAAAAATTACAAGGCAGAATGAATATGCACAGACACTCCATACTCCATCACGAAGAAGGAAGATACTGCTCACCTGTGGGACATCATTTCTCACAGCCAGATCATTCCATAAATGATTTAAAAATCTAAATCCTCAATGGAATGTTTAAAAGCACCCAAGAACGGAAAAAAAATTTGAACTCAGAATTATAAGACTCCTTAACACCAAAACCAAAGGACTTAATGCGGACATGTTTTTTCTCACCCTATCAAAATTGTTTGTAATTATCCTGCTTGCCTCTATTCTTATCCACACTTTCTCTCTCCTCCCCCCCCCCCCCCCCCCCCCCGGCATCCCTCTCCACCTTTCCTTGTCACCATCCCCTGGCTTCAAACACTTTTAACACCCTACCTTATCTACAGTACATATCTGTTTTTTTTTTTTCCTCTACACTGTTTTAGCCATAGATTCCTGTGTATATCAGTATTGCTAGACCTGAAGAAGAGAGGAGAACTCTCGAAAGCTTGTCCTATAACATAAATTGTTAGTCCAAGAAAAAAAGGTATCACCTAATACTGAAGAACTCATTTATTCTGCACTATATATACATATCTTACTATACTATATATTTCTGAAAGCATTGTATGTATGTATGTTTCCCTGGTGTGTTCCCTGTCCCTAGCGGCAATCCCATTGGTCCCTTGGCCCGCCCGCCCCCGCACACCTCTCATTGGCCTCACACACTCACACCTCTGCTTCAGGCCCCCTTGGCCCGCCCTCGCACACCTCTCATTGGCCTCACACACTCACACCACTGCTTTAGGCCCCCTTGGCCCGCCCCTGCACACCTCTCATTGGCCTCACACATTCACACCACTGCTTCAGGCCCCCTTGGCCCGCCCCCGCACACCTCTCATTGGCCTCACACACTCACACCACTGCTTCAGGCCCCCTTGCAGCTCACCTTCCCCCCTCCCAGTGGTCGTCACTCTCCCCCGTCACCCGGACCGCAGCTCACCTTCCCCCCTCCGGACAGGCCCCGCACCTTCCCCCCTCCCGGTGGCCGTCACTCTCCCCCGTCACACGGACAGGCCCTGCACCTTCCCTGCTGCACGTTTTCCAGCGGCTCGCGCTCACAGGTGCAGAGAGGGGGCGCGTGCGCAGCGCTCCCCGGAAGGGAGGAGGGAGAGCAGAGAAGGGCCAGGCGCGCGACAATCGGAGGAGCGCGGGAGAGAGGAGCGGTGCTGTGAGTCCTGGCAGAGGTGAGGGGGCTTTGTGTGTGTGTGGGGGAGGGGGGCACAGTGTGTGTGTGGGGGAGGGGGGGACAGTGTGTGTGGGGGAGGGGAGGGGGACAGTGTGTGTGTGAGGGGGGGGACAGTGTGTGGGGGAGGGAGGACAGTGTGTGTGTGTGTGTGTGCGTGTGTGTGTGTGTGAGGGGGGGAACAGTGTGTGTGGGGGGGGGACAGTGTGTGGGGGGGAGAGGGGGGGACAGTGTGTGTGGGACACCGTGTGTGTGGGGGGGAGGGACAGTGTGTGTGGGGGGGAGGGACAGTGTGTGTGTGGGGGAGGGGACAGTGTGTGTGTGTGGGGGGGACAGTGTGTGTGTGGGGGAGGGGGGACAGTGTGTGTGTGGGGGGGGCTGTGTGTGTGGGAGGGGGGGACAGTGTGTGTGTGGGGGGGGCTGTGTGTGTGGGAGGGGGGGACAGTGTGTGTGTGGGGGAGGGGGGGGACAGTGTGTGTGTGTGTGTGAGAGGGGGGGGGACAGTGTGTGGGGGAGGGGGGACAGTGTGTGTGGGGGGGGGCAGTGTGACTCCCGGGCAATGCCGGGTCTCTCAGCTAGTATATATATATATACATATGCACACACACACCAGAAGAGTGTAAAGCTTTAAAAGTGAGGAGGAGAATTCAGTGTGTGATACAGGATTTGAAAGGAAGCAAGGAGAGGGATTTCGGCAGGGAAGACGCTGAGACAGATATCGGAAAGAGTAGAGCGATTCTGGCAGCAGCATTTAGGATAGATTGTAGGGGAGACAGGTGAGAGGCACCTGTTAGTCTCACCTGTCTCTCCCTACAATCTAGGTAAGTTATCATGTTATGTTCAGATTCGGTTAGTCCAGTGACTTCCTTCATGTGTACCGATTCTGTCTCATGTATTGATATGTAAATATTTTGGTCGTATTTATGCTCCACCATACAGGCACTACAGTAGGTATATTACCTGTACTTGTATTTATAACCCCGCACCCACAGGTTGTCTAGAGTAATTGTGGACTCTCTCCATTATTTTTAGAGCACATATTCATACCAAGCGCCCACTATGTATTGTATTATATATATATATATATATATATATATATATATAGAGGTATCAGTACCGTGTTAGCCGAGCTTCAATAATCAAAAAAATAAAAAAATAAATAGATGATACCGTTCTGTGGCTAATGAAATGCTTTTATTTGTGCGAGCTTTCGAGATACACTGATCTCTTCTTCCGGCGATGTTACAATGAATGAAGCAAGAATTACTTAAAAACAGTGTCTCTTGGAATGTTATCTGTGCTGGTCCTTCCCCCGATGTGGATGTGTTTTATGGCTAGAGGTATCAAAGGGTTACTGAAAGCAAGTGAAGAAAGAGTGTGTATGTGTATCAGTGTGAATAAGAATGAATGGAGAGCCCACAGTATAAACAGTGCTCTACACAAGGTGTAGAATATTATGGTGAGGAGTAAAGTATTCAGCAGTACAACTGAATGCGGGACAAAACCATGCCAGGACCCAAGATGCAAAACCTGCGCAATGCTCTACACAGCGGACACAATACAAATACCACACAGGAATCGGGAATACAAAATCAGAGGAAGGTTCACCTGTTCTTCCAGCAATGTCGTGTACCTCATCATGTGCATGAAATGCCCAGGGGGCTGCTACTACATAGGTGAAACAGGGCAGGGGCTAAACAAGAGAATGAACCTGCATCGCCACAGCATCACACGCGGAACAAGAGACAGTCCTGTTGGCGAACATTTCTCTGACTCTGGCCATAAGATGAACTATCTGAG
The DNA here is from genome assembly GCF_040206685.1 of Ascaphus truei. Lineage (NCBI taxonomy): Eukaryota > Metazoa > Chordata > Amphibia > Anura > Ascaphidae > Ascaphus > Ascaphus truei. Next base: position 21,970,749 of record NC_134484.1, on the reverse strand, counting down.
GGTTGCCATACTCAAAGGTAATCTTAAAACCCCGAAAGAGAGACGGTTGCATGAATACAAATTTATGCAACTGTTCGGGACACTTAGCAGTGGCCTAAACAGAGATCGAAATTTTATGAGTCATTACTGACACTAGCGAACTCTCTTCCCATGAGCGCTAAAGGCCATGTCTGTACATACTGTGCTATATGTATGCACACACAGCTGTCTCTCACACATACCAATACTCCTTATTTTTCCATCCATATACACCAATAGGGACCACATAGTATCCACACACACTTTTAGTTGTGCTACAAACTCTCACATTTCCACACCCACCCACACCATTTATATCCCCTCTCACTCCACACAGACCTTGTGTAGAGCACTGTTTATACTGTGGGCTCTCCATTCATTTTTATTCACACTGATACACATACACACTCTTTCTTCACTTGCTTTCAGTAACCCTTTGACACCTCTAGCCATAAAACACATCCACACCGGGGGAAGGAACAGCACAGATAACATTCCAAGAGACACTGTTTTTAAGTAATCCTTGCTTCATTCATTGTAACATCGCCGGAAGAAGAGATCAGTGTATCTCGAAAGCTCGCACAAATAAAAGCATTTCATTAGCCACAGAACGGTATCATCTATTTATTTTTTTATTTTTTTGATTATATATATATATATATATATATATATATATATATATATATATATATGTAGAAGAGTGACCTAGGATATATATATATATATATATATATATATATATATATATATATATATATATGTAGAAGAGTGACCTAGGCGCAAATAAGACAGGGAAGAGAAAAAACACAAAGAGGAATCATAGGGCAGTATATCTAGTTATAAACAGACAATAGGATGGTAAGAGATGCGCTTACACAGGTAGGTTGGATTAAAGACTGTAATCCTCTGTGGGACTCACGAACACAGCTATTTCAGCTTCTCTCCTTGACTGCTGGATCTCAGGATTGCTTCTCCACGGGAACTCAGCTGCAGCTACAGCAGTCACTGCTGGTCTCTGGAAATCACGCTTCTCTATGGATGGATCTCACAAGGGGGGGATGGGGGGGATGGGGGGGATGGGGAGGAAATAAAGGAAGGGAACAGTATATGTGTAAAACCTTTTAATCTAAAATTGACTCTGTAAAAAAAATAAGTAACCAATTCACATTTTGTGAGTAAATATAAAGCAGTAGAGAGTGATTAGCGAGTCTCTCACACTCGTGTGTAGAAGCGCCGATTACCAGTCCTCTCCGCATTCACGATCACTTCCGTATCACGTGGTCTGATGCGGTATGACGCGGCTCGGCTCTCGCGAGATTTGGTGTTTGCCAGTGCAGGGAATCACCGCCGTAGCTCCTCGAGAATGTCTCTCCACTTTGGTGCCTCGGCGTGTCTCTCTCTCTGCTGCAAACAAACGCTGGCCCTACGCGTTTCTCCACTTGGGCTTCGTCAGGGGAAATATATACACACACACATATACACACTGGGTAAATACAATGTAGTCTGGTGTGTATGATGATCCTACTTGTGAAAGGAACACATCTTCTTCTTGAATGGTAATTTATGATATATTCTATCTCTATGGAAGTAACACTTTAGTTAAAGAATCTGTACTTCTCTGACACTTATTTGTGCAGTGGATTTTTATTACAGTAACTTCTGGTATTTATATTTACTAATTTGTGCTTTCCCCTATCCGTTCTCTGATTTAATCCTTCTAGTTTGGCAAGTTCCCAAGAAGTGAAAATCTTCATAAAAGATGACTCTCTTTCCTGGCGGTATCGAGCCGTTTGTTCCACTGCCTTGTCCAGGATGATGCTGTATTCATGTGATGTGGGCACTGCAGGCTCTGTGAGGGTGTTCGAGCTGACATAGATTGAATGTGGCTTTGTTTACGTTTTGAGACGGAACCTCCTCTGGATGACGTAGTGGGAGGCGTCTACCTTGCTGCGATCACGTACCTCACCATGATGACACGCTATGACCATAGGGCTGGCACGGATTAAGTGTGGCTTTGTTTACATTCTGAAAGGGAACCTCCCCTGGATGATATACCGGGAGGCGTTTACCTTGCTGCAGTTGCGTGCCTCATCATGATGACACGCTGTAGTCTTCGGCAGCTCATTATACATTCACTGCTACTGCCGGTGCACTTGCGAGACTTTAAGTACAGCGCTATTTGTGGGCGGCTTTGATTGGAGCAATGCTCGATGATGAACCAATAGGAACTTTGGTTACATCTCATGCTGGTTAGATTATCTCACCAGTATTTACTGTAGCGTCATTTTGCTTCTTATGAATCAGCTGCTTATGCTCTCTGTTCACAACCTTATTGGACAACGCTAATTGGTTTTGTGTCTTTAAACCATAACTGGACGTTACTTTATTGAGCCCCTAGAAGAAGCAAAGGGTGCGAAACGTCGCGTCGGGCTTGTCTCTGTGTGTACTCCCCTTGGATCCCTTTCATCAGCTGTGAACTCTTTCTGCAATAATATTACCAACCTTTTGCCTTCCATACAATCCTAGGACTTTATAACAAGGACATTATACTCATGATGATCTGCAAGTATACATAATGACTTTTTTTATTTCATTAGTGGTGACCTCATGTTATTTATTTGTTTTCTTGGTGACCTAGGTGGTACTGTTTTGGCAATTACTATTATCAGCAGTTAATAGTTCACAGCATACAGCTGTTGTAATAATATTTTGATCGGCCGGTCTTTATATATCTCAGGAGTTTATTTCTCTTTTTTCACCTAGTAAGACCCTGTTTTTTTCTATATTTACTTAGGATCATAGTATTACCTTGATATTCTGTATATTTTTACAGTTGTAGCGATCATTTGGGGATTGTTTTAAATGATCTGTTTAGTGTTTTCCATGTCCATAAATAAACATATTTTTCATTATTATTGTTGCTTGAGTGCTTTCAGTAGGGCAGTTTCCTTTTTTCCTTTCTTTATTTTCATATATGTATGCACCTTAACCCTGGCTGTGCTCAAAGCTGTGACCATGCAGCAAGCTTAAGCCTATAGGGAACCATGTTTAAAATGGTTTTTGAAGCAAAAAGTGGCACTGTGTGCTCATTTGCATGCCATTTCCCAGAATCCCTTGCTGCAGTATAGCTATATCTATATATGTATGGTGGGCGAAGCCCAAACAAGAAACCAACAACATATTTTACAACATACGTTGCTTAGTCAGGGAGAATTCTCCCATACGAAGCAACGTAGGTTGTGAAACGCGTTGAAGAGCTTTTTGTCCCTCCAGTGGACCCGTAGCCGAGGAGACATAGTCTGAGTGATGTCGTCACTACCCGCCAGACGAGTCACGGTACTCTAGACGAGCCAAGGACGCATACATTATCAGACAAGCTTGTGTTTTTAACATATTGGGGCCTGTAACTCAGGAAGCAGGGGGTCCCCGAGGCTGAAAAGAATGCAGTTCAGCTCCGGACCCCTTGATACAATACTGTGTTATTAAAATAAAATAAAAGCCCCGCGATCGCCGGTTAGAGGCGCGCAGGTAGAGTGACTGATTCAGTCTCACTCACACTCCGCTTCTCTTACAGACAGATGCAGCCGGTAGGCTTTACACCGCGCGAATCCCATTCAGACACAGGGACCCCCGCTGTGTTAATCCCGATGCGCCATTAAATCTCCTTACTGAGACCGCGAGCACACATGAAAAATATAAGGTGCCACGGCAGATTTAGGGGTGGCAGTGTGACCGACCATAGTGCTGCATCTGTATATATACTTTACACTGTGTATATATCAGGCATTATTGATCCCACGGCATGTTGGGACACAGACGCCATTTTTAAAGGATTTGCCGCATGCAAACAAAGGGACACTTGTGCTGAAGCTGGGATCTCCTGAAATCCTGACCTGTTGGTGGGGGGTGGGGGCTTGAGGACTGAAGTTGAGCACCCCTGCTGTATGTTACAGGGGCACATCTTTAAGATTGCATATTGATTTGTTATTTATAAAATTGCACGGACGTTACACGACTGAGTGTCATCATTTCACTGCTAGCTTCACACATAACGACACTTTAATCATACATTGTGTTTCCTTTCCTGCATTATATTCCACTACAGATTCTCCTGTAACTTTAACGTTCTATCAAACCATCCTGTCCCCCTTCCCTGGTATTATTAGCTTTATTTGTTTGCATTACGCTGGCCTCTAGGTATGATTCTGCAGACAAGGTAAGGCAATGTAATTAGCAATGAAGACGAACAATCTCGCTGTAACGAGCTACGAGATCCCTACTGTGAAGAGATTATGAAACACTGATTACTGTCTGAATCAGAGAGCATATTGTTACCACGTATTAATTGTATTTATTTTGTTTGTCACAAATTGTGGGACCTCCCTCTGGACAGGAACCAGTTGCTCCCGAGCAATAAAAGAACTAGAATCATTCCCACTTAGCCAGATATACGGCTGGGGTACAAATACAAGCTGCAATTACATCCACTAGTGTGGAAAATAACTTAAGAGAGGCGTAGTGGGAAAAGTGACGATCTTGGAAGTGGGGGAAAACTAGCGCCAGCACCATCTGATTTGACACCAACGTTTCCAGTTATTTTGGGGCAGGATTTTACAATTACTGTAGCATTGTTTACTTAATAATAATAATACATTCTGAGGCGCAGCACAATGAAGATGTGAAGACAATAACAATATAACATACGGGTGCAGTAGACAAGGACAGCCCTGCTCATTGGTCCTATTGTGGCGATATCTACATAAGAATAACATTAGTGTAGCATAAAAATAGTGCAGAAGGACTAGTCCCACGTAGTGATGCATGAGAAGTGACCTCATTACTTATTTCATTCTGGGTTTTGTGCTGTGCCTACCTCAGGGTTTCCACCTTCTACTGAAGGCCACGATCCAAACAGGAAGCGGTGCACAGCCTCACCAATGTAACGTGGGACACACAGGAATCGTTCAAAGGTTTATTAGGTTAATAGAACATAAGGCCAACACGGAGACAACTTGTTAAAATATTGCGCTTACCTTCGGCGGCGGCGTCACCCGTAGAGCATCTCCCGCTGCAACCCGTCAATATGGCCGCGTGGCGTCACATGGTGCTGCGTTGCCATGACAAAGGGATGCTAAGTGACGTCACGTGGCATCACGTTGTCATGACAACGTGGCTCCGCGTGACGTCGCAATGTCACGCAGCGTCCTGTTAATGGGAATCATGTGATGCTGTGACATCACATAGCGTTCCCATTGCCATGGCAACGTGGCGCCATTTGACGCTGTGCGGTCATATTGAAAGCGCTTACTAGCAGGGGAAGATGCAGGGAGGACTCCGAGGCCGCCAGGCGCCGCTGCCGCAAGCCACCACCCGGAGGTTTACTATATAAACCCGAAGCCCGGAGATACGTGGTCAAAACCCGTAGCCTACGGACCAAACCTGGAGTGGTGGCAATCCTGACCTACCTCCATATTATGCTGCATTGTGGAATATGTTGGCAACATATAAATAAAAGAGAATAATAATAGTAATAATAATAACAATGTGCTTTGTTTGCAAAAAATATAGAAGAGTCAGCAAGCGGGAATTTAACACCAAGGGGCCTATTCACATAGCACTGAAGTGTGACAAACCGCATCTAAAGAAGCATCGGCAGGAGCATTCCTATTGGACAGCCATCTCTCCAATAGGAACATGGTTCGCATGGTTCCTCGGCGGCTCACACACACACTGCTTACCTGCTGCAGTGCTGTGGAATGGATTCCTGCTGTGCCACGCTGGCTGAAGACACTTCCGATGCTGCCACCGCCACAGGACCGCTGCTGCTGTTCCTAGATGTCGCCGCCACCCTGCAGGTAAGTGCCAAACCGGGTAACCGGTTACCCGGCCGGGTAGAACTATTGATTTTGGCCGGGTACCCGCTACCCGTTTTTTTTCCAAACTCACTACCTGGTACAACACTAAGCAAAACCCTTAAATCACACTGGGGATGGAGGAAGCACCACCTCAGGTCATTCCGCTTCTAAGGCACGTAAAAATCCGGGCAGATTGGCTGTTAAACCGGGCGGTTTGTGACTTTTTATAGAAGCGGTTTAGGAGATGCGATTTGCAATAGAGAAGAGAGGTTTTCCCTCACATTTCATTCTGCTACTTAGATTGGTTTGGTACCAACAACTTCGGAGTTACGAGAACATGCCAATTTAAGACCCGTTTAACAGATTTTCAAGTTAACACCTAGAAGCACTTTCCCGAGGAGTAAGGTGTCATAATAATGACATAAATGGGTTTACATTGATTTAAACCCAGCGTTGTCAGCGATTCTAAAGTTGCACTGAATTGGTCTGAGTTATGAAGCAGAAAAATCACAATAGCAGCAGCCATAATTAGCAGGCCCAGAAATAAATAGTTGACGTCAATAGTCCTTCTAATGTGAAGGTTACCAGAGGCACTGTACGTAAGAATGGGAAATAAAAATAAGCATAATTTCTACAAAAATAAATAAAGAAAAGTAACTTTCCAATGGGGGCTGGAGCTCACAGGGTTTTTACATGACCAATAGAACGCCCTCAAATTCATCAGATAAAGAGACAGACCCTTATATATCAAGCAACCATCCTTTCTATTAGCCAACACATCAAGTTCTCGGAGGGAGTTACCTTCTCCATACGCCGAATTCTTGGACGTTTTCAGCAAGGCACAGTCTGAACTTCTACCTCCTCATCGTTCCTACGATTGTCCGATTGATCTGGTACCTGGTTATACCTTGCCTAAAGCCAAATCTTATCCTCTCTCGTTGCCCGAGACCAAAGCTATGGACGAATATATTCGTGAGAATCTTAAGCGGGGCTTCATACGTCATTCCAATTCTCCTGCGGGGGCTGGATTCTTCTTTGTCAAAAAGAAAGATGGTACTCTCAGACCATGTATTGATTACCGGGGTCTGAACCATATCACGGTGAAGAATCGTTATCCACTCCCACTCATCTCCGAACTCTTTGATAGACTTCAGGGGGCCAATCTCTTTACTAAACTGGATCTCCGTGGGGCATACAACCTCATCCGCATCCGGGAGGGCGATGAATGGAAGACTGCCTTCAACACCCGTAGCAGACACTACGAATATCTAGTGATGCCCTTCGGGTTATGCAACGCACCGGCAGTTTTTCAGGACTTCATCAATGACATCTTTCGAGACGTTCTTAATATATTTGTCATTGTATACCTGGATGACATCCTTATTTTTTCTCAAAACTTACAGGATCATATCATCCATACGAAGTTTGTGCTTTCACGCCTCCGCGAGAACCGGTTGTTTGCTAAAATGGAGAAATGCATTTTTCATCAGTCTACCACTTCTTTTCTCGGATACATCATCTCCAACAAAGGCTTGGCCATGGACCCGGAGAAGCTAAAGGCCGTCGTGGATTGGCCACAACCCAATTCCCTCAAATCTGTTCAACGGTTTTTGGGTTTTTCTAATTATTACCGGAAGTTTATCCGCAACTTTTCTACCATTGTCGCTCCTATCACGGCACTGACCAAAAAAGGTGCAGACCCTTCATCTTGGTCTCCAGAAGCTGTCACGGCATTCGAGACACTGAAACAAACTTTTGTCTCTGCTCCCATCCTTCGACACCCTAACACGAATTTCCCCTTCACCTTAGAGGTTGACGCTTCGGACTGTGGGGCTGGGGCGGTTCTGTCGCAGAGGTTTTCTTTCCAGGATAAACTTCATCCTTGCGGGTTTTTCTCCAAAAGATTTTCATCGGCAGAGAGGAATTATGACGTGGGCAATAGGGAACTTTTGGCCGTCAAGATGGCTCTTCAAGAATGGAGACATCTTCTGGAGGGGTCAAAAGAGCCATTCACCATTCTTACGGACCATAAGAACTTATTGTACATTGAGAATGCCCGTCGCTTAGGTCCTCGCCAAGCTCGCTGGTCGTTATTTTTCTCTAGATTCAATTTTGTTCTCTCATACATTCCCGGCACTAAGAACGTCAAGGCGGATGCTCTCTCCCGGCAATACTCTTCTGAAGAGAGATCAGAGAAATCCACTGAGTCCATCCTCCCTAAACAAAGAATCTTAGCAGCTGTGGCATTCAAGAATCTTGAGAGGATCATCAAGTCTCAAGAGAACCTCCCGTCCGGTCTTGTGGTTCCTAAAGACTCTTTGTATGTGGAACCCAAATTTATCCCTGAAATACTGGACTGGGGACACGCCGTCCGTTCGGCAGGTCATCCTGGATTCAAGAAAACCTTGGACCTCATCCGTCGTACCTTTTGGTGGCCCAATATGGTTAAAACCATTCTGGAATTTACACGGTCCTGTCCGGTATGTGCGCGTAACAAGATTCCTCGTCAGAAACCTCAGGGTCTTCTCTTACCTTTACCTATTCCGGAGCGTCCCTGGTCCCACATTTCGATGGATTTTATTGTGGAGTTGCCTAGGTCGAAGGGCATGAATACCATTCTTGTGGTAGTGGATCGGTTTTCCAAGATGGCACACTTTATCCCTCTCAAAGGATTACCCTCCTCACCCGCCCTTGCGGATATTTTTTCCAAAGAGATTTTCCGGATCCATGGGATTCCCACATCCATCGTGTCCGATCGGGGTTCCCAGTTCGTCTCCAAGTTCTGGAGAAATTTCACCAAGAGACTAGGTATCTCGTCTTCCTTTTCTTCTGGATATCACCCTCAATCCAACGGACAGACCGAGAGGGTTAATCAATCCCTCGAGAAATACTTAAGGTGCTTCGTCTCTAATTCTCAGGATGACTGGGCAGAATTACTTACCTGGGCTGAGTACGCATTCAATTCTTCCAGGAATGAGTCCACTCACGAGACCCCCTTCTTTATCAACTACGGATTCCATCCGGCTCGCCTACCTATTACCAAAGAATCCTCTGGGGTACCAGCCATGGACGAACATATTGCTCTCCTACAAGACTCTTGGTCCAGAATACAATCTGCATTACAAAAGGCATCCTTGACATCTAAAAATCAGGCTGATCGTCACCGTCGTCCGGCACCCGAATACAAACCCGGGGACAAGGTTTGGCTATCATCCAAGAACATCCGTCTCAAAACGCCTTCCCTCAAATTGGCTCCTAGGTTCCTGGGTCCCTTTTCCATTTTGGAGCAGGTTAATCCGGTTTCTTTTCGACTCCAACTTCCTCAAAGCATGAGAATTCCGAATGTTTTTCACACCTCACTTCTCAAACCTTTTATCTCCAGTAGCCTCTTTCCGGATCACACTTCTAAACCAGATCCTGTGATGGTACAGGGTAATGAAGAGTATGAAATACAGGCTCTACTGGATTCCCGTCTTTCTAGAGGTAAAGTCCACTTCTTGGTCCACTGGAGAGGTTTTGGACCCGAAGAGAGGTCATGGGTACCCCTGAAAGATATTCATGCTCCAGGACTCCTCAAACGCTTTCGAAAGAAGTTTCCATCAAAACCATGGAAGGATCGTCCTGAGGCCGATCCTGAAGGGGGGGGTACTGTGAGGATTCAGGGATCGCGGCATCCGCGCCCTGGTTCCCCTTCTCCTGCGGTTACTCCCGCTACCGTGACGCGCGCCTCTCGCTGGCGTCACTCACCTTCGGCGGTCCTGGGGGTTCCCCGCCGTGCTCTGCGTCCTCGGATGCCCGCGGGATCTGCATTCCCGCATACGGCCGCCATATTCCCCAGCCGCGCGCCTGAACAGCGCGCGCCGGGTGAGGTTAATTTATTCACTGCTCTTGCAGTGAGGACCCGCCCCCAGCACACTAAGAGGACCTCCTACCAAGACAAGAGTCCTCACCTGCCTGCCAATCAAGGGGACCTATCCAGGATGGCTCCACGCAGTCCTCCAGGCCTGCCCCCACCTCTGATTGGCCAGTCACACTTTATAATGCCTGTCCTTCCTCTTACTCATTGCTCGACATAGTTTTCACTTGGATTACTACTCTGGCGTTTTCTCTCTTATTCTCTCAGGTTACGACTTGGCTTGGCGGACGTCTCTCTCTGGCTCTAGACCCCTGCTTGGACAAACGACCTTCCGGAATTCTCCAATCCCAGACCTTGGCTAACGGCAATGACAACGGCATTTCTACACCGGTACCGGCAAGTATTGCTAGCTAAATACACCTGGCCTGGCAACGCCAAATCACCACACTCCGGACACGCTCCCTTTGCTGCGGGTGCGTGCTTCTATACGTTCCTCACCTCAGTGAAAGGAACGGGTCTGGTCTGCGGGCAGCACCGGCGTAACACACACTGGATTTCATTGCAAACTTTTAGCAGGGTGTGGACACATTTTTTCATAACTTTGGATAGGATTGGGAGAAGGGAGATTGGCCTGTAGTTTGAGACAGTTATTTTGTCCCCACTTTTGAAGATTGGGACAACTCTGGCAGCTTTCCAGGTCTTAGGGATATGGCCTGCAGACAGGATAGAGTTGACTATGGAAGCAATTGGTTTGGCAATTGCTGGGGCACCAAGTCTTAGGAACCTAGATTGTAGTAAGTCAGGTCCACATTGGCTGCTTAGTTTTATTTTGAGAAGCGCTTGTGTAATCTCCTCTTCGGATACGGGGCCAAATTGAAAATTGTGGGCAGTGTTGGGAGGGGGTGGGGCTATAGGGGTACTCCCTGGATGAGATTCAGGTTTGTGGTTTGGATTGCGTTTCGCTAATAAGTTAGTAGCACACCCCACAAAGTAATCATTGAATGCATTTGCAACGTCGGTGGGGTTTGTCAGGGTAATATCGCCCTTAGTGATATTACTTGGGTGTTGATGGTTAGAAGGCTGGAATATGTTGATGATAACCTTCCAGAAGTTAGCTGGGTTTGATGTATTCTGGTGGAGATTGTCAGAGTAATATTGTGCTTTTGCATGCCTTATTTGCCTTGTGCATATGTTCTGCAGGCATCTGTAGTGATTGAGATCCTTGGTAGTGCCAGTTATTTTGTGGCTTTTCCACAAGGCATCCCTGAACTGGTAGAGTGCTATAAGGTCAGGTGTAACCCATGGAAGGTGGGCACCCCGTACCCTTATTCTGAAGAGCTGAGCATGGGTATCGCAGAGTTTTAAGAACTCGGATTGGAAATAGTCAAGCGCAGAATTGGGGTCAGGAATTAAATCGATTCTGTGCCAAGGGCAGTTGGTAAGGTCAGTCAGAAACTGTTGTGGGTTAAAGTTTTTAAATGTTCTAGTGAGGAGAACTTTAGGGCTTGATTGGGGTGGTTTAATTTTCCTTACACAGTACACTATTGCATGGTCACTGAAAATGTCAGGAAGGATACCAGAGGATTGGATTCTACTGGGATTTAAGGAGAGAATCCAGTCAAGCAAGGAATGGTTGTGCGATTTCAGGTTTGTTCGTGTGGGTTGGGAAATGAGTTGCAATAGGTTAAGCGACTTGATTTGTGTCTGGATTTTGTGGTTTTTAGGGTCAAGCCAATTGAAGTTGAAATCCCCAAGAACTAGCAGCTCACTCTTCTCATTCAGAGAGGAAATGGAGCCAAGAAACTGGGTGATATCAGTCAGAGATTGTAGAGGGGTTTTAGGGGGGTGGTAGATGCCAGCTAGCAAGATGGGCTTAGAAAAGGGGAGGCAGATTTTGCCAACTAGAATTTCAAAAGAGGGTGGGCTTGGGGGGCAATTTAACAGTGTAAATTGTAAGGTGTCTGCAATATAAAATAACACCCATCCTCCTCTCTTTGACCAATCTCTCCTAGAAATGGAGTATCCCTGAATGGCAATATGTGCATCAGGGGTTTTAGGGGTTAGCCATGTTTCTGTAAGAACGATGGCTTTTGGTTTATGCATAAGGCACCATGCTCTCTTAGTTCATCCAGTTTGGGCAGCAGACTCCAGATATTTATATGGGCGACAGATAGCTTTTTTTGGAATTTGAAGGGGGTAATCTCAGGGGTATGGGACAGAGTTGAAGTGGGAGGACCTGGGTTAGGTTCAATATCACCTGCTAAAGAGAGTAATAGTATGAGTAGAAATTTGAGTAGTTGTTTGCAAGTTGTTACTTTATGATTGCCATTTGAGTGTGCAGTGGTTGGTGTGCTGGTTTTCAGGGCTCTCCACCAACATTCAGTAGATAGTGCAAGGCTTTTGAGTAATCCAGGGTGTATGGTGATATTGGGCGTGGGCCAGGAGGGAGGCGTTTGTAGTGGATAGAGAGAATAACATTTCAATGAGGCCATGAGAAAGAACAAAGTGGAGGTAAAAAGCAGGTTCATTATGCCAGAGGTAGGTAATGCTGCATGGAGCTGTTGTGAGCCAAGTGTGTGTGTGCGCAGACTAAACAGCAGGAATCATAGTGTGATCAGAAGAGCTCACCGTTTGTTGCCATGTGTAGAAGAGTTTTCAGAAGGATGCAGTCCCCAGTCACCTCTAGTCCAACTATAGTCTAACTATATATTCTCACTTAAAAGCTCACTTAACTATAGTCTAGCTATATATTCTCACATAAAAGCTCACTTAACTCTAGTCTAACTATATACAGGCATACCCCGCATTAACATACGCAATGGGACCGGAGCATGTATGTAAAGTGAAAATGTACTTAAAGTGAAACACTACCTTTTTTCCACTTATCGATACATGTACTGTACGGCAATCATCATATACGTGCATAACTGATGTAAATAACGCATTTGTAACAGGCCCTATAGTCTCCCTGCTTGCGCACAGCTTCGGTGCAGGTAGGGAGTTCAACTTTGCTGTTCAGAACGTGCTGACAGGCGCATGCGTGAGCTGGCGTTTGACTATTGGGCGATATGTACTTACTCGCGAGTGTACTTAAAGTGAGTGTACTTAAACCGGGGTATGCCTGTATTCTCACTTAAAAGCTCACTTAACTATAGTCTAACTATATATTCTCACTTAAAAGCTCACTTTAAGATGGCTCACTATATCATGCCAATGCAGGGGGGGTATTGGTTTTATACAGCTAAAGCAGTCACATGACCCTCCCCAATAAATCAGCTTGTTCCAGTTGGTCAATTAACAGCACAGAGTTAAGAGGGGGAAAAAAATGTATTGGGGGTTGGTGGGGTCTTCTTCCTATATATTGGGGTGGGTGGTGTCCTTTTTAATATGTATTGGGAGGTGGGTGGGGTTCTATTTTATGTGTTGGGGGGGTCTTTTTATTATGTATTTTGTCTTTTTAATATGTACTAGCTGCCCGTTGCCCGGGATTTAATTTTCCCGCTCCCCCCCCCTTCGCTGCTCCGGTCCCACTCCCCCCTCCCAAGTTCACATGTCCGATTTCACCCCTTTCACAGCTCCATTCACCCCCCCTTTCACCGCCCCGATTTCCCCCCTTCACATCGCCAATTACCCCCCTCCCCCGCCTTCATTGCTTGGCGGCAGCGGGTCACTGAGGGGGGTGGCCGGGAGGGCTGGGATTCCCCGCCCCTCCCTCCTTGACAGCTAAGCAGGCGGCTCCCTGGCTAGAGGTTATCTCCCCCCTTCAGAGCTTAGCGGCGGTGGCTCACCTATGGATAGTAATTTCCTCCCCCCTCACCCCCCCCCCCCATTTCAGAGCTCGGCAGCAGCAGCTCACTGGGGGGGGGGGGGAGGGGGGAGGGTTGTGATTCCCCAACCCTTCCTTCAGAACTGTCCGGTGTCGGATCACTGGGGGGGCAGGCAGGAGGGTTGTGCGGCGGCGGCTCACTGCGGATGGGTTAGTGACGGGGTGCGGCGGCACGCTGCGGGTGGGTTAGTGACGGGGTGCGGCGGCACGCTGCGGGTGGGTTAGTGACGGGGTGCGGCGGCACGCTGCGGGTATCTCTGTGGCGCCTGACTTTGGGTGCGATGTGACAGGGGGGGTGGCGGCAGCTGACTTACTGTGAAGCGGGGTGTCCGCTGCGGTGGCAGGCGGGAGCAGGGTCGTCAACAGAAAGCATGGGCCCCCCCAACCCATAGCGCACCTACCAGGGTAAAATATTTTTTAGCGCGCAACTTTAACTTAACTGTTTTCTTATTGTCATACAGAAAAAAAACATTACAATGCAACCTGTTTATTTTTATATTTTCCACAAAAGACAGGTGACCGAGTGGGTGACAGTGACTTGACAGTGGGTGGGTGGATGACAGTGACTGAGTGGGTGACAGACTGGGTGGGTGACAGAGTGACTGACTGACTGACTGGAGGGGGGTGACTGACTGGGGGGGTGGGTGACTGACTGGGGGGGTGTCTGACTGGGGGGGTGACTGACTGGGGGGGGGGTGACTGACTGGGGGGGGGGTGACTGACTGGGGGGGGCTGCCTGACTGGGGGGGTGACTGACTGGGGGGGTGACTGACTGGGGGGGTGACTGACAAGGGGGTGACTGACGGGGGGTGACTGACGGGGGGGTGACTGAGTGTGGGGGGGTGACTGAGTGGGGGGGTGACTGAGTGGGGTGGGGTGACTGAGTGGGGGGCTTAGTGAGTGACTGAGTTAGTGAGGGGGTTACTGAGTGAGTGACTGACTGGGGGGGTGACTGACTGGGGGGGTGACTGACTTGGGGGGGGGTGAAAGGCAGGAGCAAGGAGGGTGAAAGGCAGGAGGGGGGGTGAAAGGCAGGAGAGGGGGTGAAAGGCAGGAGGGGGGGGTAAAAGGCAGGGGTGGGGGTGAAAGGCAGGAGGGGGGGTGAAAGGCAGGAGGGGTGGGGTGAAAAACAGAAGGGGTGGGGTGAAAAACAGAAGGGGTGGGGTGAAAGGCAGGAGGGGTGGGGTAAAAGGCAGGAGCGGGGGGTGAAAGGCAGGAGGGGGGGAGGTGAAAGGCAGGAGGGGGGGTGAAAGGCAGGAGGGGGGGTGAAAGGCAGGAGAGGGGGGTGAAAGGCAGGAGGGGGGGGTGAAAGGCAGGAGGGGGGGTGAAAGGCAGGAGGGGGGGTGAAAGGCAGGAGGGGGGGTGAAAGGCAGGAGGGGGGGTGAAAGGCAGGAGCGGGCGTGCATGCGAGAGGGACTCGGGAGTGTGTGCGGCGTGCGGCCGGGAGAGAGGCGACGGCCGGGCCTCGGCAGTGTGTGCGGCGTGCGGCAGGGAGAGAGGCGTCAGCGGGAGTACGGGCGGGAGAGAGGCGGAAGCGGGAGAGGCAACGGCCGAGAGTGTGTGCAGCTGGGAGTGGCGGTGAGAGGGGCTGATGATGCGGGGTGGCGTGTGTCATGAGGGGCTGATGGTGCGGTTAGAGTGGGGGAGGTAATGCGGGTGTATGTGAGGCGGCGGGGTGAGGGGGGGGGGTGGTGTGGATGGAGGTGGCGGGCCGGGTGTACGGTGTGGCTGGGGTGTTGCAGCGGCAGATGGCGGGCAGGGTTTGAGGTGCGGCTGGGGGGTTGCAGCGGTGCTTGGTGAGGAGGAGAATCTGTGGCTGCACTGTGTGTGTCTCTCGCTCAGAGGGGCACGTGGTGTAGCCGTGGGTGGGCGGGACACACCGGCCAATGAGAGCCGTGGGGGGGCGGGTGGGCCGACGGATCAATGTGATTGGCCAGAGGCTGAGTGACAGGCCAACTGACCAATCAGATTGCCCATAAGCACAGCCAGCATACAACGTTTTCAAAAATATATATATAGATTGGGGGCTGGGGTCTTTTTATTATGTATTGGGGGTGGGGGTTTCTGGTATGTAATTTGTGGGGGGGGGTTGAGCGAGAGTGGGGTAATTGACGGAAGGTGGGGGCGAGTGAGAGGAGAGAGGAGGGAGGGAGTGAGTAAGAAAAAGAGGGAGTAAGAGTGAGATGCAGAGGAGAGAAATCCACATGAGGCGGGGGAGAGTGAGAGGGGGTGAGTGAGGAGGAGGGAGTGAGATGGAGGGGAGAGAAATACATGGGAAGAGGGGGGGGAAATAAGGGGGCTCGTAAGTAGGGGTGCCAGGTGTCCGGTATTGAACTGGACTGTCCTGTATTTGGATTCACTGTCCAGTAAAAAAATGAGAGGTACTGTAATACTGGGCATGTATGTGTCCGGTATTTTCCTCCCTGGACATAGTGACCTGACGCACCTTTCACCATTGAGTCCAGTGTTTTTGGAGAAGCCACCTGGCAACTCGTAAGATATGTGAAATGGGGGGGGTGAGATTTTCGAAATACCGCCGACACGGGCCGGGGGGTGGAGGGGGTGCTGGTCGGATGTATCTCTAGTCCTGGGCCCCGGGACATCTCTCTGCGGCCCTGCTTTCAGAACCAGACAATGCTCCAGCCCTGGACGGATTGTTGTAAAAATGAACAATATCTGCAGTCACACTGTACTAATCCAGCATACATTTTTAATGCAGTGGTCTATTATGAAAAATAAATTTTTATGACACAATTAAAATTAATATTTCATATCTTCTGGGAGCGCAGAAATGTACTTACATTTTCATAGTGCATAAAACAAAAACGACTGTATACAGCTAGTATAAATAAAGGACTATCTTGCATTCTTCTATTATATCTAGAGATGTACCGAGAACCCGGAAATTACCTGGAACCCGTCGCTTTTTCAGCTACCCGGAAATTACCCGGACCCGGCAGCAAGGGGCTGGGAACGGCACCGGGTCGGAACCGGGTAGCCGGGTAATTTCCGAGTAGCTGAAAATACTTCAACACTTACCTGCAGCCGGCTCCTCCCCGGGCTGACCAATAGAAACGCTCCTGCTCCGGTCACATGGTTCCCCGGCTCCCATTTGCCTCAGCTGTGTGCTGTGTTCCTGCTGCGCCCGCCGGCTGAACACCGATTTCTGCTGCTGACACCGCCACCAGGACGTCTGCTGCTGCTCACAGATGTCGCCGTGGTCCTCCTCACCCTCAGCAGCAATCTCCTCACTCTGCAGGTAAGTGCCGTCCGGGTATCCGGCCAGGAACCATGGTTCATTTTGCCCGGGTATCCGTTACCCGGTTTTCGTAAAATTTACTGTAGGACCCGGTACGACACTAATTACAGTATATCTCATGGTTAATGTGAATGAGGAATTCAGAGGCAGGAGCTCTCTTATTTAACCTAAGTCCTATAGCAAACCATACGTAATACCATTATGATGCCTCGTATTGGTGTAATACAGAGGTGCTCAACTGCAGACCTCGAGACTCCCCCTCCCCACAGGTCAGGTTTTCTGGATATCCCAGCTTCAGCACAGGTGCTTAGTCAGTGGCCCCTGAAGCAGGGATATCCTGAAAACCCTACCTGTTGAGGGGTCTACTGAGGCGCTCAACTCTCCCTCCCCCCCCAACAGGTCAGGGTTTCAGGATATCCAAGCTTCAGCAAAGGTGGTTCAATCAGAAGCTCAGCCGAAGACTATGCCTCCGATTAAGCCACCTGTGCTGAAGCAGGGACTGATTGATCCATCTGTGCTGAAGCTGGGATATCATGGAAACCTGACCTATTGGAGTGGGGGGGGGGCTTGAGGACTGTAGTTGAACACCCCGGAATACACCATTGTGCTTTTGCTGCGAGCACTGCGCACATGCTTAGTACTCACTCGCCATTGGCTGCTCAGATATAACTCGCTATGAAGTATTGTGCCAATAATGAATCATGTGTCAGTGATATTCTGCGTTACACTGTTATTTGCTATGTTACCTCTGGGGCCAATACAACAAGGCAGGAGAGAGAGAAAAGCCACTACACATGAGCACAGTTTTACCAGTTCACCAATGCATTAAAGCAGCAGTCCAAGCTGACGGTTTTTATTTGTTTTATTTTATTATTTTTGTTCCCCTTTAATATGTGCATCAATACAATACACACAATGAGAAGTACTGTAATTAGCTAAGTTGCCGATCGATCCGTTCTCCTGTGATTGATCGGCGAAGATTCGGTTTGGGGGTTCACTAAATGGCTGACAGTGCAAAGATGCAAGGTTCTGTGGGGAAGATCATGTCACTAGATACAATTGGTGCACTGCTATCCCAGTAAATGTCCGTGGGACACAACACAAATGTACCGGTATCTTGTGTGGCACGCAGTGATGTCCAGATGTCTCTCCGTGGTGATAGCTCGCCAGGGGCAGACGGTTGGGATCCGCGTATCAGGAACGCTGCAGCCGCCGGTGACAGCAGAGCTCCCCGCGCTCCGATCCTCCTGTGTTTGCTTCCGGGTTCTCAACACTGAACACTGACGTCTGACGTCAGAAACGTCAATACTGGCCGCTTGCCAGAAAATCTTTGCAGAATCCTTGTCAGTGTCCTCTGAATGTACAGCGCCACCTAGCAAACCCTACGCGTTTCGCTCATTCCAAAATCTTCGTCAGGGGATGGTGGCTGTTTCTCGTGTTCTTTTATCCTAATATGGAGTTCTCTTTTTGTTTTTCCTACATAATCCTGGCCACAGGCCCATGAAATCTTATACACTATATATTTAGATTTACAATTTATAAATGCCTCGATTTGGTTAGTTTTACGTGATGGCAAAACAAATTCCTTTTTAGGAATATAACACAATTATTACATGTAAAATTCCCCTGCGGTTTGCTAACTAACCAACTAGTACCATTCTCTTGTTTAGGAACTTCTTTTAGTAAACTTGGGCTTAAAATGTTCTTGAGGGACAAAGACTTTCTAAAACATATTTGCGGTTTATTATCTACAGTAGTACCTAACATCGGATCCTCTTTGATAATTTTCCAATGTTTATTGAGGGCTTTTTGTATTTGATAATGCATAGGATCATATTTAGTTATAAACAGAAGATTATTATCATTCTGATAGTTCTTATTTTTGTAATCTTTTTTTTATAATCTTTTCTCTTAGAAATACATTGTTTATCTATCGCAAACATTCTTTTCAGGACTGATTCTACCACTTTCTGATCATATCCTCTCTTTAAAAACTTCACTCAGATCCTGTGCTTGTTGGACGAAACTTTGATTTTGAGAATTGTTCCATTTTAATCTTACAAATTGTCCGTAAGGAATGTTTTGGATCCATTTAGTATGGTGATTACTTCCAGGGCACAAATACATACAAGCATCAACTTCCTTAAAGTAAGTACAAGGGTGTAAGTGCCCATTCTCTTGAAATATTTTTAAATCCCAAAAATGTACTTATTTATTACTTACTGTGTGGGTGAATTTTATATTAAGAGCATTCGTGTTTAACCAAATGATAAAGTAATTTACAGAAGTGACGTCTCCTTCCCAAATTAATATAACGTCATCTATATAGCGGCGCCTTAATTTACATTTATGTACCACTATATTATTATTCCAAATATTGTGGTGCTCCCAATGTAACATGAAGAGATTAGCTAAACAAGGTGCAAATGTGGTTCCCATAGCTGTCCCCCATAAATACAAATAAAATGTATGTTCAACAAAAGATAATTGTGCGTGAGTATTAATCTAATGCTATCTAACAAAAAAGTGATGTGCTCTGGTGATAGTGATGCTGTCTTTACATAATAAGATATTGCTTCTATACCATCTGAGTGCTTAATAGACGTATATAGAGCCTGAACGTCTAAAGTAACTAGGAGACAATCATCAGACCATGGATAATCCTGAACTAATCCCAGGACTGCGGCAGCATCTTTGAGGTATGCTGGGGTGGCTTGAACTAAATCCTGTTAATAAAAATCTATGTATTCTGATAAATGTGAAGTGATAGAATCTATACCGGCAATAAGGGGTCTTCCTGGGGGATTAACTACACATTTGTGGATTTTGGGGATGTGGGAAAATATGGGCATAGTAGGATTGGTGATATATAAAAAATGACAGTCTGAAAAATGAACAATACCCAAACTTTTAGCTTCCTCCAGCACATTTTTAAATTTGGACTTAAAGGGGATGGTGGGATCAGATCTCAATTTGGAATGTGTGTCTGACAGCTATCTGTGTTCCTCCTTAATGTAGTCTATTCTGTTTTGAAGCACTACCCCCCCCCCCCTTATTTGCTTCTCAAATTATCAATTCTACATTTACGTAGGGATCTAGAGAATAAGCGCTTCAGACTTAAAAGTAACATTAGGAAAAGGAGTTCCTGCCCCGAAAAGCTGACAATCTAAATGTCTAATTTCTTGGGCAGATGAGCAGCTCGAAGCACTAGATTTCAACCTCGGATTAAATAACGTAAAAAATATATATATTAGTTATTGCTCCCATTAACGTGACGCATTGCATCAAAAATAAAAGCGTTCAATATTGTGTTTTAGGAAAACAGCAATTACCATGTTCCAACGGAGCCGCATTACTTGGTGTCAAATATTGTACCGCTGTTGGCGCTAAGCGTTGCATAAACAGGAGCAATAATGTCTGCTACATCTATATTTACAGCACAGCCGGTCCTCGCTGATCCGACGTAACGCGTCCCGCAAACCGCCGTCGAATAACAGACCGTTGGATTGCGGGTCCATGTTAATCGGCGGCGGCGACGGGCGGATAGGCGGGTCCGACGTCGGAAAATGCGTCAAGGGGACTGCATCATGCGGCATCGGAAAGCGGGTCCGTCGGATACAGAAGACATCTCATCTCATATCTAGGGGTTTGCCGCTGTAAATACCCACATTGGGAAAACAAACCAAAATTGTATGTCTAAGAAAACAGTAAACATTAAAAGTGATTGAGATCCTGCGGAGAGGATGCAAACAGTAACACTGATACAATACGAAGAGAAGCAGCTGTATAGATGTATAATAAAAATAATCCTCTAAGAGGAAGATTACATCATATTTAATATATTATTTCTCTCTCAGTGAAACACTGGGCTATTATACATAGCAATTTATCCTAAATATCAAACCCTGGAGGTGTGACCTGAGCAATTCCAGGCAATCGCCCTACTGACAAAGCATAGCGTCAGGTAATAATCATAAGTAGGAATCACAGCTTGTGTCCTTTATTGCAGCTGCATTATATCAATGATTAATAAAGCCACATGATGAATGAGCCTCCCAGCGGACGATCTGAAGTGCACAAGCAGAAAAGGCTTCCATGGTAAGTGACACGGAGAGAAATAAAACCCTTAAGTAAGGGATACAGGGGGCCTGGTATTTCTGGTTTTAATAAAGGACCCTTGACTGTTTTCTTTTAGAGCTTGTACCAGCTCATTTCATTCTGCCAGTTCTAAGTAACTAAAAGCAGGTTTGTGGGGTTTGGGCCGTGTTGAAAGGATGCCTGACCGTTTCAGTGAAGATGCCTTCCTTCCATAAACTAAAAAATGGTAAAATAGGTGGGTCTGCCCATTTAACGCTTTGGATGCCTGACGTAGCCAGCTTGGCATGGGGACTGACACTCCAGGGGCACCATGACATAGTGTCTACTTCAGTCATTTCTAACTATTTTTCAGTTAAGGAACACTATAATTGTATTGTGAAAATCTGCGGAACCCCAACCCTCTCTAATAGCGCGTCTGAGATCAGATGCATTGTAAGGAACCCCAACCCTCTCTAATAGTGCATCTGAGATCAGATGTATTATACGGAACCCCAACCCTCTCTAATAGCGCGTCTGAGATCAGATGCATTGTAAGGAACCCAAACCCCATCTAAGTGTGTCTGAGATCAGATGTATTGTAAGGAACCCCAACCCTCTCTAATAGCGTCTGAGATCAGATGCATTGTAAATTCTTCTGTATTTGATACAATTTAGAAAATTGCAGGGAACCCTTTAGGGATAGCCGCAGAACCCAATGGTTCGTAGGAACCCGTGTTGAAAAACACTGATCCTCGTCATGTACTGGAGGGGCTGAGGCACTCTGGCGCTGTAGACCCTCTGGCACACAAAGGGTTAAAGCACAAGCAGGCTTGCTGGATAGCTACATCTAAAATAAATGGGTAATTTTTGTTTTTACTGGTGTTATACAATCGTCTTTCCTACTCAAACCATCTGTATACAGTAAATGTCAGGCTCCCTAAAGTGATCGATATACACAAATATCTGCCGTTAGTAAGCAGACCAAAGTACAGTCGTTAATGGCTACTTAGCAAAGTGCATAACCCTGCCAACTAATTAATCGCCCTACCATTTACAAGCACATCCATTTCTATGCTACATGGAAATACAAATATTGTGCTAACGCAACAGAAAGAAAATAGCAGTAGCAATGCAAATAATGGTGTCACTGAGGTTATTTGCAGTGTGTGTTACAGTGGCAGTCATTTCGAGGTATATTTATGAGGCAGGTGCACTAATCTTTACCGGACTCCAACAGCAAGGCATGTCATGATTTAAGAGCTGGTCCTCCAGATGAGGAAGGGACTGCTTTGGAGACTGTGTTGTTTTAGAGGTATGTCCCCTGCTTCTACGGACTCTCTATGTAAAGTATTTTTCAATACCTGTAGCAATACAGGTAAAGTTGCATTTCTGTTGTGATTTCCGGCAAATAACATGTTATACGCCAGCGTGCTTCTGATTTCTAAAGAAAAGTCCCATAGAAGGTTCCCCACCGTTTTACGATTCTTCCATCACTTCATCTCTTTAGTGCCCTTATGTTCTAGAAGTTTCTAAATGTACGGCCTCAAATGTGACGTTATTTTGGGAATAAATAGGGGACCAGCACCAGGTGAGAGAGGGGAGGGAAGCAGGCAGAATACCTGGTTTACGTTACTCTGAGGGAGTATTAAAACCTCCCCAATATAACTTCTTCTTTCTTACTGTGCTGTGACTTATAATGCCCCCGGGGAAATAACAAAGAGCAGCAAAGAACGGACACCCCCCTGCCTTCCCATTGTGTCAACTTTACTTTCCTGTGTAATATTTATGCGCCCATTGGCTTGTGAATTAAACAGTAAAACTGACACGTTTCCCTGTTGCCAAAAGACATTTCAATCTAACTGTACAGCTTCTGACAAGTCTATTATTAAAATTGTGTTTTGTTCATTTATGTCTAAGTACGGAATGAGGGAGAAAAAAAAAAAAAAGCAACTCCCGCCTGCAATGTAAGTAACTGTATAAGTCCTGAAAAAACAGCATTCTTTCCAGCGACAGACTAAATGGAATCAAGATGAAGGAGGTGAAATAATAAATATTACTGATGTTTTTCACAAAATACTGTAGTATCATGCTATATTTCATTGAAAGAAACCTTTATGGCCATCAGTATATGTTTTTGGGCTCCGATATTGTCCTATATGGTGGAAAAATGACAATCTTAAAAAAAAAAAAGTATTTCCAACTTAAATGTACAGTATATCATCAAGATAAAAATGCAGGAACATTAGGATTCAACATGCATTGTGTTTGGAGCTTGATAATATGGCATCAGGCTGGCAATATAGTATAATCTTATCTCTTATGGAAATGTGGTGCGGGATCCCCAGCAATGAATAGATTACTACAAATGTGTGTTCAGGCCCAACACTCAGATGTATACTTCTTATACCTCAGAGGCACCTCTCATTTTCTCTATGTTTAGTTATCTTCAAACGCAAAGTCATTGATCAAATAGATGGAAGATGATATAGGCCCCCAGTTACTATGTGGCACTAGTACATAAAAACCTCTAATGCAAGACTGCACCATACAGCCCATTCCATTGAAATATATATTATATATATATATATACACATATATACAGCTCAACCCCGTTATAACGCGATCCGTTACAACGCGCATCCGCTTATAACGCGATGCAAGCGTGGCTCTCAATTTTCATAATTATGAATATTTTACAACACGATTATTGTTATCTTAAATACTTTATTGTACAATGCATACAATTGTACAGTATTTCTAACGCGATCCGCTTATAACGCGATGTGATTCTTTGGACCCCAAGCACTGCGTTATAAGGGGACTGAGTTATATATATATACAGTATATATATATATATATATATATATATATATATATATATATATATATATATATATATATATATATATATACTGTACATACACACACACACACACAATAAATGCATAGAATAAAAAATAATGTACTGTAGGAAGTAGGCAGTATTATTCATTGATTTTAATTATTCATTGATTTTAATTATTCAATCTTGCGGCTCCAGATAGTCAAAACAATATATTATATATTATATATATATATATATATATATATATATATTATATTATATATATAATATTGCAATGATATCAGGTGCGCAGATACAATAGGCTTAAATATATTCTTAATGATGTAGCCACAGTGCTGGTTTTAACACAAAAACTTCAATATCTATGATATATAAAGCATTCAGCACAATAAGAAAAAAGAGAGTCCTTTATAGAAAAAGTCCTGTTTAGGAGAGGGACTAGATACAGTATGTTGATTGTAGATCAGATAATGTCTTGAAATTGTTGCATTAAGCCAGGGGAGCGCAAACCTTTCCTGCTGCACCCCCGTCTAGCTTGCCCCGGTAAGGCGCCCCCTACCTTACATCTGCGTCAAATGACGTCATATCACGTGACCCAAGGTGTCATTTGACGCATGTGATGTCACGTCACATGGCCCCGCGGTGTCATTTAATGCCGCGTTGCGATGGTGACGCGTCACACAGCCGGCTGAAACAAGGTATGTGGAGGGTTGCAGGGGCGTCACGCGATCCCCCGGCATTAAATGAAATGCCTTGGGGAAGAGCGCAGGGCCTCTGCGACCGCCAAGCCCTCCTTGCAAACTCATGCGCCCCCAGTTTGCGCATCCCTGCTATAGGGTATACTAGATTCTAGCTATGGATATATAATGGACGAGTGCAAGTCAGTTATATATAGTAATATAAATACAGTACAAACGATGTATATATTTTATCTTATCTGTGTTTTTGATATAGCACTTTTAGTGAGGTGACAATGTTCTAGGACAGGGGACAACTATGTTTTTCTTGGTGCTTGATCGCAACGGAAGGCCCTATGTGCTAACATTCCCTTATTGGGCTGATGAGTCGATAATCAAAGTTGTAACCAATAAGCAAACGCAGGCGACTATTTAAGAGAGAGGGTCGGGTCACTGCAATTAACCCCTAAAGAAGCTGACCAGTGAAACGCATAGGGTGAAGGAGCGTTTCCTCAGAGACAGATAGAGTGAAGGAGGAAATCCCCATCCGGTAGTGCTAACCATCGAGACCTGGCAGACGTCATCGCGAGGGCGGGGCCAGTGAGACACGAGAAGTTCAGTGTCTAGCATCCGGGAGAACCCGTCTGAGTCACTGCGCACATTGTTTTATACTTCGATGTAAGTGTAATACTTTTAAACCGTGTAACAAATTGTGAGGATCTACATGATGTCCATATTTCCTCATTGAGAAGTCTCCCGAGTGATACCAGGGGAGAGTGAAAACTGTGACTACTCAGGGACACCGATTCCCATTCTGCACCAGTTCCTAACCTGCAAGCTTCAGTTCCAGTTCCAATTTATTGGAGATATGCCATTTTAAAGATATTGAGTGCAATTCTTACCTTTAGATAGAGTAGTACGCCTCAACACACAACTCGCTCTTTGTCCCTCCCATCCCTCTTTTGTCTTCCTATTTTTGCGCCTAGGTCTATTTTCTTTTGATATATAATTCAAGGAAGCTGGGGAATATAATATTCAAGGAAGCTGGGGAATAAGTAGAGAAAATTCTTGCAAAACCATTTATATGCTGTTTGAAGAACGGGAACGTTTAATAACAATGGACCAATGCCATAAGACAGAAGACGTCAAGAACTACAAACCAATCAGTCTACTTCCAATCACATAAGATCTTTACAAAGATATTCGCAACTCGGCTGCAGCAGACTTGGACTCCGTCTGAGCCGAGAGAACAAGCGGAATTTCGCAGTGGATACAACTGTTATGGGGATCGACTGTGGTGCCGAATTTTAGTGACTGGGACAGGCCGGCAGAGAGCGGTGGTCCATAAACAGGCAGAGGTTAGGGCTGTTGGCAGGCAAAGGATGGTCAGGAACAAGGAAGAGGTCAGGGCTGGAGCAAGGCAAATGAAGTGAAGTCCGAGAAGAATCTGGAACAAAGCAATATTAAGCAGCAACAGCAAAGTCGCAGCGAGCTTGAGTACTGGGCAAAACCCCAATAAACAGGCATAGGAAGCAAGAAGTGGAGGCCTTATAAAGGTCTGGCTGAGACTAATGGACAGGTGCTGGGCATTAGATAATCAGTAGCCTGCAGAAAACTCTCAGCAGGAAACATTTGTGACAACAACACAATGGATCACATCAAAGTCATAAAAAATATATATTTCCTGAACGAATGAATATGCTAACACTCCGTTTAGGATTCGTAGATTATGGGGAAAAAAATCATTTGATTCTAGAATCATTAAGAAGACGAAGTGTTGAAGAAGCATACATTGACATTATAAGGAACATTTCCGAGACTCAACCATTAGCCTACAAGAAGCAAGATAAGAATCTGCAAGGGAGTTCGGCAGAGATGTCACCAAAGCTTTTCACAGCAGCACTTGAAAATTTGTTAAAGTCATTGAATTGGGGGGGGGGGGGGGAAATAATCAAAATCAACGGTGAATACTTAGTCATTAGAATTTGCATTATTATTTTTGCAACAAGTCCGGCAGACCTCCAGCAGCAAATCAGAGAACTCGCAGGTGGTTCACCGTATGAATCTTAGCAAGACCAAAGTTCAACAAATGTGCCAACTCTGCAAAGTTCAAAATAAATTGAATAGAAGTAGAAGACTATGTCCACTTTGGCCAGCAAGTAGCAATGGATGGGAAGCTTTTGAATGAATTCAATAGGAGAAATGTTGGACAAAAATGTTACACGCCTGAATTCCAAAGGGAATTAAAGAGCAAGACGATGACCAAAAGTAAGATGGGAGGGTGAAATCAGAAAATATGTGGTGGGAACGTGGAGAAGAGAGGCTTGCAAGCACAGTACCTGGAAGATCATTGGGGAGGACTCCATCCAGCAGTAGATCAACAAGGGCTGAAGATGATGATTAAAATTCAATTGAATGAACTGTAAGGTGTCTTCCAACAACAGATGGTATCTTAAGGAACAGCAGCACTCAGTGAATACATGTCATAATATGTACTGAGAATATACAAGGACAACAACATTGTGGAAACCTTTTTTTTTTTTTTCCCGATGAACAGTTTATGTATTTGTATAATTTTGTTTTGGATCAAAAACTATGGTAATCAGTAAATACATTAATTGAAAGGCTTGTAACATGTTGTATTTGCTGATTTGGCAGATGAGTTTACAAGGATGCTTCATGACAACAGTGTTTGCAAAGCAAAGACAAAGGCGGCCTTTAAGTAGAACACAAAGCCATTTCCGTAGCACAATAAAACGACAGAACAGAAAAGCAAAGAACAGAACAGAGTTTATCTAGACCAAACAGGAAAATAATATATAATGTACTCGAATGGAACATGTTCTGATCATCTCTGCTAGTGAGCAGTAACAGAGCAATTGTCGTAGAGAGACCTGCCAAACAATGGACAAAGGAGCATTCTATGCCTGTAGAGTGAAAGTGACAATGGTTATTACCACTAGCCTTTTCATGATGATATAAAGGACAAATTAAATCATAATGATCTTGGAGTGTTTACAACAGACTCTTTACCAGAAATATCGTGGTTCATTTAAAGCTCTGTGCGACGTACAACTGAAGTACACTAATGGCAGTATAATGTTTCATAATAGATTCCAATGATGTGATTGATGATGATTCATCATTTTTGAAACTTTTATTCTACAATGTGTGTAAACATTGTTACCTGGTGTTTGTGAGTCCCTTGTGTTGCTCTTAGTTCTGCGTCATCTCTTCCTTATCATTCACCTTCAGTCAGTCCTGGGAATCCAGGTCCATGAATCTGAGGACCTGATCAACCACGCTCAATTCAGAGAAAAATAAATACATCTTTCAAATACTTATCTGATTTGTTAAGGGCCAATCCTGCGCAGTGAAGACGTAACATTTGATGTAAAGCACTATGTACATGGATGGCGCTATACAAATAAAGATCTACATACATGTAACCCTCCTTGCCCGGCTCCTTGGTCGTTTACATCTTTGTGCAACGGTTGACTACTCAACATGGGTTACCTTGGCTCAGGGTGCTACATTCAGGCGGCTGGGCGAGGAGATAGCAAGGATGTATAAAAACGGGCGCCAGGAACTCTTGTAGTTCAGCTATCATCTATTCGTGCCCTCAAACACAGGACGGCTCATACACATATTGACAAAGCTGTGCAGTATTTTATATCAGACATACATGAGCACGGTTCTTACATCAATGCCCACCCTTAACACTCAAATGGAGGTAGATTGACTTATTTGCTCTAAGTAGGTGTGGGACCCGGAAACTCTATGTTGCTTCGGGATCATCATCGGTATTAATCTGATTACTCTAGGCCCCTGTGGAAATCATGGTGGGTCTTTCTTACGTGACCTTTGGCCATTTTGGGAACTGCCACTTTCATATAAAGATGCAGCAACGAGTATCCGAACACTTGCCTTTGAAAATCTGGGGCAATCTACCAGTAATGCTGCAACATTTCTGTGACATTTCTGCAAACAAACTACTGGTCCATAGGATTAACACAGCGGGGGTCCATTGCAGTCTCATTAAGTTTGAATGGGACTGCCATGGACCCCGCTGTGTTAATCCGATGGGCCATTAGTCTGTCTGCAGAGATGTCACAGAAATGTTGCAGCATTACTGGGGTATTGCCCCAGATTTTCCCAGGCCCAGAAGTCCTTAACGCGTCACTGCCATTGAGGAGAAAAAGGCTTTGATAAAGTGCTGTACAAGCACGAAACGCGTGAGAGGTTACCTGTCCCTGTCCCGCAATACTACTCTTATGATACGAGCTCTATAAAACATTTTGAAGCATTTGTGTGCCTGAGCCCGTTCTTGCAGAGCACTGCACCCTTTTCACCCCGGTGGATATTTTTCTATGATTAGTACAGCAGGAAGCACACCGTTGGAGTTCTTCACCACCAAGGCGTGAGTCCTCTTTCCAGTGACCGTACATTGCTTATTGGAACTCTCGGCATGGAACATTAGCTGACGGTCACACGCATTATTCCCTCTGGGGTTGGCTTGGTCATTACGAGGGGAGGGGATCCGCTCCACCTGTCCTCACCGGCCGGGATAGTTGCGGTTTCCCTATATTTCCCCCCAGGACTCCATTCCCTCGCATTGGAGGCATTCATTGATTATATTGCAGAGTCTCCGGTGATTCTGTGATTGTGGGCCTGGTGAACATTTAATATAGAGAAGGAGCGGCTCAGCGAGTAAAGACACTGAGTTTGAAGAAGGGGAGTCTGGTTCAATTCCCGGTTTCGGCTCCTTGTGACCTTGGGCAAGGCACCAAAAGCATAGATTGTAAGCTCCAGGGACCTGTGCCCGCAAAATGTCTCTGTAAAGCGTTACGTAAAACTAGCAGCGCTATACAAGAACAT
Organism: Ascaphus truei; assembly: GCF_040206685.1. NCBI lineage: Eukaryota > Metazoa > Chordata > Amphibia > Anura > Ascaphidae > Ascaphus > Ascaphus truei. The sequence goes on along the minus strand of NC_134484.1, from coordinate 21,941,458 downwards.
GCTAATATTATTATTATTATATGGTTCATCTATCAACAACAGTGAATAGAGAAATACAAAAAAACTACTTCAATAGCCGAAACACTTTATAGGCTGCATAAAGCGTATAGCGGTTTCTCCTGCATGTAATAAGTCTTTGTAAATGCCCTCATTTGTTTGGGGACTTTGGTTATGCTAAATGAGTGGAATTCCCAAGGCTTTGCACAAACATATTACTTGTGATGAAGTATTCAGCTATTTTCATACGGCACAAGGTACAGTACCATCCATCAGATTGCTCAAACGGCAAAGGGACTATTACCTTTGAATAATAAGTGTGCAGTTTATTGCAAAATCCTCTTTTTAACTTTATGCCACATATTCTCCAGCTCGCATCGATCGGATCCCTCTGGGAATGACTTTAAGAAAAATATTGTTGTGCTTTGATAATAACTCGAGCGCTCTCACTTCAAAATATTCAGGTGAATTTGTTTTATCTTTAGTTGCATCTTTTTAAAAGTGCGGTTCCACTAAGGGCTACGTAAACTAATCGGAAAAATAAATACATCTAAGTATTTCATTCTTGAAAGTGAACTAATTTTCTGTGCTAATTATGCAGCTCTTCATTTTTAACTTCTCCTTAAAAGACAATAAATATGCACGCGTGTTAGACAATCAGATAACATTACAATGGTTTGCAAAGCGCTTTCATTTAAATATTAACTTTTTAGTTTATTTATGTTGGCTAATGTCTTGTCCCAATACGGTATATCTCTTTATGCTCTGCACAGTGATTCTTGCTTTTTCCTATGTATGAAATAGTACCCCAGAGATATCTCCATCCAGTCCTTGGGGAATACAAATAAAACCTGCCAAAAACAAGTGTTTTACTGACTAACGCTTCAACATATGTAAGAGGAGTTTTATAATAAGAGTTTTAATGAGACGTTCAAGAAATAAAAGCAGAGTTCAGAAAATTGATTTCTTCTATGTGTCTTGCTAAAATCTTTTTAATATAAGTTACATCATTAGTGATTCTTTTAAGAATCACAGTTTCAGCTTTTAACAATTGTGTTTGTTTCAAATCAAATATTTAAAACAATAATAACTCAAGAACATTATAAATGTAGCCATGCCTGGTACTGGCTACTCATCTGCCTCCCTAACACGTAAGTTCTGGTAGATGCATAGGTGTTAGGCCCATCTTGGGTTTACCCCTCCCCTCTGCAGCTTCCTTGAGTGGCAGGAGTGGAGGTGGGACTTGGTCTGTGTGTTGCCCAATCGTGGGTGCTGACCTTGCGCCCTCCACTTCTGCTCTAAAGAAGAGGCACATCTAGATTGTAGTTAGTCTCTATCTCCCCAGTGTCTGGAGTTGGTGTGCAATACTGGGAGTTGTAAGCTGTGTCTCACCCTGCGGGGTGAGACTGTGTCATCAGTCCCACTAGGGGTCTGTGAGAAGGCCCAAAGCCATATCTGATACAGAGACCATCTATAGGCCTGGGATCAGAAGAGTATTCGCTGTATGATCTGATGTACAGATGCAGCCACGAGTATCCGAACACTTGCCTTTGAAAATCTGAGGCAATACCCCAGTAATGCTGCAACATTTCAGTGACATTTCTGCAGACAGACTAATGGCCCATCGGATTAACACAGTGGGGTCCATGGCAGTCTCATTCAGCTTGAATGGGACTGCCAGGGACCCCCACTGTATTAATCCGATGGGCCATTAGTCTATTTGAAGAAATGTCACAGAAATCTTGCAGCATTACTGGGGTATTGCCCCAGATTTTCCCAGGCAAGTGTTTGGATACTCGTGGCTGCATCAGTATGCAGTGGATGCCAAATAAAGAGACCTCTGTTCAATATACCCCCGGCCTGAGTTTGCAGTCAGAGGGGGAGTATGTATTGGTTCTGTCATGGGGACTGCCTCCAGTACTCCTGGAGCCTGCGCTAGCACTGCAGAGAAAGAACTAAGCATCCTACCATAAAAGCTTGTCCTGTTGTCCCCACATCATCGCGGACACTCAACTCTCCTGCAAACCAACAACAGGTACTATGCACCACACACCGGTAGCAAAGGTAAATCTCCCGGGAGGGGAAGAAGCGCAACATAAACATTAATGCTACATACAATATAACGCAGGATAGTGACTTTAACTAGGAATAAATTACTTCCTGAAAGAAAAAACAATAATTTTCAATGTTTCAGTGGTTTTCAACCATTCCTGGGTTAAGGAACACTATATTAACATTGTGAATTTCTGCAGAACCCACCCCTCTCTAATAGCTTGTCTGAGATCAGATGCAAGGAACCCCAACCCTCTCTAATAGGGCATCTGAGATCAGATGCATTGTAAGGAACCCCAACCCTCTCTAATAGCGCGTCTGAGATAAGATGCATTATAAGGAACCCCAACCCTTTCTAATAACGCATCTGAAATCAGATGCATTGCAAGGAACCCCAACCCACTCTAATAGCGAGTCTGAGATCAGATGCATTGTAAGGAACCCCAACCCTCTCTAATAGAGCACCTGAGATCAGATGCATTGTAAGGAACCCCAACCCTCTCTAATAGCACGTCTGAGATCAGATGTATTGTACGGAACCCCAACCCTCTCTAATAGCGCGTCTGAGACCAAATGCATTGTAAATTCTTCTGTATTTGGTACAATTTTCAAATGACCTAGGGATGCCCGGGGAACCCAGCAGTTGTAGGAAACTCTGTTGAAAAACACTGTTCTGATTGATGGCAGTAATCTTTTTTTCTAAAAACAAATAAACATCCACCCATGCTTCCTGGGTCTCATAAGTCCTGGGGTTTGTTTTTAACATTAATCACACACTTACCAATGCTGATCGAGTCACGATTTGGAAATGGTGTTGAAACGGCTCCTTTACTACAAGAACCATGATCAGTGACGACGACTTCAATTTATCAATCCATCTGATGTAATTACGTTAGTTGATGAATACAATAATCTTTCTTACACTACTAAATACAACAGAAAAACAACAAAAGGGCAGATAAGTAAGGCATGAAAAACTGAATTTAAAAAGGGGTAAATAAAGATAGATCAGTGGCTATTTTTTATGATGACATTCAAACAATAGTACTGTATAAATCAGGCTGAAGATGTAAGAACTCTTCGTCCAAGGCGACTACTCTCATATACTTCTAGTCATCTCCCAGTTCCAATGGACCGAGCTTTCTAGGAATGTGAAAGGTCACCAAAAAAATGTAGAAGCATTTAATGTAAATTACTGTGGAACACACAAAAAACTTCAGTCCTCGTAGCTTTCCCTCCGCCGCCCTTCTCCCTTCCCTCAGTAACGCCATTACAACACCTGTCATTCTTTATGGCTTTGCTGCGGCTATCGGTCAGCAAAGCAAAACCTGGAATGGAGGATTAGAGAGAAACTGGAGAGTGAGGATCAGAATTTCGATGATGAAAAGATTACAGAAAGTGGATTCTGTTCGGGAAAAACATGACTATGGTCTCTCATTTTGACCTGAATGGTTTTTGGCGTGGGATAATGTGTTTACTGGTGCAGTCTTGCACTTACAAATTATAAAGTGGGAATACTGAGCCCTGTGCTCAACTGTAAATGAACCTACTGCTGTTCCAGAAGACACTGCATAGATCAATTCTGCGAGGGTGCAGGACAGTAAAAGTGCCTTAAACAGAGGCCAGCACTGCATGGAAACCTCACCTGCCAGGTTGGACAATACTAGGAATCCGTTGACAAGACGTCTAGGTTTTGAAAACCATTATAAGAAAGAAGGGGAAAAAGGCACAGCGAAGCTCGAGAGCACTGGTGCTCAACTCCAGTCCTCAAGACCCCCTATCAGTGGCTCAGTCGAAAATTGCACCACCTGTGCTGTAGCAGGGATAGCCTGAAAAACCTGACCTGTTGAGGGGGGGGGGGTCCTGCAGTAGAGGATCGGAGGCAAGTAGTAAACTCCCCTATTACTTTATATTGTGCGCTGTGAATGTACAGGGAGTAGTATAAACCTTGTGTGGAAGCTCCTCAGGGCAGGGACTCCTTTCTCACAAAGATTACTCTTCCTTTGATGCAATAATTTGCATTTTGCACCATTTTTCACTGTACTGCAGAATTCCAGTAAAGCTTTTCATACATGCTCGTCACCATATTAACACAAGAATTATAGTGTCAATATCAAACATTGAAGTGACCACTTTAGCACACAGGACGGTCTGTCACACATTGAACAGGCGGGGCATGCTTCTGACCCCCGAAGGTCTTCATAGAATTGAATCCTGATTATCTTGCCTCCTGAGCCCTCTCTTTTTCCACTAACCAGACTCTGTTCATCGGGCGCTCTTTCCAAGTCAATAGCGCCCCTCTGTCAGCTTTGCTAAATTACTGACAAGGGGGCGAGAATCTCAATGGGACATTGACATCTACTGCTATCAGAATATAATCATTCTGCTGTCTTAAAGGGAGCCGGAGAAGAGCTTCCATGCTATAATCTGAGCCAAGGATTTCCATTCTCACTTAGCTGTTTGTGGATAAGTGGATTCTAGTCATGTTTATCGTTCACTCTTCATACAGCAAAATCCACAACATTGCTCTTTCGCTGGACATGATGAAAGACCGTGGAGTTCACGGAAGCCCTAAGTTGAAGATAAATGCAGGAGATACCCCCTGAACCCTTATTATAAAAGACGAACTTCTCATTAAGCGAGAATTCCCTTCACTTGATCTTTATCTTGAGTGCTGGGCCGGAAAAGGCACTTGTAAACTATATGTAATTCACTACAGCTGCATCTCAGGGGATAGTCGTGTTTAAAGCACTCTTTGAAACTCAAGACATGGCTTCAGATCAAATCCAGTGCCTGAAAAATTATAGATCTATTTGCTGATTTAAAGATAACACCCGACGTGACATTACAGGAGGACGAATATGGAGACAAGCGTAAAACCTTTAATGATAGCTTACTGCAGGGAATATTTGAATTTTGAGTACTTCTGTAGAACTCATCTTTGGTAGAAAATTAAATAATTATTTTACCATTATAATAACGAAAATCCCCAATGGAATTCCGTTCAGTGCACTTTCAAACTGCACCAGATGCTGGAAATGGACATGCTGCAGAATAAAGTCCTGATGGGTATCACTAGGTTTCAACCATATAAAAATGGAAGAACACAGCCACCCAATAATGACAGTTTCGAATAGCATTATACAGTATGCCTTGAGGAGCATTTTAGACGTAAGCCTAAAGAGGGACAATACAATCTGTCCTTAGATTAAAGGACTATGCCAGGGCAAGTTTTTTAATTGGGGTGACATGGAAAACAATCTCAGCTTTATGCAAACGTCCGGAGACCTCTTCAATGTACAAATATCCACTGCACAGCTAAGTTCATTCCTTCAGACACTCGCTGGTTTCCCATTTTCTCGCTGACTTTTAACACAATTGATGTTATAGACTTTCACTGGAATCTCACTGAAAAGGAGGCTGACATATTATGTCCATTTAACGTGTGTACGAGGAGCAACACCAGTGCTAAGAGGTCCAATCACTTAAAATGAGATCACATAAATATATCATTGACACCACATTATTTCTTGGTTTTGTGGTCAGAAATGAGTTTAGCAACTTTGAATAAACCTTGAGAACGTATTATCATTCATAAAGTTTTCTTTTTAGCTGTTTATAAACCTTGCTACAGGGCCGATAGCCTCTGCCAGACAAAGGTGACGTTATGGATCAAATACTTCACACTGCAGGGAAAGAACAAAACTTAAAAACCATTTCATATGTATTAATTACAAGTTATCTTTTACTAATTTTCACCATCTGTCACTTCAATTGAGACAAACATATGCTTAACATCACTTTTAGATGTCACAAATAATACTATGTAACATAAAATATTTCTTCATCTTCACACTACACGTTATACTGTAGGTTATCTTCTCAAACCTCTCCTCAGGGACCTGGGGCAGATCGGTATTGAGTTGACCACTCAACATTGTATTCATACACAAATTAGGCGGTTTCACCTGTGTACAAATTAATTGGTTGGCTCCCGATCCCTGAGCAGAGGCTTAACAATCACTTATAGTATTGATTGTTTTAAAACGTAGGCCCCCATTTCCGAATCAAGGCATGTCCATGGACCGTCATGAGCACAAGGAAGCGATCTTGTACTTTATGAATGTTCATTTGTATAATATAAGCACACAGACGCCTCAATGCGGGCAGTGTATCGTGAGGCTGATGATGGAGAGAAGCAAACATCAATGAAGCCCCAATCATGTGTCCCACAGAAAGCATATAGTACATTGATGGGATGTTGCCACATGTTTTGATTATTGTTATAGAGGTAAGAGCGAGAGTGAGCGAGCAGAAGGCCAGGTCGGGCACTCAACCTGTAAACCTTTTCTGCAAACAATAGATCTCTCTGCTGACCCTTTATCTTCGTAGCTACACGCAACCAATATATAACATTTCCTCAGGAATATTTTACAAACAGAAAATGACTAACATGTATTTGATAAAAAAAAAAAGTGGTATTTATTGATGAACAAAATCTATTTATTCACGGAACAAAATGCCCCCATAAAATTCCTGCGGTGGTAATTCAGACACCATCAAATAATGTGTTGGTATTACGTTTCATTGTAAGAAATTCTAAATCTGTTAAGAAGGTAAAATTCTTTGGATCACATTTCTATGTTCCTTCCAGGATTTGGCACTGTAACTTTTACTGGACCAACATGATAATCTTTCATAAATGTAGCTGCAGACAAGTTTTACAGTCCTCACAAGTGTCTTCTTCAGATGTCCTATCTTATTAGTGCATTAAAAAGGTATCACACATCTCTCCAGGTCCTAAGAGTACTAGAACGCTACTTAACGACGTTAAAAAATAATAATCACTACTTTATTTGTGTACTAAGTGGAGAAATGAAAGGAGCTCTATAAAATATATAACTTCCTGTGAAAAGGGAATTAAAAGTTACATGACAATTTGTAAATGGAAAATTGGTGTTCTGTCCTAACACATTTCCACCACACAGTATTTCTTTGTGTCCCTCCTGTCATTGGAATGGCACATATACTGTATGGTAACAGATATTGGTGTAACTGACAAAATATGTACCCATTCGTCAGAATTATATTAAACACACATTTCAAAAGAAAGACATAAAGCCAAGATATCAAACCTGTAAGACAATTCTTTTTACATCAGAGACGATACAGAATGACATGCTGAGATATATCAAACTATAAGTGACGGGGGGGAGCAATGGAAAGCTGCATACCACCCCCTCACTTTCCAAAAGTGATACAACTGCCAACAAGCTTTGTAGTATAAATACAAGACAGTCATTTTGTACAAACACTGCCTTTCCACCCCCAGGGCCTGCATTAACCGACACTGTTTAAAATATTGGTTTATTGAGTTTATGCATACTGTGTAGAAATGGAAACCCTATTGCTACGGGCTTTTGATGCCACTGTTGCAGAATTGCCCAAAGATATTCACAGATGAGTGAGCAGAACCTCTTCCGTGGTGGATTATAAAAAAAAAAGTCTACCTTTAGCAGAAGATACCGTTTGGTTCATGAGTATTTTCTCACACTTGTCCTGTCACATGCAGCTACATGATTTCATTTGGCAGGAAAGTAAGCTTTATTTTTCTTTACAGCGAGCAGCGATACACCAGTGTTTCTGCGTGTCTTTCCGGACCAAATCAGCACCTAGTAAGCTTCTCACTTTTACCTTCCTCCTTATACTGATGAGCAAATCCATTTGGGAACTAGATGCTTTGTTGTTCATTTCATGGCTTATTTTGAAGCAAAATATCTCACAGTGAAACGAATAGATTTGATCTAAGTTATCTTCCATCTCTTTCCCTATAGAACAGACATAGGCTGCGTTATTGCCCCTCTTCCTGCTCCTTAACACAAGGAACAACACAGAAAATATAGCGTTATCAATGGAGGCAAGATTTAACATACTGTAGCTCCATTAAAGGAGCAATCATGAAAAAGGGGGTCTTTGGGGCTGAACCCCCATTAATTTCAGCTACAGGGACCCCCTGCTTTATGAGATACTTACCACTGTAGTAGTTGCCTGCCGGTACCAGCTTGGTTCAGCTGCCGGGATCCATGTAACGGTGGCGTTTCAAAGCTCCCACGCCCTGCCGGCCAATAGGAATTCGCGACATTATCAGGCTCGGCTTCCAATTGGCCCACGTGACGCGGGAGCTTTAAACTTTAAAGCCCAGCTAGCCGAGGGGAGCGGCGACTGGCACCTACTACAGAGGTAAGTATCTCCGGAAGCAGGGGGTCCCCGCAGCAGAAATTAATGGGGTTCAGCTCCGGAGATCCCTCTGCTGCAAACCTGGGTTTAAACAAAAAATAAAAAAAAGTGCTTAGATTGTTCCTTTAAAACAAATGGAAATGTGTGGGACATTTTTAACACGCAATATTTAAGTCAGATTTTTACACAACGCGGTAATGTCTGCTACATCTGTTTAACAGATTATGGCCTGTATGACTAAGGGCCATATTATCTAAGTGGTGCTCAGACTGCTTGGTAAATATTAATACTTATTTTAATATTTTCTAATAAGAATTGGAAACTGTATTGTTTTAGAGAACTTTTTATTTAATGTCGTCCATTCCAGACAGAAGGAACACAGGGCACAACGGATTTCTGCAAATCTAAACTCATTTATTGAGCCAACACAACGTTTCGACCTCAAAGGTCTTTATCAAGTGACATAGTAGCATGCCCTGTGTTCCTTCTACTACTGATTTAGGACTGGAAACAGGCTTTCGTTCAAGCACGGGAGCGCCGGTAATTGTTTCATTCTAACCATTTTTTAAGGTGTGCCGCATTTACTTCATATACCTGGTTCATTCCAGACAAACACAAAATCTTCTTTTACAAAACTAAACTGAATTACTTTGTAACAACACAGTTTTCCTGCAACATTAAAAAAAAAAAAAACTTTGCATCAAAGCATATTAGATATATTTGTAGAAATAACATGCCTGCTTCATGGTGCTAAAGATTGAATTGTGTGTATGACAGTATTTTAGGACCAATAGCCAATGATTACAGTTAAACAATAACATAGATTTACAAAACTCATTGTTCAATGAAACGCTAAAGAGACATCTGAGAATCAGAACTTTGTTTAAAAAACAGATGGATTTTTTAGGTAAGATTGATAAACTGCATTAGATTTCTTATCCGCTTCATATAATATGGCAGAGCTTTTTGGACGTACAGTAATTAAAATATATTTAGCTACAATTAAAAGGCGTTTCCAAAGCTACAAAACAAAGAGTGAATGGGGCAGTGGTGAAAACAAACAACAATTACTGCTGGCCTGCATCATCAATCATTCATAGATGTTAATAATAAGTAATGAAGAGATAAAGGCCGCCATGCATTATTCAAACTAGCACTGCTCTTCCAAACAAACGCTGCAGTAAGTGGAGGTTTAATATCTCTGCAAGTAACATAAGAAATAAGCAAATCCGAACACTGACATAAAGCCCAGCAGTAGCCAACGCCAGTCCTCAAGGACTACCAACAGGTCAGGTGTTCAGGATATCCCTGCTTCAGCACAGGTGGCTCAATCAGTGGCTCAGTCGAAGCATTTGCATATGCAATCCTTCAGTCGGTGTAACTCAGCAGCTACAATGTATCCTGATATTACTAAGGCAGCATCTATTGTTACAGTTTGTGTCTCAAACAGCTGGGAACATTGGCAACACATTATCAGGAACGTGTTACAAAGATCTTGCACTGCTGGGGAAGTGTGCTATATAAATCAAAGGATGCTTTAAAGCTCATTAAATATGGCACTAAGGGGGGCGTGGCTTGGAAGCGGAGCAGGAAAGAGGCATTCCAGCGCAGATCTAGATGCTACAGAACGTTAACATTTATGTCACAGTGGGAGGAGGACCTGAGTTCAGCGTTAGGACCCGAGGAGCGGGAGGAAATACCAGAGGCAATATCGAAGGGATCAACATGTATGTTTTAATCTGGCCTGAAACTGTGACATACTGCTGCGGCCAGGCTTATTCTAAAGCTTGCCGGGTGTCAGCCGCGTTCTGCCGGGGGCTTTTTTTCTGTTTGAAACGGAGTTTCCTGTGCGGCGGCCGCTTCAATAGATAAGCGCTAATGGCGCTTACTATTGAAAAGCGCCCGAGGCGCGGGAAAACAAGCCGAAAACGGCCGAAGACAGCCGGGCGCCACCCGCAGCTTTTTTTTTTTAACTACGGCAGCAGCCGCCTTAGAATTAAACTGGCCGCGTGTGTACGCCGATAACATATATTATCTTTAACGGTTCATGCAATGTCTTTTATATATAATGTATAAATAACCCTGTTCACTTAATGTGACCATGTATTGTCATCATAACTCTGTGTCCAAGACATACGTCAAAACGAGCGGTAACTCTCAAAGTATCACTTCCTGGTAACACATGTTGGAAATAGATGTACGGTCCCAGACAGGAATATGCCGTGGGGAATGTAGAGGAGGGCACTGCGGTCTTGCAAAACAATTTAATGAAGCCAAAGAAAACCGAGGTTTAGGTTGCTACAGTACATGCAACCTTTATCAAGGTGAGGGCTAATGACATGCAACTGAGCACATGTGTCACTCTTTTCTTCTCATCCATTTTAACATGGACTCCCTATAAGCATACGCCTGCCGTATTACACAGCTGTTCAGCACAGCCTGGGTTAAAGAAGTGCAGAGCCAGTAACCCTACTCACAGACAGCTTTTCTAAAGTGCAACGCCGTAAAACAAAAGCAATACTATGGAATACTGTGTCTAATGCTTTTCACGGGGGGAATTCGAAGATTTTACCAAATTTATCAAAGAACATGACAGAATAAAACATTTATACGATCTGGGCCAAGTTATAATGTAGTTGCAAAATTCACAATAGAGCAAAACATATTTTACATCTGTGATTATTCAAAGTAAAAAAAATTAAAACATCAATAGGATTTCAGAATAAACTAAAACATAACGGCCCAAGTAATAGGGATTTCTGTTTGATTACACTGAAATGCACGTCACATCGCTATACTGTATTATATATGTTCCTCTACCTGCCTCTGCACCATATGCTCTTTCCAATCTGGTCTGTCCCCTTTCAATCAAACTTGGGCCCTTAAACTGGGTCTTGCTACTTGCGAACGTCAAATTCCAGGAGCGTTGGCAACGGTGTCATTATTTCTCCTGGCGTTAGCTTAATCTACGCTAGACCAAGAACACCATGACATTTAAAAACAGCGACAGAAAAGTACATGCCCTCCGTGGCAAACCTCCAAAGCTGGAGCGAAAATTGTAGAGCTATTTACTGAAAGTCAAAAGAAAGCATTAAAAATGTATCGTTTGGCTGCCGCTGCGTTTTAATGCCTTTAATACACTCTACAAGCCACTGGGAGACATAAAGCTGACATAAACAATGACTATTTCTAATTAAAAAAGAGAAAAGACAAGTGCAATAGCACAGAAAGTCAGGCAGCCAAAGAACGTCTTAGTTAATACTGCTGTAAAACCTGAAGTCACCCCATAGTGGGGCTACAGATGTGACAGTAACAAACGTGAAAGCTACTGCAGTGTTCTTTCTGCTGGAGCACACACTGTTCTTAATTTGCCAGATTGACAAACAACTGGAGCCTTACAGACCTAGCATGGCTGGGACGCAGATATTGTCTTAAAGCGGCAATACACGCGGGCCATTTATTGTGGGTTTTTTTTAAATGTAGGATTCAAGCAGGGTTTCTCTAGAGCTGAACCCTGTTCATTTCAGCTCTGGGGACGCCTTGTTTCGGATACCTACCTCCGTAAGGGGGTGCCGGTAGCTGCTCGACTAGCAGGGTTCATGAAATGGCGGAGTTTCAAAGCTCCCGCTCTCTGCTGGCCAATAGGAAGCCGCAACGTCATCGATTTCCTATTGGCCCCCCATGATGCGGGAGCTTTAAACTTTGCTGAGATACCAGCACCTGTTACGCAGGTCTGTATCTCCAGAAGCAGGGGGTCCCCGGAGCTGCTGCAATCCTATGTGCGAAAACAATAATACATTAAAAAAAAAAAAAAACAACTTGAATTGCTCCTTTAAGTGGTAATGTGTAACAGAAATTGTTTATACTCTTCTAATCCCTCCACTGCCAAAAGTGTCCGTAACGAGTGAAAGGAAGCCGCTCCCAGCAGAGATATGAAAGGTCGTAGCGGTGGAGAAAATCCACTGTCCATATAAATTCCTTTATTTATTTTTTTCTATTTGCCTTGTTTTTTTCCCGAACTGATCTGTATTAAAAAAAATAATTAAATAAAACTTGGTGTTGCAGGCGGTGTCCTAATATTTAGAGTTTCTTCGTAGGTGCGACCAGTGTACAGAGAGATTTGGGAAATTTACAGGTATCCTCTTTAATGTACGGTAGCCTAAAATAAATATAAGGATAAAAAACAACAAGCAGTGAGACGGCTCAGTGGAAATAAACGCAGGTTATAAAAATATTGCCGATTAAAATCCCCCCCGGCCTGGCTTGTTTTACTACAAAAAATTATATTTTCTATAAAGAGAAGGCGCTTTGATTAGTTAAGATTAGTATATCAAAGGGGTTATTCAAAAGAGGTAAATTAGCAGTTATGATAAGTCTGACAAGAGTGGCCAACCCCAGTCCTCAACACCCCCCACCCCCAACAGGTCAGGTTTTCAGGATATCCCAGCCTCAGCACAGGTGGCTGTCAGTGGCTCAGTCAAACTGAGCCACTGATTGAACCACCTGTGTTGAAGCAGGGATGTCCAAAAACCAGACCTGTTGGGGGGCGGTGGGGTTGAGGACTGGGGTTGAGCGCGACTGTCCTAGTGAGTCTTCGTAATGATTCCATATCTGTGAAATACTGTAGGAGTTTCCTGCTTTGAACACGCGCCTGTTTCAAACTACCGCTTTTCTCCCTCAGTCCTGAGCACTGTGTGCAAAGCGATGCCATGTTATTTCCTACCAGAAGTTGGAAGTGGGTACACGGGAGAACTCTGATCAGGAAGACTTGGGAGGACAATCCAAGACACCTGTGTATTTTCCATTGACTTCCATTGGGTTTATTGAGCATTGTTTTGCGGTTCAATTGGGATTCTCTAAAATACGGATTCATAACTCAACCTTCGTCACTGCAATAATGGAACTACTGCTGCTGCATTTTATCCTGTCAGAAACAGTTAAAGTACACGCTAATAAATGTAGTAGCTGTTGTATATTCTGTTTATGCATTCCTGTGCATTTTAAAGCTGCAGACAAAGCATTTTTTTTCTATAGCAACCATTTACAAATTCACACCCCCTTCCTCTTCTGAAACAGGCTCTGGCACTCCCCTTTTTGAGCCCTGCCCTCTCTAGCAATGCACCAATTGTACCTAGTGACTGCCTGGTCAAATGATCTTCCCCACTGAACTTTGCATCTTTGGTCCTCTTCTGCTTCACTGACAACCATTTAGTGAACCCCCGAGCCGAATCTTTGCCGATCAATCGGCAACTTAGCTAATTACTTATTGTGTGGATTGTATTGATGCACATATTAAAGGGGAAATAAATGTTAAAAAAAAAAAAAAAAAAAAAACACAGCTTGGCCTGCTGCTTTAAAACTTTGAAATACGTCGTAAACTACTGTATAAAACAACCATTAAAATGTTAGGGGGAGCCAAATGTGGCAAATTTACCTAGCAACTCCAAGACATTTCTAACTGAACCGGTGGCTTTAAATGCAGGGAGCTGGGTCGTGATGTGAAGGTGCTATGCTGAAACGTAACCCATTCAATGCTACCAATACATGGCTAGCGCCTCCGGCACTGAAGTGGTTAAGCAAACGATGTCATTAGAACTCTAGTATAGTTAATAACCAAGCAACATCTCGTAGAGGCATTTGTTTGTGTGTGTAATGATGTGGTTCGTGGGCTAGTTTCATGTCTGCTTTAAAGGGCATTTGATCTATTCTGGAGGCCGGGCAATTGAAATAATAGCCTGCTGTACTAATATTTTTCCTTTTCTTCTGTTGAGGATGTTACTGAACTCCTTTACAAAATAATTAGAGAGAACCATGAAAACAAAATTGTTACTGGTCATAAGAATAGCTGAATGCGAGTGACTCACAAGAGCTTTGTAATTAGATAAGATGTTGCATCTGTGTGTGGTTCCGTTCATGTTACAGTAGTAATTTATATTAGGGTGAAATAGCTCCCTACTGATTAAAGCACTGTGGCAAAACCTGGATAAAACTACACGGGGGGCCAATAGAGATCTTGGGGCCCAGGACAAATGAAAGGAGAAGCCCCCCAAGGGGAGACACTGGGGGGACATGGAAGGGAGGGGGATTATTGGGGTGGAGAAGGTATGGGGGGAGGTGATTATGGGTGGGGGTGGAGAATGAGTTTATGGGGGGAGGTGATTATGGGGGGGGAGAAGTAAGGGGTTATGCGAAGAGTTGGAAGGTGCCTTATGGCAAAAGACTGCTTAGTAAACATTGCCCATTACCTCTCTGTGTCTCAGGCATTAACACGATTAAGTCTCATTGTATCAGATAGCTGCAATGTATCAAAATCAGTTGCTAACTCTCACTACTCATAAAAAATGAACTTGCCGATTAATAGCGTGGTGCTGCATTTAATACTAGTACCTGGTCATAGACCGTTTTCGTAGATCAGTGGTGGGTAACTCCAGTCCTCAAGCGCCAACAACAGGTTGGGGTTGCAGGATATCCCTGCTTCAGCACAGTTGGCTCAATCTGAAGCAAGGATATTCTTAAAACCTGACCTGTAGGTGGCCCTTGAGGACTGGAGTTGCCCACCCCTGTCCTGGGTAAAGAAATGCTACTGAACATTACTGGAGCTGCTAATCACGGCCCAACCAATGCCGCTTTAAACCTTTCCCTGGAAGATGTTTCGGTAACGCACTGGCAGGATAGACGGTTATAGAAATAGTTGGTAAGCAAAAAGCTACATGGTAAATTCTTTGAAGACCATGTTGTGGTTTTATGCACTTCTCCATTTTCCGGCAACACAGTTGTGTCAAGTTTAAGAAAGTTTCTTACATCCAGTGCAAATTGTAATGAGTTGGTGAGTTACTTAAACGTGGTGGGTTTTTTTTTACACAAAAAGAAGGGTAGACAATAGTACACAGAATTTCGATATATCTCATTACAACATGTGCACCTTGTAACTCCTCTACAGACGCTCTCTAATTAGCAAGCTGATGTACACGCCAAATATTGCAGAAAAGTGCTTTGATACATTTGACTCCGGATTAAAATGCCCTAGTTTGACCTATAATTTGTTTAAAAATATCCTTAAAAACGCAGATCCCTTGACGCAACACTGCCGCAGCCTTTGAGGTGAGAAACATAGCCAGGTGTAATAAGGATCAATGATCAATCCCTCAACCACATCACTAAATCCTACTTTCAACTTGCAACAATGGTCGATCCCGTAGCGATGCTGAAAAGCAAACTCAAGACTGCAAAGAAACAAGTCACAATAACCACAACAAGTAACGAACCCGATAATCTGTAGTGTCAGGAATATTTCCTATATTGCCTTTCTTTTCACGTCGATAAACGTCAAAGATCCAGCTTTAACTTGCTTCTCCAAAGGTACTAAAGATAATACTGCTGGCTACTAGACATTTAAGTTGATCGTCAAAGGGAGTTCAAAGCAGTATCATTGTACAGTACTGTCCCAAGCTCACTGTGGCAAGTGAGTAGAGGCAGGCAGCGTAACTCGATCCCATATACCAAGCGAGGGGACGCTTCTTATTTACTGAAGTGTTTATTGGACACAACATAGAAATAAAAAGGGAAAAGATAATGAAAGAACACTGTGGGATGGGAACAATAGAGATGGTTTGGGGCTAGAATGGCTAATGGGATAGTACTAGGTGTAGGGATAAGTAAATTACATTCACTTTGCCAGGGGAGATACGTGAGGTGACTGCTCTCAATGGCTGCTGGCTGGAAGAGGAAGGGGATATGACCTGCATGCAGGAAATAGAGCAGGGAGAAACCAAGAGCCAGGGGTCCTGGATCATACCAATCAGTCAGTGGAAGAGTTGCTAGGCAACAGGCTGAGAAGCCAACAAGGGAGGTACATTGTAGCAACATTAGACACTGGAGAGTGACAGCAGCAACAGAACAGGGAAAATCAAGCAGGGGCCGGACCAATCATCATAAAGTGATCTGAAGACGTGTAACTGCACCCAGAACAAGATCACAGGCGGAAAAAATTATGGAGAGATGGAAGTCAAGCTTGAAGGAAATTATAAAGAGAAACTGAAAGATAATATGGGTAGAGCTGGAATCTAGATACACAATGAACATTTTTGTAGGGGGAAGTCTGCAAAATAGAACTGATGGAAAAGTTATATGATTAACAGTGCATCGCACGTGAGTGCTTATCAGGGCGAGAAGGGAAATGCCATCGTCCCTGCCATCTCTACATCAGCACACTAAATACACTATATGTGTCCTTTACCTTGCAACGATTCTTTAACTAGTGTTCCTCTAGAACAAATGAGATGACAGGTATTCACCATACAGTGTATGTGTTTGACAAGGTGTTCTTTCTTCGCACAGAAGGATAAGGATACTCGCTCATGAGTAAAGGACATTTGAAGGAGAAATTTTTTTTGACGGTGCATTAAGGTACAAGTTTTCACTGGCTGCTGAAAAACAGATAAATATCACAGGAAAGAACAAGAGGAAACGGTAATTGGTGCTGAGAAAACCCAAAACATGTATGTCCATTGGCGTTGTTGACCTCTTGTTTAATGTTGTGCACGTTACCTTCGTCCTTGACAAGAACGCCACTGGATTTCTGCTTCTTTACGGTTGTCTTTCTTGGATATACCGGGCGCTTGAATCGGCGGCATGAGAGCCAAGCGCAATATGCGAAGGGCCTTGGACTGACCCTTGGACTGTCGGCTTCGGCTAATTTCCTTGTAGTTGACCATCCCCCTATTTTGTTAACTCTGAAACTTACATGTACGGTAATGTTCACACATATGGTACATACAAATGCAGTAGGATTCCCTCTCCCGGGCGCCGCAGTCGAAGAAGCAAACGTCAGCGGCACCGGGGACAGTGTCTACCGCGATTGAGCTGCAAGGGATCCCTCACAGTGTTAGTCCTCCGGTGCCATGACCGCGGGTGGCAGCGCCACCGAAGCCACTTAGTCTGGCTACAGCTGTATGTTAAAACATATTAAACGTCAACATTTTGTCAGCATTTATACCTTTTAAAAGTATACAAAGTTACATTAACATTTTCTTCGGTTCCTTCTCCTTACAATTTAGTTTTTGATCCAGTCCCTCTGGGAAATCGATTTAAGAGCCCTGCTTATAAGGGGGCAAAGAAGGGTGGGTAGCCGTGTTGGTTCTTTCTTCCATGTAGTAACAAAGAAGGAGCGAGGGAGTACGTTACATAGTTATATAGTAGACTAGCTGGGAGACCCGGCGTTGCCCGGGATTAAAATTTCCTGCTCCCTCCTCTCTCCACTCCCCCTGTCTCTTTCTCCGCTCCCGCAGTCTTTCTCCGCTCCCCCTCTCTCTCCGCTCCCCCTCTCTCTCCGCTCCCCCCCCCCCTGCGCAGCTCTGGTCTCCCGCCCCCCCCCCCTCTGTGCAGCTCTGGTCCCCCCCTGCGCAGCTCTGCCCCCCCCCTGCGCAGCTCTGGTCCGCCCCCTGTGCAGCTCTGCCCCCCCCCCCCCTGCGCAGCTCTGGTCCCCCCCCCCTGCACAGCACACAGTGTCACATACACAGTGAGACACACAGTGTCACACACACAGTGTCACACACTGTCATACCACATACACAGTATCACACACAGTGACACACACAGACACACACACACAGTGCAGTCAGTTGGAATCTCTTGCCTGTGCTGTCTGTGGCTCCCACCAGTCTGTGAGGGGGGCGCTCTCCTCATGGGGTTAAATGCCTTCCTGCCTCTGTGGCTGCTGGGAGTATTGGGGAGCGTTGGGGGGCGGGAGGAGCCTGTGTTACTGGCTGGTGTGGCTGTGAATGTGCTCCTCCGAACGCGCTCTGCGGAGTGACACTGACGCTTCCTGCTCACTGCCTGCCTCTCGCTGGAGCTGTCGTGGAGAGAGGAGGAGAGGGGGCTGGCAGAGCTACCGCTGAGAGGCTTGTGCCGTTTGGCGAATGGTCTTTCGTGGTGGGGGGCAGGGAGGGGGGAGCGCCCTCGGTGGGGGTTGGGAGCAAGAGTAGAGCTGACGGGGAAGGTAGCGGGGAGGTGAGCTGCGGGTGAGGGGGGGAGTGATGGGGGGGAGCCGGCGAGGAGGTGAGCTGCGGGTGAGGGGGGTTGATGGGGTGAGGAGGAAAGAGGAGAGTGGCCGGGTGGCAGGCCGCGGGGTGAGAAGGAGAAGAGAATAGTGGCCGGGTGGTTGGGTGAGGTCATAGAAGCAAGCAAGCCAATGGGAGGCGTGCGGGGGCGGGGCCAGGCCACGGACCAATCTGATTGGCCAGAGGCTGAGTGACAGACCCACGGACCAATCAGATTCACCACATCTAGTAACAATCACACAAAATTCAATTTTATATATATAGATGAGGTTGAAAAAAGACATGAGTCCATCAAGTTCAACCTATGCTAAATTTAGACGACAGATACTTTACCCTACAGATGCAGTGGCCGTTATCCGACCGTTTCTCGACTTGGTTTTCGAGATCTACCTGAAATCCTTTCAACATTGGACGCAGCAGACTAATGGCCTATGGGATTAACACAGCAGGGGTACCTGCTGTGTTAATCCTACAGGGGTCTACCAGTCTGCAAGAGACGCGCAGTAAGGGATAAGCTGAATCAGTCACTCTACCTGCGCGCCTCTAACAGGCGATTGCGGGGGTTATAGAGGCGCGCAGGTAGAGTGACTGATTCAGCCTCTTACAGCGCATCTCTTGCAGACCGGTAGACCCCTGTAGGATTAACACAGCAGGTACCCCTGCTGTGTTAATCCAATGGGCCATTTAGTCTTCAAAGGACCATCTCGGAATATAGTGCATCATTCAAACCAATAAATGGTCAGATAATGGCCGCTGCATCTGTATATCCGTACTTACAGTATATTAATCTAGAGGAAGACAAACAAAAAACCACCGTGAAATATCTAATGATATATCAATAGTGGTGAAAAAAATTCCTTCCCGACTCCAAATATTGGCAATCAGGTTACTCCCTGGATCAAGAAGAAAAATAAGGCAGTGCACTGCCCAAAGTAACAGAAGGATGCTCACGGTTTTAAGCAACAAAAAATAAATTTATTACATAAAAAGTGAACAAAAGGGTCCCCCCTAGGCCACAGCAGGGGTCCACCAACTAGATTCAGGCAAAAATGCCCTTTATCAAGGTGTCACCAACTAGTTTCAGGCAAAAATGCCCTTTATCAAGGTGTCTATATATGCCCTTTATCAAGGTGTCTATATATACGCAATATACGCAATATACGCATTGGTCTTCAAACCCACAATGTATCTCTCCATTTTTTTAAATGTCACCACTCTGACCCCTCTGGTTTAAGATATATGGGTATAGAGCAAGTGTCTGCCCACTGGAGGGGGGGGGGGGGGAGATAGAACTTCAGCAATATCCAAGAGAGAATCTTTTTGGATACATCGTTTAAGGACATTAAAACCAGCAGGCCTAAATGTCGATTTTGACATAAATGCCTTTCTGGTATAACAATATATAATGATGTGTGGTTTTATTCCTTTCTGATCTTTAATACCCCTCATTTTTTATAAATTGAAATATGTCTCCTTATAAGATATTTCTTTTTTTTTATCTGTGTTTTAATTATTTTATATTTTTCTTATGTTTTAGATATCTACGTTACAAGAAATTATTAATAGCAATATCAGTTTCTTGAATATTTATGTATTAATTGTACCTTACTGTCAATGCTGGTCTGCATGTGTTTAGTTACTACGCAAACACTATTTCGGACATAAGCATGTAGAGGGTTACATTTTAGCCAAATGTTTTTTGTATAACTAACTAGATTCTATATATAACTTATCTGTTATTATAGTGTACTTTTGCATTTAGGACACAATTGTGATAATTTATAATGAATATAGTGTTAATATGTTGCAAAATTTGTGTATAATACAGGGTATTTTGTTTCTGCCTGTGTCAATCATATGGATATACCCAAGGTGTCGCCATTAAGATAAGCAGCACTGCCAATATAGTTAATTGGGGTAGACACATGCATATACAAGCATATCCTGTTAATAGAAATACCATGTTATATGGCTAAATCGCTATTATATGCTGCATTATTAGCGTCTATACATTCTTAGTACGATCAAACACGTGATGACGTGTCATAGTGACGTCGGACGTAATGATGTCACAAGTAGGGCGTCGCAATTGGGAATCAAGGCGGCGGGCTATTTAAGAGAGGGAGACACGGGGGGACACCAGATTAGCCCCTGAGGAAGACTGTAAAGTTGAAACGTGCGTAGGGTGAGGTTATGCACTACTAAAGGACACTTTGTTGGAGGCGTTCATATTGGAGACTGCATCATTCAGCCCAGTGGATGCTGTGTCGGCCGTGAAGCAGAAGCTGCAGCTGTTTGGAGTGCTGTCTGTCCAACTGACCCAGGGTGGTCTGAATGCTCACCACAAAGACACTTATGTAAGTGCAATACTTTGTGTTTTTTTAATAATAAAGCAATATTACACAATTTTTGCTTTTCTCCTTGTATATGTGGATTTCCCCTCCCCCTTTGGAATATTGCCTGTGTTGATCTGGAGTACCTGTCTGGATGCAATCAAACTTGGCCACCTGTGTTGATCTGGAGTACCTGTCTGCATGTAACTAAAGTTGGTCACTTCTAATAACCACACTGCCTGAATATCACGTTAAACACGTGAGTGTAAAATCTGTCTATAATACGAATTCTATTTCTCTGAAAAAAACAATGTTGCACTATTTTGTGTTTTAATTTCTTTCATGTCCTTTCAAGGGTCAGGCTGAGTTCCTGTTCTGGGAAATATGACACTTCAGATATAGACTGGGGGGATTTACCTCCTGCTTCCATTTTTAGCACTTTATGCAAAAAAAGTAACTTTTTTCGATTACACATAGCACTAATTATAGCAGTTTGTCAACGAATAGCTAGTTAGACTCATCTAACATTTGATGTTGTTAAAAATACATTATCATTTTTCATTATGCAACCCTAACAGAGGTACATAAGTTCCTGTGAAAAGTGTCATCACTTAATGTCATCCAATTCCTATATACCCACTCGTTTTAGCAAACTTTTCTTCTACTAGCACAGTGCTTCCTTACTTGCCTAATTATAAAATCAAGACATTTAATTATAACTTAGTCAGACGTAATTCTCGCCGAAACAGAAAGATAATGATTTATTTATAGTGTTTTATACTAAGAAACGGTTCTCGCCTAGAATGCTGTATCATCTAATGATATTTCATGTTTTGTTAAAAAATCCTGTGTTTTATTATTATTACTGTTGTTTGTTTATAAAGCACCATCGTATTCCACAGAGCAGTACAATGGGGACCTAAAGGACAAATTACAGAACCAGAACGACATTCCAAATAAGAACAAATAAACACAAACCGATACAAAAGGTAATGAGGGTCCTGTTCATAACATCTTACAATCTAGCGGGAATAAGGGGAACAGTTGAAACAAAAAGGTATAGGTGGCTACTCGTTGTGGGACGTTGAATGACTCAGAATGGAATTTGGTCCAGCTGCACAGGTGGCCACGTTTGCCGGTGTGGCTGTTAGGCGGTGAGTTTTCATGGAGCAAGTCTGTAAGCTTTGGGTAGAGCCTGATGGTGCGTGGTAGGGAATTGCAGAGCGAGAGAGTGGGCAGCACAGAAGAAGTCTTAAAGGCGAAAGGATGCAATATGGGTGTAGGAGAGGCATAGGTTATCGGCAAGGGGGATTTAGGGGAGTATTTGAAGACATGGCCTGAGATTTAAGGGGGGGCCGCACTGTTGAGAGCATTGGAAGCCAGTGCTAGGCTGTTGAATTGAATTCTCAATTCTACTGCTCACTTTTAAAGCTTTACATTCTTCTGCCCCTCATTACATCTCAGCCCTAATTTCTCGCTATGCACCATCACGACTCTTGCGTTCTTCTCAAGGATGTCTTCTTTCTACCCCCTTTGTATCTAAAGCTCTCTCCCGCCTTAAACCTTTCTCACTTTCTGCCCCACACCTCTGGAATGCTCTTCCCCTCAATACCCGACTAGCCCCCTCGCTATCCACCTTTAAGACCCACCTTAAGACACATCTGCTTAAAGAAGCATATGAGTAGCACTGGATAATCATGGACACATGACACAAAGCTTGGCCTCCTGCAGACGCACTTACTAGTATTCCCTCCTACTGTCTCTGTACGTTCTCCCTACCTACCAATTAGATTGTAAGCTCCTCGGAGCAGGGACTCCTTCCTTAATGTTACTTTTACAGTATGTCTGAAGCACTTACTGCTGCGGCACAGTTTATTCGAGCATTTGCCCGTTCTGTGCCGCAGCAGTAGCCTGGCGCGCGCCCGAGTGTGACGGGCGCGCGCCGAAGCAGCGGAAGAGCGCCCTCCGATCGGGGCGCTCTCCCTACCGCTGCCGGGTCCGCCGGGTCCCCCGGAACCCCCTGCCGCTGTCCCGCGATCGCGGGACACCAGGGCTCCCTCGGGGAGCCCCTGGACACGCGTGCAGGGGGCGCACGCTCCCGATGACGCGTGACCGCGCGTCGGCCACTAGCAAGCCGGGAGATTTCCCGGCTTGCGGTACCGACCACACTTCAATAAAGTGTGTCGGTAGTGTATTCCCATGATGTGTTATTTATATTTGTTATTTATATGACATGTATTACTACTGTGAAGCGCTATGTACATTTTATGGCGCTATACAAATAAAGACATACATACATACATACATACATACAATTCGAGAAGATATGGGAAGTGAGTGTAGGGATTTGCATAGTGGGGAACAATACTATCATAAAATAAACTTACTGTACATGTGGTTGGCTTTTGGAGAAGATTGAGGTTTGAATGTTGTTTGCCTAAAATCACTGTCACAGTAGCCCAGGTCTTTTTACACATTTATATTTACGGGATCAGTCAATGGGCAAAACAAGGCAGTGAAATAAAATGAGGTTTATTTGGATAAGACCTCGGAAACACAGAGGAATACAAAATACAGAGAATATACACACTTCTGGGGCCTGGGGGTTGAGATCAAGCCCTTTCCTAGTTGCAGGGCTCCTGTTTCAGCAAAATGCGTTACCCTGTCCGCTCCAGTTAGTTCCAGCCTGCTGGCTGAGCTTATCCATGCTTCTCTGCGGTGTGCATAGCTTTTTCACACAGAAGCACCTTTGAGAAGCCCACCAGCAGCTCCTTGTTTCATCAAATCTCCAACAGAAAAGAGAGATCTGCTACATTACACTCTATTATATAGGGATTGCTGCCTATCTAAACATTGAGGGGGCTGGCAGCACATATTGTGTTTGAGCTTTCAATGAGAGGAGGGGAAAATTAAAAAACTTGCCAATGAAAATCGTGCCTATGAGTTTGAAACCCAGCAACTGTTTTCCTGGCTAGCACCATACCCCTTGCTAAGTAGGTTCCTCAATATTTAGCTGGAATAAGGGCTTTCTACTCCAGATAGCAAGTCCACAGCCCTTCCCCCTCACCATGTGCCACAAACCTGCATGTCTTTTGCAAGTAACACAGGGAGTCCCTATACTTGAGCTGGTGGCATTGAAATACTAATCCACATCTGGCTGCCTTTTGTCACAAAACTGTTTTTTTCTGCATGCAGTTCAGCTCACAGCACAAACACAAAATGCATTGTATTTTTAAAACACAGCAACACTAAAACTTGCACTCTACAATTTGGACCTAAACCATGGGGTCTGTGAACTGGGGCTCTAAAACCTGTTCTAGGATACAAGCCTTCTAGACCCAGCTCTAATACCTTGCTGGCAGGCAACACAGGTTAACGCTGTTTGCCCCCAAATATCCCCCGTTTTCCTCATGTTCCAGAAGTCTCTGCCCTGTAGCTATTTCTCATAAGGGGCCACCCATACAAGGCAACCCACGTATACGGTTGCACATTCAGCAACGGGACCATGAGTCAAAGGGAATACAACATACAATACATTAACTGGCCCACTGGGCTTACATAGTTAACCCCACACACACGGTTCCTAGCTTATAACCCTATTGGGGACAGTATAAGAGGAACAGAATTACAGGGCAACACAGTAAGGAACAATATTAGACCCAAGAGTTGACACTCTCAGCCCTTGCCATACAGTTTAAGGGGTAACCAGCTGGATGGGACCTTTATTAATGAAGGCCTGCTACCCCCTATCGTCATAATCACAGTTGTACATTTATATGCAGATTTTAGCAGCATTTTCTTCTCTCTGCTGAACCTGAGAAAATCAGTGTCCACAGCGTCATGACCTTCTGAGCATGCGTGAGAATGGAGGCAGTACCTATTAGGCTTGTGCGCATGCGCGATGATTCTGCCGGAGCATCTCCCCCTCTCTCCTCCCCCCGGCGGAGGTGCGGGGACACGGCCAGCCCCCGTCGCATCTCCCGGCCGAAGAGGAGGTCTCGGGGGAGCCGGGGATCGGCTGTATTGCGCATGTGTGGGGTGACAAATGGCTTCTGCGTATGCATGCCGCGGCTCACAACCCCTTGTTGTGCGCATGCAAGTCTAGTGTAAGGTCTGTGCAGCCTAGAATACTGTTTTTATGCGCATGCGTGACGGGCACGGCCCCATTAGTACCGTGACGTCCCTCGTGTTACGGTTTTTCGTTACAAGGCAAGGATGTTTTCCCATGAAAACCCTGTAGGCGCCAACAAAGAAGTTTCACTTCAAAAGAGAAACATCCGTGGGTTGTGGTGTTATTGATCAGCACGTATAATGATTGCCATTTTATATTGGAACTACTCAACATGAAAAATAAACACTGGATGATGTATTTGACGTGTTGGCTTCATTTATTTGAATGTCAGGAGCTGGCATTGCTTACAGAATATTTTTCCTAGAATGTAATGCAGGGGTGGGCTTCTCCAGTTCTCAAGGGCCACGAACAGGTCAGGTTTTCAGGATATCCCTGCTTCAGCGCAGGTGGCTCAATCAGTGATTGAGCCACCTGCGCTGAAGCAGAGCCTGATTGAGCCCCCTGTGCTAAAGCATGGACTTATTGAGACACCTGTGCTGAAGCAGGGATATCCTGAAAACCTGACCTGTTGGGGGGGTGGGGGGAGGAGGCCCAAAGAAGGCTAGAAACAGAATATATGACGAGTATTACTCATACAAATAAGCTCTGTTCTAATATTGCCAGACGAAACTGACAAGTCCATGTATAATTGCAGAAGCAGTAAGCACGTACATATAACTAAACATCAAATACGCATTCCTTGCTGATTCTGAACGTGAACTATGTTTTATACTGAACTTTATTTAACGCTGCAAGGCTGAACTAAAGATAGTTCAATTCGATCACAAAGCTTAGAAAAGTATTGGAAATATATAAAGGAAATTGTGCAGTATTTATCTTGGTGTTACCCTATGTGGTATCCAGTTGTGTAATTTATATATAATAGATATACATGCAGCCAGAACAATAAATTGCCTTGAACTGTTCAAGATAGCCCATGTTAATTGTACTAAAGCATACAGTCAATAATTACATTTCTAAACACATTAAACTGTGCTCCCGCATAACAAAACTAGGTTAGAATACAACTTTTTCAAATGTCTCCTAAATCTTTAAATCCTATTAATTCGGAAATAAATTGGAATTTATGGGTGAATTATTAGATTGTATCCAAGTAAAAGATACTTTACAAAACGGACGATTGAGATTACATCAACAGCATTGCTCTAATGTTCCTTCAACCGGATATACTTTACCCAGCACTTTTCCACATATCAGCAACATGGAGAGGTTACACGAGTACTAAACACTTGACTCAGGCGTGGTATATATTCTTCTATACATTTTAGCAAACAGTCATTCCTTATGTAGAGGACATACTGTATCTATTGGTCCAATGCTAGACCCCTTATTCATTTTTCTTGGCCATCCACGTAGGCTGATATTACATATGCTGTCTACTTGTACTAGAAAATAATTCATATCCAGTCCGATGAATGGGGCTCAAACCTCCTCCAGCAAAGGGAACACACTACTGCACAGCTGATCAAATAAGATCATTGCGCGCCTAACAAAAGAGATTATTTACACACCAACGGATATCACATGTTGCATTTAAGGATTCAAAACAACCAGATTTTGCTCAATACCGTCCTGCTCCTTACAGATCAGGATGAAGTCATCATGTATGGGGATGTCATCCGTGACACTGCAATTAGTGCGATTATTAAACAGTGTTCGGCCATTCCTCTGGACTCTGCATACAGCATAAACTTGTCCTCTTCCCCAGAAGGGAGAACACAGCTTAATGGGCAGCTCTCTAAGGCTTTCTACATCAGACTTCACTGAAAGTAAGCCTACATGTTAACAACATTTGGAAGAAATATTGTTCTGCCTGCCTTTAAACAACTCTAATTATAAATACCGTATTTCCTCAATTTTAAGACGCACCTTTTTTCCCATTTTCACATGTCTGAAATCGGTATGTATCTTAGAATTGATGTTTTTTTTTTAAAACGAGGCTGTAAGGGAGTGCTGCTGGAGCAGCTGCAGCTAGGATGCTTACAAGGGTTTCCAGTGCCTTGCAGCGGCCCGGCAGTCCAGCAGCTCCGACCACGACCGTTAAGCCTCCCCCCCCCCAGCGACTCATGTAAACGGGACCAGAACTCCACCCCTCCCTGCAAAATCGCTGGCTATTAAGCTCCCAGTAACCCTCTGACCAAGGAATGGGTGGCTGGTGTGCGCACAGGACCTGCGTAGGTTGCTAGCTACCTTTTAAAATACTTAAGCTTTAATTGTATAACAGACTGGTGTGCCCTTCTCTCTACACTTTAATGTATCCAGTATGTACTGTTACCCCTGACAAAGCCCGTGTGCGAAACGCGTAGGGTTATGGTCTAAGCTATTCACTGTGGTCAAGCGGAGCTAGAAAGAACTAACGACCCTTTCAAACGGCGTATGCCAGTGTAGAGAGGAAAAGGAGTGGAGCCGGAGTGCGGCTAATGCCGGTTTTTGAACAGGCAAAGACTCGTGAGAGGTATCACTTCCGGGACTTGGTGCAGGACGCCAACATCGGAGGAGCAGTCGCGTGGTCATCCGGTCTGGAGCACCAGCGAGATCTCAGGGACATACACGTTTCTGTGCCCGTGTCAACCCACACCCGTCGGCGTTTTACTCACATGTAAGTGAGCGATATTATTGTTCTATTTTGTACCAATACACTTTTCTTATACAGGCTGTGCTTGTCTGTTTTCTCATTTGTATGTACTGTATATGCAGTTGCATTATTTCTTATAGTAAGGAGTACATCCCCTTCCACATTCATTGCTCTTCTACAACGTCTTTCAGGTGTTTTCCCACTATATTTTTATATTTGTAGAAAAAAAATTGGATTAGATGGCTGAGGTTTCTTTAAATACAGTATCTGTCCTCCAGTATATTAATGTAGTTTCTAGTAACTTTATACAATTAAAAATAAAATCAAAGAGAATACTATTGTTAAAAATCAGCTACTTATTATGGCCATGGTTGTAAAAAGCTCTGATGGATGAAACATTTAATATAGTGTTTCTTTTTTCCCCCAATTGTTTTTATTAAATCAATGGTGCATCTTAGAATCAAGGAAATACGGTATATAATTATTGAGCATTTACATGCATGGTGCCAGTACGAAAAGAAGCAACGTGATTTAAAGCTGCAGTTCAGGCATGTGTGTTTTTTTTAATAAATCAGTTCTGTAGTAAGAAAAAATACTTTTAGCATTTTCTGTTTAAAAAAAAAACAACTTTGAAAGACCAATTTTCTTGTATTCTATTTTAACAAGCATGCTTGTTCCTATAGCAACGATTTACATTCCCCATATTTAAAGATGTCGCCAAACTTTGCCGATCAATAGAACGAATTGACCGGCAGCTATGCAGTTCTTTAGGTAATTAGAGATTGCCCACATGAAACTATTGAAGTAAAAAAATAAATGAAAAAAAAAAAAAAGACTGAACTGCAGCTTTAAGTAACTGACCTGCAATTCACTGCACACACCTGTGGCAGAGAAGGGGACAGAACATTACCCAGGCAGTTACGGACTCAATAACCAGAGTTCACAATATGTAAGTAACGTGGGGAGGGGCGGCTTCTGCTTCCTTCAGCACGTATTAATTGAATCCATACTGGGAAAATCTAAGCGGTTATTGATTCCTTGAGCAAGCATGCAGAATTCAGCAGAAGGTAATTGCATTATTGGAACAATCTTTTAATTAATTGCCCTAAACACTTGCCGTTATTGCCAGACATTTGTAGTCAGGTCTAGCTGATAAATAAAACTACACTCCACATTCTGTCTTCACTCGCGACTTTAGATCAGACGAAAAAAGGGAAACATACAAGAGCCTTATTCAGGAAGGTTGGACATCCTTGTATATGGATGATGGACGACTTCTATAAACCGTCGGGGTGTTACAATTGATGGTAAAGATGGAGAGCGGATGAATCACTTTAGTGCCCTTATGACTCACTCAGCGTCACATGGTCTGGCACGCTGGTGGCCCGTGTGACAAACCGTGAATGTCATATCTTTTTAGCTCGTGTTTCTAGGACAGATTGTGTAAGCGTGATCTTAGCCGAAGAGAAGAGCGCTCTGTGTGCATCACTGCGAACACATGGCAACCAGGTGACTGCAACTTGCTGGAAGGGTTGTGGTACAGATGAAGCCAGCCTTACCGTTCCTATTGCCGCAGATGAAAGGTAGAAAAACGAAGAAAAGCCGGGCGCTGGAGGAGGCACCGGCCGTGATGGTGCTCCGGTGGGGTTCATTCTTTTCAATGGAATCTTCCATAGCTGTCACGGCCGTGAGAATGGTAGGGCTGGATACATCTGTACTATGCTGTTGCCGTGCCGGAATTGAAGTAGGCCACAGGTGGGCCTACTCATAGAACTCTGATACCACCAATGCAAAACCATTCAAAAACAGAATGCCATTACACTCCATTATTCATTAAGCATTACCTGTGCATAACTCATTTGCATGCACTTTTCACCTGATTTGTGGCAATAATGCAAGGAATGCCACAGACAGAAATCGCCTTCCTTGTAAAATGTGAATCTGGGCTTAGAAAATGAGAGAGGGAGAAATGCCGTTGTTGCAGGTTAATGAATCGGCCCCCTGGCACAGTTCCATTTTTTTTAGAAGGCCAACAATGTTTTTCAGGCATTGATTCTTAAAGCTGTCAGAGGTAAACAGTCCTTGTGGTTTGAATGGCAGCGTGCAAACTTTCGGGGTGAAGGTAACAGTAGTAATAATGCACTTTTAAAACTCGAGCCTCGGCTGGAATTCCATTGTGAAGGGAAAGAAATATCATTACAAATAATGGAGTAATTCGTGGTAAGCAACTTTACCATCACTTTTTATTGGAAAGCTGTAGTGAATACAGGGTTGGACATCACTTTTTATTGGAAAGCTGTAGTGAGTACAGGGTTGGACATCACTTTTTATTGGAAAGCCGTAGCGAGTACAGGGTTGGACATCACTTTTTATTGGAAAGCTGTAGTGAGTACAGGGTTGGACATCACTTTTTATTGGAAAGCTGTAGTGAGTACAGGGTTGGACATCACTTTTTATTGGAAAGCTGTAGTGAGTACAGGGTTGGACATCACTTTTTATTGGAAAGCCGTAGCGAATACAGGGTTGGACATCACTTTTTATTGGAAAGCTCTAGTGAGTACAGGGTTGGACATCACTTTTTATTGGAAAGCAGTAGTGAGTACAGGGTTGGACATCACTTTTTATTGGAAAGCAGTAGTGAGTACAGGGTTGGACATCACTTTTTATTGGAAAGCAGTAGTGAGTACAGGGTTGGACATCACTTTTTATTGGAAAGCTGTAGCGAGTACGGGGTTGGACATCACTTTTTATTGGAAAGCAGTAGTGAGTACAGGGTTGGACATCACTTTTTATAGGAAAGCTGTAGTGAGTGCAGGGTTGGACATCACTTTTTATTGGAAAGCTGTAGTGACTACAGGGTTGGACATCACTTTTTATTGGAAAGCCGTAGTGAGTACAGGGTTGGACATCACTTTTTATTGGAAAGCCGTAGTGAGTACAGGGTTGGACATCACTTTTTATTGGAAAGCCGTAGTGAGTGCAGGGTTGGACATCACTTTTTATTGGAAAGCCGTAGTGAGTGCAGGGTTTGAGGAATGCGCAACATAGGTTTGAAAAAACACACACTTAACAAGAGAACTGGAATCTCAATCAGGTTATGAGTGTAACAAGTACTTGAAACAAGTCCTCTAGCCGTTGAGTTCTAGCCTTAATTTTCAGACACTTGTGGATCAATCAGAACTCAGACTGCACCAATACACCAGTGCACATTACAGCATCATGTTCTTATTAGTCATACTTTCAAAACAATAACTAGTATGTGTAAAGTGCAGATAACATGCCAGCTTTTGCATGATCACTTCATTCAATTCAGTTCAAGAAGTTAATAATTGGAGACAGGAAATTAATCCATTCTGGCCATATTGCACTTTAGAAACTGGGAACATGGGCCCTGTCACGGTGATGGAACTCTAGTAACAAGAAGAATGTGGATACAGATCATTAAATAAAACAGAACTATGAAGCTACATTAAGAAATTCTAATACAAAATGTGTTTTTTTTCCCAGCAAAGAGATCTTTCTGGATAATATTAATTGATTTAGATGTAAATGCTAGTTTTTCAGCCGGACACAAAAAAACAGCCCTGTTTCTGAATTAATCATTTGCAACCTACAAGTAAAAATTGTAATTAGAATTAATTTAACCCCACAGTACATCTGAGCTCTAAAACATATACAGGAGCCCTTCCTCAGATCTCCAACAGATACAGCAGCGCAAAATAGTATGGCCAAGCGCTTACACTACGTTAAAGACTGCCCGCTGTTATGGCGCCCAAGAGCGATCACATGACTACGACCAGGCCCTGGATGGCACAAACTGATGTGGAGGGGGCTCCATTGGCATTTAGATCGGGCTGGCCCAGTCACCTACTAGAAAATGAGCAAGAACCTCTTACATACATACGCTGCCTGGAGGGGCCCCGCTGCCAGCATGCCGCCTTGGTGGGCCCCGCAAGAGGTAAGGCCGGCCCTGGCACTCACTCAAGATTTACAGCCTAATCACCAAAAACAAATCTTGGGTATCTTTCTTTGTTCACCAACTACAGAACAGGTGGCACAAAGACAAAACAATTCCTTTCACTTGGGTACGGTTAAAAAAAAAAAATATATATATATATATATATATATATATATATATATATATATATATATATATATATATATTGGGAACCATTGATTTAACCTATTAAACATGATACTGCTATTTGTTCACTTTGATGCTTTGAAAGTCGGGCTCTTTAACTCAAAATCCTTCAAATAAAACTGTAAAACAAATGAAATAACCTACTAATGCCTGCTTTTTGCAACAGCCCACATGGTTGGGACTACTCGCTTTTCACTATGCTGTTTGCTTATTCAAAATGATGGAGTTTAAATGAGGCTAAAACTGGCAGTAAGCTGTAACTTTAGCTGCAGTAGTTATGAGAAAGGAAAGTGCATTGAGCATTTGGTCTGGCCAGTGTTTAGGGTGGATGTAAGCAATATGAAGATGATGCAGGTTCCGATGAGGCCGAGTGCTGAGAAGCGTCTCCGCGGGGCAGCACGTGCTATAAAAGGACAGGACACAGCAGAGGCAGAGCTGTTCTTTCCAGGCTCACAATGAGCACTGAAATTACCGCACATAAAAGCTCAACGGAAAACAAGTTCTGCTCTACTTATACAGTGTGGGCTGCAGCTTGTCTGCTCGCAGTGAGCAGTCTTTGCCATTTCCAGAGCAAAGGAAACGTATCGGGAAGCAGCATGGAAGGTTTCCAAATTCTTTTGGAAATTGTAAATGTGCATGTACTATAAACAATATCTATCATGGCAATATTTGTGCTGTGCAGATGGTAATAAACTCCCTGTCATAAAAAAAATTAATCAAGCATTTATAACATCCACCGTGTGCATATAACGGATTTACTGTGTGTAGCTCAGTCAAAGACTGAGCCACTGATTGATCCCCCAGGCTGAAGCAGGGGTATCCTGAAAACCTGACCTGTTGGTGGCCCTTGACAGGCGTTGACCACCCCTGGTCTAGATAGTGGTCTTATACTAAGCTGCAAAGTGCATACAGAACAGGTATTTTCTTCTAAATCAACATTGCTAAAAGTTAGGCTGCATGTGTTAACAAATAATCAATATTTTTACTTGACTAAATGATAGTAAAATTAGAGTGTGCTAGACGAGAGACTGACTCATGACCTGTAGTATGAATCACTGCCCAAGGCTGCGCTCAGGGTGCCGGCGTCTTGACGCAGAGTGCGTGCGTCCGCCCTTGCACGCGGCCGTCTCCCGTGCGATGTGTGAACATCCCATGTACTGGGCTGCAGGAGATTAGGGAGGCGATCGCGGGCGTGGCGAACACGTCACGAAGCTGCTTCGCCCTCATTGGCTGAACCAGCATACGTGAAGCTGACTTCACGCTACTGTAGCCTGAAAAACAATTACACTTGTCTTGGCAAAATGTCGCAGCGTCAACGCGCAACTTGGCCGCCCGGAGGCGCATTTAGCTTGCTATACCTCATTCTCCAACATGAGAATGCCCCGATCGTTTGCGCCCACGTCCCAAAGCAAGCACCCTGAGCGCAGCCTAATTCTGCAGGGGTTTTATTCTTTTCATTTAAAGTGGAGCCCTTAAGTTGTACAGTAGGATAAAAGAAACAGTTAAAGCTCAGCTAACAGAAGGAGTCTGCAATTAGCGATCTGATTTGCTGGTCCCAGGAAACCTCAAAATGATTACAGCACAGCTCAATCGTTTATTATGAATATGCCTGATTTAAAGGTGTTGAATACCTTTGACAGGGCAGGGTAAATAGTACTGACAAAAAAATAACTAAAGTAAATAAACAAACATTAAAAAGGTATCACTGGTAATCCAAAAAATACATAAAATATCAGCGCTAACTAAATATACAACCCTCCAGATCGAATGTATGTGTTTCTCTTATTGTATAATTGTTAGAATCAAAGTTAACTAAAAAAAAACATCTGTAGGATGTATATATACTATTTTGCTTTTTATTCTTTGTATAGGGATTCCCTTCCTTTCCTATGGAACATTTCTGATGTTGATCCGGAGTACCTATCTGGAAACTAAAAGTTGGTAACTTCTAATAACCACAACGCCCTAATATCACGTTGTACACGTGAGTGCAAACTTTATAGAGCTATCAACATTGATTTCATTTGTTGTAGTTGACAATATTGCACTATTTGGTGTCTCTACTTCTATTTTCCATGTCCTGATGAGATTTGTGCACCTGTTTCTTCTTCTGATTAGATTATATATTGGCAGATTCTGCACTTTAGGCTTTTACTGGAAGTGAAGCTGTCTCCCGATGGTGTTACGGCTTTCTATTGGCTGCTAGAATTTGGGATGACCCATATGTCCATTATGTCTCCATTGGGTTAAGCCTTTAGGGCCCCGTGACTTAGTACTGCAGCTCACTTGACAGCGGAGATTGGGTTCAGAGTTCCAAATGCCAACAGAAGAACTCTTCCTCTTGGTTTCACTTCAACAGTTATGTCACGTTCATGAAATCACCTCTGAGGAGGGAACATGCCAGAGAGGGTTGGAACTCTGGAACCATGTCCCATCCAGGACTCAAAGGGTTAATAAACACTTCCCAGTACTATCAGACGTTGACCACTGCTTGGGAGCATGGATTAGGGTCCAGGGGCTGCCTCAGGAGAGGATCACACATGGCACCTGAGATCATTTGTTTTGTGTTGTGTACACAGGGCTGTGACATTTGGAAAATAATAGCCGTGTTTCTCAAGGGGACTGCATCATATGTGGGGGAGAGGGAAGGGGGGAGCTCTTGCGACAGTCTATGACAATTGGTGAACGGTGCCAGGAGCTTAGGTAATAGTAACAAGAGAAAACTTACCAAGGTAAGAGAAAAAGCCCCTTTTGGATTAGCACTCACTTCAGTGTATAGTGATTAATTTAAAATGTAACCTTTATTCGGTCATGTTAAAATAAGGGTGGGGAAGAAAAAATACCAACACGGTAAAGACGTGTATGGTATAACATACATGAACGCAAAATGGAGTAGAGAAGGGTATTAGATTACTAACCCAAATTGCTGTTAAACCAATTACTGTACTAAATAAAAGCACTAGCCAACCAATCAATTTAATAAATAAAAGCACTAACCAACAAACAATTAATGCATTTTAAACACTAGCCAACAAATCAATTAATTAATTTAAACCAGTAGCCAACAAAACAAATGAATACATTATCAGTCAATGGGCAATCACAAACAAAATTAAATAAATACAATGAAAAAACTTGAAAAAAAGACATCTACATACATTCAATATTTTACTAACCTTAAGAAGTCTTCACCCTCCGAATCCCATTGTATCTGCAAGCTCTCGTACCGTGACGTCATCACCCACAATCCAACGCCATCCACCTTGAAGTCCAGCAACAGGTAAAAAAAATCTTCTCTCTTTTATCTTCTTTCTTCATCTGTCAATCCAAAGCCCCATGGTAAATCCACAACAGGATGGTCTCTGAGACGTACAGGCCCTATATATGGCCTGTGACGTCACATTTTATGGTCAGATGTAACAGCTCCAATCCGATTGGACGCTGTATCATGTGCCCGCCTCTTTTTTTATTTATTTTTTTAAGGACGTGACGTCATCTCCAAGGGAGGGACGTCACATCCTTAAAACCACAAGCCTATATCACATGGTATTACAGCCAATGGGTTGTCACATCCTTTTGAACTAATGTAACCTATCACATTGTACAGCAACCAATGGGATTGTCTTCCCTTGGAGATGACATCCCATCCTTAAAAAAAAAAAAAAAAAAAAAAGAGAGGCTGAGAGCAGAACCGCGTTGATTTGAGGACCGGGGAACCCCTGCTTCCTGAGATACAGGCTCCGTTATGGGGTGCTGGTATCTCATATGCATTTAAATGTCTAGCGTCACGTGACCGTGGGAATAAAGGGTGTGACACAGACTAAGGGGGAATTCAGGGAACAGGTCTCTACGCAGGAGAATGGAGCAAGGGCGCTCAACTCCAGTCCTCATACTGAGCCACTAATTGAGCCACCTGTGCTGCAGTTGGGGATATCCTTCAAATCTGACCTGTTGGGGGTCTGGCGTTGAGCACCGCTGGAGTAGAGGATGAAAGGGATGGATAGGAGATGATCCTGTGCCGAGTCAAGTTGAAAGTTGTGATGTAGGCAGGAACAGACTTTGGCCATTATGCTG
The DNA here is from genome assembly GCF_040206685.1 of Ascaphus truei. Lineage (NCBI taxonomy): Eukaryota > Metazoa > Chordata > Amphibia > Anura > Ascaphidae > Ascaphus > Ascaphus truei. The sequence goes on along the minus strand of NC_134484.1, from coordinate 21,905,856 downwards.
GAAGGTGTGAGGAGCGCAGATGACGTGCTATCGCATGAAAGCCTGTTTGACTTTAGTGAGGCAGTTCCTGTGATAGCACGTCACCTGCGCTCATCACACCTTCCAGAATAAGGGCCTTTGTAGCTTAGGTGATACGGAACTTGGTGTTAAGCCTTTTTCTGAGTCCTGCAGCGCCGTCGCAGCAGGAGAAATACAGAAATCCTTTCACAAGAGCAGCTAGTAATTATTCCACCCCAGGAATGTTTGAACTAATACCCGCTACGATACAATAAGGAAAAACACCACAATGACATCTCTGTTATGAAGTATATTTCTCTTAAACTTTATTTTTTTACTTTAACAGCCTCCTTTAAAAAGAATGATTGCTATAAAACCAATACAGTGCATTCCTTTAAGGAAGAAAATGCACAATTAGAAAGCAAAAAAAAAAAAAAAAAAAGAATAAATGATTTGAGTAATTAAATCACAAGTAGCTCATGACACAACAAGTACTGTTAGAACGAATGCTGATTGCACAGACATAGATAATATGGGATTTTGCTTTGGCCTACAAACAATTACCATAACAAACAGGCTAAACTAGGTGAATTCGCATTGCAGTGTCTGGGATACAGCTGCATAGCGCAGAATAAAAAGAAAAAAAAAAGAAAAGTGGGTCTTAATTTGGTTACTCCTTTGTAAATAAATCTTGTTGTGGGAATGTGAAGTCTACTAAACTTTCCTAAAGCCTGCAGCCTGAAAAGACTTTTATACACACACCAGCAGCTGAAACCGTTTGTGAAATGCACATGCCTGCATAGTTGAGGAAAAGTGCACATTTGATGCGTCTAATATGTATTCATTAATCGTATAAGCAGAACTGCACTGCAATAATATTATCTCCAGCAAACCCCCAAATCTATACATACAGCTCCATCAATAAATGGATGCGAGCAGCATGAGCAAATGACTGCCAACAAGTCCATAAATGAGTAAGATGGCTATGCAGTGTTGAACTGGGGCATGTAGAGCCCACCAGAGGACCTCACAGCCCGTGTCTGTGCTGCTGCGCTAACACAGAAGAGAAGTGAAGGTAGGGGGGAGTCGTGAATCGGAATGCAGGCAGATCCATCCTGTGGTTATGAATGTGGCATTCTCCTTACTGATTGGCTGCAGTGGCTGATGACAATGAATTCAGTCTTGCTCTAGGGCAGGGGGGCGCAAACTTTTTTCCCTGCGCCCCCCTGACGGCTGTCCCCTCGCTCCCGCGCCCCCCCCAACCCCAACTTACCCGCGCCCCGGCGTAATGACGTCACGTTGCCATAGCAACGTGACGTCACATGACCCCGCAGCGTCATTTTGACGCCGCGTTGCCATGGCGACGCCGGGAGGAAGCCGCCGGAGCCACGGGTAAGTATGGTTTACAGAGGCCCTGCAGCTCCCCCGGCACTTAATTTAAGTGCCTTCGGGAAGCGCGCGGGGCCTCTGTAAACCCCGCGCCCCCCGTCGGCAGTCTCGCGCCCCCCCTGGGGGTCGCGCCCCACAGATTGCGCACCGCTGCTCTAGGGGACCCTTCCGGCTCAAGTAATAAATATATATTTTAAAAACACACACAGACACACACATATATATATATCTATATAAAAAATCTAAAGCAAATAGACGATACCATTCTGTGGCTAACGCTTTTATTTGTGCGAGCTTTCGAGATACACTGATCTCTTCTTCCGGCGGCGTTACAATGGATAAAGCAGAAAAGGTTTGAAGATACCTCTACATCTATATACAGCTGAACCTCGTTATAACGCGGTGCTCGGGGTCCACATGATGAGACTGTGTTTTAACCGGGATCGATAAATGGCAGCCACGATCAGCGAGGACTTACCCAGCATCTGCAGCTCTCTCTGTTCCCTGCTTCATCAGGCATCACCCACGTTCGCAGCTTTCAATTTGACTTTTGAGCGCAGAGGAGGGTCACATGACCCTTCTCTGACCAATGACAGCCCAACAGTAAATACATTTTATATAATACACATGCAGGAATCGAACCCATGGCCCTTCATATGCTAGTAGCAATTCTGTAGCTGCTACACCACAGGGTTGATGTGATGAATCTGACTCTATAAATAAACTTAACATCTATTGGATTGCATTGTGCAGTAGATCTTAAGTGTAGCTAGAGAATTGCTACTAGCATATGAAGGGTTAAATTCCTGCATGGTATGGTATAATTTATCAATTATTATTTTATATAATAAATTATAAAACAAATAAAATAATAATTTATCAATTATAATAAAAATAAAATAATAATTTATAAATTATACAATACCATGCAGGAATTGAAACCATGACCCTTCATATGCTAGTAAGTCAATAAAGCATTGAATGTTATTTAAAAAAAAAAAAACCTTGGAGATGCTTATGTCGGGAGCCACACAGACCGCGTTAAAAGTGGCACCGCGTTGTAGCGGATCGCGCTATAACGGGGTTGAGTTGTATATATAAATGTGTGTGTGATATAGATATATATATATCTCACACACAATATCTCACACACACAAAACACACTTCATGTACACTGGCGACACACTTTATTCGAGCTCGGCTAGTCCCACGAATTCGGGTATACCCGGGTATATTGAGGTTTGTGACTGTTTTCTGCCCGAGTGCATTGAGGTATTTTCCAGGCAGGGATTGAAGCATTTTATTCCCACTAGCTGCAATACTGCACAGTATATATATATATATACTGCATTACAATTCATGAATTTATGCCATCTGGTAGACACGCGAAGCATTGCAGCCTATTAAATCCTAATCATTATCATTTAACAGATCAGCCGCCCGTCAGCCAGGCATGAACCCAGGCTGGGAAGGCAAACGCAACGGGGCTTGTCAGAGGTGAGAAGCGGCGCATTCCAGGTATCTGCCAGGTACATACTGGGTATTTGCTCGAATAAAGTGTGTCGGTGCAGTATATGACCTATGTGTCCTGCCTGAAAGGTCACATCTCCTGATTGACACAGGTACAAAAGAGGGCATCCTGATACCAGAAACTAAAATGAAACAGAGATTTCACAACAACGTACACATGTACAACCTGCAGAACCATAAAGGTTCCAGCGCTGGAGTATTACTGCTGTTGGGGCTCCGATCCGGTAGCATCGGCCCTCCCACCGCAGTACTATCTCCGAAACGGCAGCTTTAAGCTGTTTCAGGTGCTGCTCCGGTGCTAGTAACTCTTACTACATCTTTAAGTGAAGACTTATAAGAGACTCTGTATGTACTCCCAGAAACACGATGGGAATAGAGACTTTAAATGCTAAATACAGGAGGTAAGCAGTTAATGATCATTATTTTCCTGCAGTATTTGTCTCAGAAAAGGCAAAAGAAACCTGTTGTGCTAATCCTTTAATTGTCTGGCTGCTCTTACAGTTATCGATTAATAAATGAGATTCACTTCTTATTTAATGAATGAGCTAAAGCATAGAACGGAGCATTATGAAACTTCTGTTGAGTTGTAAGATGTATTGTGACAATTTACTGGGCGTGTTCCAAGAGAATTAAAAAAATAAAACACAAACAAAAATAATGCAACTCATCAAAAAGCTAAGTATGGGAAAGGCTGATAGAGATAAGATAAGGAACCTGGGTCATATATTAATGGGTTGATAGAGCCAATACCTTCCATGCCAGAGAGATCTACAATGCAGTGAACCGCATGGCAGAGTCCTTAAAAGTGTGTGGAATATTTGCATTGATCCTCTTACCGTATATACTGTAGCAGCGTGGTATGCTGTAGTATATTGTGTACCCACGGAAAGTACCCGGCATTGCTCGGGAATTCTAAGAAACCAAAAAATACTGAGATTTATAAATGGATAATTAAATGTTTTAGTTTCTTAATGAAACAAAATGTATGTATTTTTATTGTAATGCTGTTGGTTAAACTATATTTTGGGTTCTTACATCAGGCGCAAAAATATCTAATTTTTTCCAGTTCCCAATGTGCGAAACATGAATTTCCTAAATTCTGTTCAGTTACTTACAATCCTGCTGAGTTTGGTTAGAATCAGCGCAGTTTTGAAAGGTTCAGTGCGCCATCTTGATTCAAAATGGCGTCCAATTGTATCCAAACAGACAAAAACCTGCTCTTTGATCTCAGGGACCATTATGCAAAATGTGGTTACAACATCATATATTTATTTATTTTTATTTATAAAATGTTTTCCCAGGTACATTGAGAGTTACCTCTCGTTTTCAAGTATGTCCTGGGCACAGAGATATGATGACAAATAATACATGGTTTACAATACATAGTTACATAAGTGAACAGGGTATACATTATATACAAGACATTACATGCATACATTACATTACAAACATAACAAGAGGTGTCCACATGTACAGAAACCCAAAGGGACTGGTGTGAAAAACCAGACATACAGGTAACAGGGAGACACATCCCAACAGATTAGGTCATCAGTGGCGGAATTCTCATTAGGTCAGGGCCTAGGGCGACAACATTTTGGGACGGCAAAAATGTCCGACCCCATATACATTTGCCGCGCTCTCGGGCCTGATGGGAATGCACTTACATATGGCTGCCGCCCTCCTTCTCCATTTGAGTCCCAGCGTCAAATGACGCAGCGAACGTCACCAACATGACGTCACACGGTGGCTCGCTACCGTGGTAACGTGACGTCGCAACGTGAAATTATGCCATGACGTTGCGTTACCATGGCAACACGACGCCGACGTCGGCAGCAAAGAGGCGGTCACCACATGTGAGTGCCATGGGGCGCTGGTCATCATAACAGACAGTGGTGTGAGATTCTTCAAAGCATGTCAGAGGTTAAAGAGGTAAAACAAAAGTGATGGACGGATGCAGAATAAAATTGGAATAAAGAAATGATTTGCAGTGTGTGGCAGAAGAGAAGGAATAAAGAATGAAAGTCGCTCTGTATACTGAAATTCCTGCCCTTTGTTTACCAGTAATATATGTACTGTATGTTCAGCGATTTGTTTTGTTTTTTACTGTTTCAGGATGCCCGGGTTTTGTTTTCTTGTTCCAAACCTTATTTACGGTAATATTCCATCGGGGAATCTCACAACACAACATGTAAATGGAAAAAAAGGTCTGCAAAGTTTGTTTTAGAACAAATAGATTTTCTTGACTAGAAGTAAGACTGCACCTTCAAAAAAATAACCATTTTTTGTTGTAGAAGAAATGCTAGGTCACATAAGGATACTTTTTCCCCCATAAATGTTAAAAAGGTGGGATCTGAAAAAATCAATCCAGAATCCTTTGGGCTGACTTATTTGTGAACAAATTAGATTTGACCCACGTGGAAGGTCAAACCTTTAGTTGCGACTGTTTCCTTTACTAAACTCATCTGCCCCGGTACAAGTTAGCCCGTGAGAACATAAATCCTATTTTGCCTGTACATTTCATCACTGAACAGATATAACATTGTGGACTTTTTTTTCTTATATTTTATTCCAAAAGATGAGAAATTGATTTTTTTTAAATTACAAGTCTGTGAGCTGTAACTGAAGTTACATAGTTACGTAGATGAGGTTGAAAAAAGACATGCGTCTATCAAGTTTAACCTATGCTAAATTTAGACGACCGATACTTTATCCTACATCCATACTTAGTTTATTGATCCAGTGTTAGTTTGAGCTAAAATGCAAGGACATCACCATTCTTATCACCTTTCCTGCAAAATCCCAACTAACAACCTTCAGACAAACCTGTCCTGAAATATTCAGTGGATATTATCGTTTGAAAATATTATGCACATTGGGTAAGTTTAACGACAAACTGGAAATAGTAGATTAAATTTTGAAGGATAGTGGTCCCTCCTAAAAGTTTAAAATCCTCCCTCCCAGTTCTCTCTGATTGTACAAAGCGGACTCGCACAATGTATAACTAAGAGATAGAGATGTACAAATGTTTTGCAGAAGTTTGTGAGCCACGCAACATTTTTGCAAAAAATGGTAACAACCTTTAACAAAACAAAAATTCTTTGGTTATTGAAAATGAATGTGCAAGAGCTCTGTATATTTTTTTGTGTGGGAGCTGGAGCTTAATAATCACATGTGACTGTCAATAAAGTATTAGAATCTAAACGTCCATAAATGTCCAACGTGACAAATTCCATGTATAATGTGACCAGGGAGAGATGTGTCTATTGTTGTCCACCTGACAACCACAACAAAGGGCACACAGTTTAATTCCCAATCCGGTATACAAATAAAGTATTGAATTCTGTAGCAAGGTAATTGAGGGGACTATGGCCCATTACCTGTCAGCTGAGTCACAGGACAGTCCAGGAGATCCAGGGCGTGTAATCCATAATGCAGGAAATCCACAGGTAGTAGGTAAATGCAGAGCACAGCCAAAAATAGAGATAAAAACAGAAAATCCACGGCAACTCTGAAATGTATATACATTTATTGCAAGTATAGCCATGGCTGGTCCTGGCTATCTTTCTGCCTCCCTGTCACGTAAGCCCTAGTAGCTACAGGCAGTGACAGGCTATCCTAAGGGTTTACCTCCCCCCCCGCTCATGCTGCCTCTCTGAGTGACAGGGGTGGAGGTGAACTGAGTCTGTGTATAGCCAATCATGCTGCAGACTCTGTACCCTCCCCCTCTGTGCCTTAGGGAGGAAGTGTTCCGAATTGTATTCGGTCCAGCTCAGCCCTTCCTGGGGTTGAGACATGCCTTCAGCTCCTCCTGGAACTGAGTGCAGCCCAAGATCTGTGCAGAGCACAAGGCTTCAATATTGCCAGAGGGCCAGCACCATCCAGAGGTCTGGGGCCCATTACAAACCATGATGCATACGCTGTAATACCAACTGCAGTGGCTGCTCCAATAAAGAATCCTTGTTATATACTTCTGCCTAAGTAACAGTCTATTGGGTAGAAGTATGAGAGAAGACTGTCATAGTGGGGCTGCCTTCAGCTATGCTGGAGCTCACTCTGACTGGTGACGCTGACACCAAGATGAGAAGAACCTGAAGGATCACCAAAAGTCTGTCCTGTTTCCCCATACCAACGCATCTCCTGGACGCTCACAGGTATTTAGCACCGCTCAGACCTGTAGCCAGAGCAAGATCTCCCGTGGGGGAGGGCGGGAAGCAGTGCTACACAAGCTCACAGAGAGACAAGATGAAACGCACCTGCGCGTTTCGTGCGTGAGCACTTTATCAAGGTGATTCCTTGATTCCAAGCTCAATGATAAAGTGCTCACGCACAAAACACGTAGGCGCATTTCATCTGGTCTCTGTGAGCTTGCAATAAATGTATATACATTTCAGAGTTGCCCTGGATTTTCTGTTTTTAGCTCTATTTTTGGCTGTGCTCTGCATCTACCTCTTTAGCCACCCGCCGCCTCACACCCTAGCAGGACACACGACTTAGATTTTTACATCACTTATGGCACCAAAATATACATTGTACTGTGGTGTGGTTACAATAAAGCATTTTTATACAACATCGTATTACATTTTCTTCCATCTTTCTTTTCAATATTATTATCCAACATTTACAACAAACAGTCACCTATTGTTCCACGATTTATAAATAATACTACCTATTACGCATTTACATCCCGGGCAACGCCGGGTCTCTCAGCTAGTATGGACTAAAAATACAAATGATAACTGAGTATTTTTATTCCAATTGAGTATTTTTTATATTGCTCATTCTGCCTCTGATACGGGTGGGTCAAGCATTTAAAAGACCCCCCGTACAGAACTGCTTTGAGGCAGACCTAGCAATCACAGCACCTCCCTCCAAAGTTACACCCTGCCATGCCAAGGATTACGCAAGGCATTGTGGGGTGCGAATTCGATGATTGACAGCTCTGCATCCAACCCTGTATCTGGGCGCCTGCAGTCAGTGCTCTCCCGAGGTAGTAGCTTCATGCGTACAAATAATATGCGTGGCTGTCATATTTTAAGTGACCTCTTAGCTTATTCTCTAACAAGTGACACCTTACTTCCTTTTATGCCTTGATTTTTCATGTGCTCTGCTAAATAATCATTTCATACATGTTTTTTCTTATTGTAAATGCAAATGCAGTATTATCCATGTTCTATGCGTAAAGCGGCATTTCAGTGTACCCATTTCTGTTTGCTCTATACATTTTCAGGATACGCTTGGTTTAGGGTTGACTTGTGACACAGAACCTTATATGAGCATCACTGCTCAACCAGAACCTATTATCTTTGTCCTGAAACTTTCTTTCTACAGGTATCTATCTCAAACATGATGTAATTCATTAACTTCTTCTGGAAGTTATATACTACTTTTTAAACAAAAACTCCCACCCCACAAAATGTCATCGCGTTTACCCAAGCATTGGACCCTTCAGCATTAAAGCATAATCATGTCTTCTTCCCTGAAACATACTTCTTTCCTGAACCTTATTTATGCCTTTGATATACTGGCAAGTCTCTGTCACACCTCCCCTCCCACACCTCGTTCTCTCCTCTCCTTCAATGTGTACATATTGAGGTCTTCCACTCTACCAATAAATTAGCATTCTTTTGACCAGCATTCTTGAGCTTCTTGAGAAGCTGCTCTTCTGTAAAGCGCTACATAATACACAATACACATCACATCCTCACATCACCAAGTCCTCGTGATGTCTCACACCAGTCACAGGGGTGATCAGATAGAGTAGGAATGTTTGATGCAAAGGCTCCAATATATGTTTCAAGTTGTTTTTTAGGTGTAGGTTGACAGACTTGCATCTTCTTCTGTGATCATAAAATAAAAAAAATGTCTTGATGTGATGTCCTAGGATACCACTATCCCTAAAGATACTCGAACATTTTGTTAAAAGTCTTGTTAAGATATTCCTTAAAACACATGAAACCGTATTGAATTCCAAGGATATGGCTTTGAGCTTCCTAGTTTCCGTACTTATTACAATCATTACAAACAGGTACATACAGTATTAGGCTCAGTAGATGCAGTGGGCAAAGTGTGATGGTCCCAGAATACCATCAACTTTTTATATACAAATTAAAGCTCTTTTCTTTCTTTTTTTTTACACAATCAATTTTGCTAAAGTCCAAAAGGAGCTTTGCCTCCAATGTGTAGAAAAGGCCGGTTTTCTTTTTATTCTGTCATAATACCAGTATTTTTATTTATTTCTAAAATTAACTTTGACAACTACGGTAGAGGTTTTTTGTCACCCACCATAATATATATATATATATACATACACACATATATATATATTTATATATTTATATCAATATATATATATATATATATATATATATATATATATATATATATATATATATATAATATATAAATATATATATATCACACTACTTATTCATTTACATATCGCCTTTCATTTGACTATTTTTACATCTCACTCACATTATTCAACATAAAATTCTCAGCAATAATTACTTTTGGAGAGCTATGATTAATGGTTTTTATTCCACCTGCTCCATAGCACGGCCCCTCTTTAAAAAAGTATTATTGTTCAACCCATGTATCTGTTTGGCTAATAACGAATAACGATAACTAATCTACTTTAGAAAAATAAAGGAATGTGAAAATTGTCATTGTTAAGGCTGTAAAAATGCTTTGGTTACCGTGGAAATATTAAGGGCCATATTTAATAAACAGTGTTACTCCATAAGCCATCTCATGATGCTAGAAGACACATTACTTATTAATTATTACTACTGCTACTTACGTATTCACTTTAATGAGGCAAAGAGGGCCAGATTTACTTTAACTCTATGGGCTGGAAGGTGTCAGATGGCAGAAGACGTAATAAATATTGTCACGGTCCAACAGCGCTGTATTGTATCTTATGGAATGACAACGCTTAGTAAATAGAGCCTAAAAGTAAAAAAAAAAATATATATATATATACATATCTATATATATATATGTATATATATATATAGATATATATATTGTGACAAACGCCCCTCTTTTGTAGTGCTGACGTCTGTCTGGGTTCTTCCCGACACAGTCTTCTAGGGTTAATTATACAACAAACAGGATCATGCAAAGTATTATGCTGCTTAACTCAGGCTTCTGCCTGCTTTATTTTCATCCAAGTAAGGTACTGCAGCTTTAACATTTGAAGGTTAGAGGTACTCAGATACTTTCATTCAGCAGTTCACATATTTCAGTGTTACAATATTTCCCACACTGTTATTTCAAGAAATAAAACCAAAATCATATAAGCAAAATCCTATCCCTTTCAGGGATCTAACTACACATAGAATCAGTCTCTCTAACAGCTGCTGGCCAACTAAACTGGTTCCCCAGCTTAAAACAATGCTCTCTCATTTAGGGTCACAAGATACAGCACAGTCTTGTAGCAACAGCAGTAACCATTTGTTTTGTCTTATCTGTATGTGGTGTCCAGGCAAATCCTCTGGTACTGTGATACGTGGCGGGCCGTCAACCCTGACACTGGAAACAGGGGAGCAGCGATACCCCCAGCCTCCAGGCTCTAAGGAGAGAGAATGAAATGCAAAACCTCTCTGCTCTAAGTACCTGTGCATGTGATTAGAAGAGCAGGTGAGGGAGAACTAGAGCCATTGTAATCTGTGGTCTGGATTTTCCATCCAGCTGCCTGAGTTAATGTGAAGCTGTGGAACGGATCATTTTTAGCTATTCCTGCACTTTCTGCTCTAAAATGGGGCAGAAAGCTGCCTAACATCTTTGGACTATGTCACATATCCCCCTCCCCAGCTCACACCTACTGGGGTGAGCGGCCATGGACCTCACTGGGGTGAGCGTCCTACCTGAAATACTTGAGCTAACTCCTCAGTACAACATTAAGTATTCACATGATACGAATATGAACTTCATTATAAATTTACCAACCGAAAAGGGCATTTTTTTTTTTTATTTTTTTTTTTCCATATTGTAAGCTACCAATATTTTTTCTCTTATACTACAGCCTTGTAATCTTAAGGGCCATCAACCCTGTATATTAATTTGTAGTTTAGCTACATTTTCAACACAGAGAACCAATTATAACATTGTAATATTGAAAAAATGCTTATTTGCATAGTTAAGTGTCCATGACATAGTCCACACGTGTAATAAAAAAATAAATCGGTCAGTACCCCCAAACATTTTTTTTTTTTTTTTTTTTGACTTCCAGTCTATTGCATCCTTTGACTTTATTTCATAGCCCGCTGCAACCTGCAAATGACTGGACTGTTTCTTTAGCTTCTGATGAGACCCTTGGACCAGATTCTCCTTGGCTCCACAGTGTGGTCCAGATTGGTGAGATATGGGACTATTCAGGCGCCGTGTTAACATTCGTTGTTTTTTCTTTTCAATCTTTGATTTCCCTTTTGTGGCCATTACCAGGCCTTTGGGTTTTGGAGACCTAGTTGCCTCTGTACAAACGTAGTCCATATTAACCACGTCATCAGGATCTGTCAACAAGTTTGTGTTTTCAGGAACTGCCACCCACTTGGCTAAAACATCTTCTGTGGTGTCCTGGGTGTGTCCACTAGTTTGATAATCTTCTGGACAACGTAAATGAGATTGAGGATCTGGATTTTTGAATTCCAGATCAGGGAGTATATTCTCAGGAGGGTGCCTATCTGTTTCTGAAATAACAGCAGCACAATCAAAGTCAATTCTTTCTCCTTCCTCTTTGTCATCAGTGAGGGCATTGAGTTTACTTTCCCTGGTCTCCTTTTGTGACCGTGTCTCTTTTAGCCTTGGAATCTCTTTCTCCAACTTCATCTTTATAGCAAATCGTAATATTGCAACAGCATTGAAGATACACGTATAGGAACGTACAGCTTGCTTGGTTAGGAGGTAGGATTGATAGCCCGACTGAACCACTTTAGCCGCTTCTCCCATGTCCGTCATCTGTTTCAGAGCGAGGTTTAACTCTGTTTCATTTTCTCTATTCTTGACCTGCAGCTGCAGGTGCTCCTTCCGGGTCTTGTCCAGCTCCAGCTGCAGCCGGGCCCCCTCATTTGCCGTGTGGTCCAGCTGCTTGTAGATATCAGCCATCTCGCTTTTATAGCGCAGTGTCAGGCAAACCACCTGACGGACGGACACCTCCTCTCTCTTGGCGCACTGTATCTCGCGCTCAGCCATCTGCTTCTGCAGCTCTTCAACCTGATCGTGCCAGACCTCCCTCAGGGTCTTCACCTCTTTCTGGTGCTTGCTCTGGGTTTGCATCAGCGCCTCCATTTTTTGGAGCTCTGCAGTTTGTGTCGCCTGGATCGCCGCTGATTCTGTATTCTGCAGTGCTTCCTGCATTTCTAACTTTTCCTGGATCAATTGCTTCTCCACTTTTTCTGCTTGGTGAAGCTTCTCATCACCTTCACTGATCTGGTCAGTCAAGTCTGAATTTTTCTGTGTCAGACTTACATTCTCTCTTTTTACAGTCTCTAAATTACTCAGGGTATTCTCATAGGTTTCCTTCAATGTACACAGCTCTGTGCTGCGAGCGTAGACCTCATGGCGTGAGAGTTCCAGCTCTGCTTTAAGCGCATGAACCTCTTGTAGAGCCTTCCCGTATTTCTGTTTTAGGATAGTAATTACGGTGTTGGCCTTTTCCAGACTAGTCGTCACCTCTTCCAGCTCACTCCGTAAGAGAGACTCTGTTTTCTTCAAAGCCTCGTGCTCTTGTAAAGCTGGGAGTATACACCTCTGTAACTCTGCGTTCGCTTCTTGCACCTTCTTATAACATTCTCGCTCCTTCCCCAAATCCTGCCACAGGACTTTATAATCATGGCGGGCAGCTTGGAGTGCAGAAACCAAAGCCTCTTTATCCTGGTTCAAGGATTCAGCTTCCCTCTGCTCCTCCTTTTCCTTTGCCACTGTTCCCGTGACAATTCTGCCGGTCCCTCCGGTCTGCAGCACATCTTGGCGCCTTTCTGACGCATGTCCTGACAGCGCAGGTTCAAGTGGCTCGGTCACTTCCCCTGTGACTTGAGGAACAGTTTTCTTTTTCTTCTTCTTTCTTTTTGCTTTATTAGCTCCAGAGATATCAGTGGTGCTGGGCACACCCTCACTGGTATCAGCTTCCACATATTGCTTGCACTCACAGGGCGTTGCTTGCTTTTGCAGCTGTTTGTCTTTGAAAATTTTGGGGCACACATCTTCCATGTGACCCACTTCACGACAGGTCCAGCACACCAAATTCACCTGTAGGTATGGCTCTCCTCCAGGGGCCACACACGAATCGTCATCATCATCATCATATGGCCTGAAGGGACACTGTTTTGCATGATTATGTACATTACAAAACAAACATTTCAAGTCGGCCATTTTAGAAACCCGGTAGGGACAATTGCTAGCTGCAACTTCACTCACTTCAGCAACTTACATACAGCACTTGCTAGCTGCAAATTCACTCACTTCAGCAAAAGGCATTAGCTTTACAAACAGCACTTGCTAGATGCAAAAAAAATTTTTTTCTTCAGCAAAACATTTTGGTTTTCTGTTTGGGTTCAGGGTGCTATTGCATCCACACTTCGCACATTCTCTGTGTATGCTAGAAGCACAACTGATATACACAGTGGAACAGACTTCACTCATAGCATCTGTATTTTACTTCAGCTGGGCGGCCATTTTAAACCCCCGCATTTATTTGCAAACCCACAGACTTTAGTGTCTGCCCGCATTCTCCACCATATGTGACAAACGCCCCTCTTTTGTAGTGCTGACGTCTGTCTGGGTTCTTCCCGACACAGTCTTCTAGGGTTAATTATACAACAAACAGGATCATGCAAAGTATTATGCTGCTTAACTCAGGCTTCTGCCTGCTTTATTTTCATCCAAGTAAGGTACTGCAGCTTTAACATTTGAAGGTTAGAGGTACTCAGATACTTTCATTCAGCAGTTCACATATTTCAGTGTTACAATATTTCCCACACTGTTATTTCAAGAAATAAAACCAAAATCATATAAGCAAAATCCTATCCCTTTCAGGGATCTAACTACACATAGAATCAGTCTCTCTAACAGCTGCTGGCCAACTAAACTGGTTCCCCAGCTTAAAACAATGCTCTCTCATTTAGGGTCACAAGATACAGCACAGTCTTGTAGCAACAGCAGTAACCATTTGTTTTGTCTTATCTGTATGTGGTGTCCAGGCAAATCCTCTGGTACTGTGATACGTGGCGGGCCGTCAACCCTGACACTGGAAACAGGGGAGCAGCGATACCCCCAGCCTCCAGGCTCTAAGGAGAGAGAATGAAAGGCAAAACCTCTCTGCTCTAAGTACCTGTGCATGTGATTAGAAGAGCAGGTGAGGGAGAACTAGAGCCATTGTAATCTGTGGTCTGGATTTTCCATCCAGCTGCCTGAGTTAATGTGAAGCTGTGGAACGGATCATTTTTAGCTATTCCTGCACTTTCTGCTCTAAAATGGGGCAGAAAGCTGCCTAACATCTTTGGACTATGTCACAATATATATATAGTCAAATAGAACAGTTGGCACTCCATAGGTGCTGATAGGCTGTAGGTGCTTGTCCCATATGGATAATATAGACATACGTTACCGTTCCAAGGTGTCTCTTGCTTTACCAGACCTCGGAACGGTAACGTATATATATAAACTAGGCACCGACCACCGTTAAGCATACTGTATTATTTCAGCATGGTTCAAGATGGCATTGCACCGTTGCCTATCTTGTTACATTGTATGGTCCTTTGTATAAGCATAAGACATGAATACATGCTGGTTCCTTTCATCCTGTAAGTATAATGTCTATTTTTTGATCCTGTGTCCAGTTAAATTGCATTTTGGTATTAAGGCAATTTTGAAGGAAAACGGATACTCGTTCTACCTATTTGAATGTACGGTATGAAAGCACTGTGCTCCGCGTGTAAGAGGAGGAATTACATTAGTACCAACTTTCACAATGTTCAGCGTGGTGGCAAGTCTCTTTACGGAAGAGTATTGTAGACCCTCCAACATGTTGCACATAAAGAATATAGACACTTCTGCTGCATGGAAGTATTTTCAAGCAATTTATATAGAAGTCCCCTAACCCAGGTGTGCTCAACCCCAGTCCTAATGCCCCCTCCCCCCCCCCCAAAGGGGCAGGTTTTCAGGATATCCCAGCATTGGCATAGGTGGCTCATTCAGAGGTTCAGTCAAAGATTGTGCCACCTGTGCTAAAGCAGGGACTGATTGAGCCACTTGAGCTGAAGCTGGGATATCCTGACAACCTGACCTGTTAGGGGGCTAGAGGACTAAAGTTGAACACCCCTGTCCTAACCTATGCAGCTAACCACACACAACAATGTATTGTTTAATACTGTAGGTGCAGCGGGTCTTACAGGACCCACAAACATGCAGTGTACCCGCTAAATAGGCGCAGTTGGAGTGTATGGTACCGAAGTCCTTACTGAAATCCAAGACTGCTTTGCTCTAGCAGTTAAAGACATATACAGTATAGGCCCATACCGTAGTTACAAAGCTATGCCATAAGACACCTAGCAGGCTTAAGAAGTGAATGCGCGCTGGAAGGTGTCATGGCATTGCACCACCTGGCAGATATGGCGGCCAATCTATTCATTCTGTTTGATGTGACTTCCTCACCCACTAATTAAACCCTGCTGCTTAGTAAGTTGGTGGTACACTAGTAGAGCTTTAAAATGTCAGTGGCTAAAATCGTTAAATAAACCTTTATTTCAAGTTTCCTTTTTCGCCTGAGTCTTGGTTTTCAGAGACCCCCATTTGCCTAGTCACACAAAACTACAGATTTAGCCGTGGGTATTGGACACATTAACCTTTTAGGGTAGAAAATCCAAAAAGCAATAATTCCCAGCAGCTCCATTGAAAAAGTGAAAAGACATGGGGAGAAATGTTGTATCCAGGGTCTCCCAACGTATTAACAGATTGTAAGGATCCGCGCTGCGGGTACACCCGCTTCCAGCGCCTCCTTACCTTTGCTCCGTGCCACCCAGGCTCCCCGGCGTCGTGCCTCACTCCGTGCGGCCCCCTCCACGGTTGCTCCCACACTTCCGGGTCACGTGCGTCACCTCTACGGGCGCGCGCGGACCCAGGCTTCAATTTGCTGGTGCCGGGTGCCTGACTCCGCTTCCTCTGACGCGGCGCGCGCATCACGCACTTCCCTGCCCCTGCTCCGTCAGGTACGCCCCCAGGCCCTTCTCTCCTATCAGGCCCTTCCCCGGGCCGTTCCTCCGCTCCTCCCCTTGCTCTGACAGGTCCCAGCTGCCCAGACACCTCTCCCCTATCAGATCCTCCCTCGGGCCGCTCCTCTGTCCCTCCCCTTGCTCCGATTGGCCCCAGCCTCCCAGACACTTCTCCCCTATTAGGTCCTCCCTCGGGCCGCTCCTCCGTTCCTCCCCTTCCTCTGATAGGTCCCAGCCCCCTATTTAGTCTCCCCTCACCATTTCCTCTTTGCTCTGCATAGCTTCTGTACCTTGGTGCTGTCTGCTGTTGCCTGGCCCCTCTTGTCTTTCAGTTCCTATTCCTGTCCCTAGATGTACTGCTGACCTCCCTGGATATCGACCTTTGGCTTTGGACTTCTACTACGCTGCTCTCTGGAACCCTAGGATTTGGACATTACTACTCTGCAGACTTCTATATCCCTTGGACACGGCTTACGGACACTCTGCTACGCTGCTGTCTTCACTCCACGACCCAGGCTTACGGACACTCTACTATGCTGCTCTCTCCATCCCACGACCATTGGCTTACGGACTTTACCTTTCTACACTGGAGTTGGCAAGTACGGTACTCATTCTATTCTTGTTACCAGGACCACCTACGCTACTTCCACACTCGGTCCGTGCCCCCGTTTACTGCTAGGTGTGTGGTATTACTCCTTTCCACCGCAGTCCCGGGGTCTCGTCTGGCTTGTGGGCAGGCCGAGCGTTACACAGATGTAATGATGGACAACTGACTCGACATCGGCTAGAACAATGGACTCTACATTTGTACAACGTTTTCAAAGGATCTCTATTTGAAATAGTATACAGGCATACCCCGCATTAACGTACGCAATGGGACCGGAGCATGTATGTAAAGCGAAAATGTACTTAAAGTGAAGCACTACCTTTTCCCACTTATCGATGCATGTACTGTACTGTAATCGTCATATACGTGCATAACTGATGTAAATAACACATGTGTAATAGGCTCTATAGGCTCCCCGCTTGCGCACAGCTTCGGTACAGGTAGGGAGCTGGTATTGCTGTTCAGGAAGTGCTGACAGGCGCATGCGTGAACTGCCGTTTGCCTATTGAGCGAGATGTACTTACTCGCGAGTGTACTTAAAGTGAGTGTCCTTAAACCGGGGTATGCCTGTACATGAAGAACAAGACATTCCTTGTCTTTTCAGCAGCAATTGGATTAATTAGCAGATCCCAAAGATTTAAACACACAGCAAGGTCCATTATGGAAGATTCAAGCTGTGGTCTTCGATACTAACTAATGAGACTTAAATGTATTGGACTAGAACTAGAGCACAATTAGCCTTAGGTGTGTATGCCAAGGGAAGGCGGCCATGCACTATGCTTCCAACTGTAGGCATGAAAACCTTTCATAAAAGGCCTGGGAGACGGCTAAAGGGTTCTTCTCTTTCAGTTCATTTTCCCTTTCATTAGGAAGTCGCTGTGCAGTAAGGTTTTGATTGACTCGAAAATTGATGCACAACTGGAAGTTGCGGAATGAGATTGAGTGTTGGAGAAAATGCAAATATTAATTTAGTAACAATGCACCGAAGGAATACATTTTGATATAATAAGCAATTATATTTCTTACGTTATATGCAAGGAATTATATTTCCATCTAGTAATTCAAACCATATAGCTTTGCCGTGCAGCTTCAATGTATAATAGAGTAGAAATGAATACGTCGTTACCAATGCAGGGTTACAGTTTGAATGTTCTATTCTGCAATATGATGTTTAGCAAACTAGGTGATGTGCAAAGGATATGTAAGACATTGCTTCCTAACTTATGTATTTATTCATTAATTTTAACCAGAAGTCAATCATTTCAGGGCTATAAAAAAAAAAACAGAATATATGCATAACAATTCTTGACCAAAGAATTGGATATCTACGTACCCAAGACACATGGAAACAGAGGTCATACTGTATACAGGACCTAGACAGAAAACTCAAGTCTCTAGCAGTTAATTAGTGACTATTATTTCTATGAATTAAGTGCCGCATAAAGGATAATATATGGAGACAGTCCATTAACAATAATCTTGCAGCAACACCCTGGTCCACTTTACACCCATTAATCAATGTGATTTTTGCTCTTACGCTGCCCCGAGTTTATCAGTTTGCAATTTAAAGAATGTCAAAGAGAATTTACAAAGCACACATATTATAAGGATATGTTTAAAATTCTGCATCTATGCTGTGTCATTTTATTTTTCTTGTGTAACAATATTTAACAAATCTGGGGTGGCGGAGTATATGGATTAGAAAGGAAGCAGAACTAAATAAAGTCAAATAATTTCCTAATTAAATTCCTAATGCGATGTTTTGTAATTGTTTAAATTAGTTGATCAATCTTGTGATGTTTAAACACAGCAATATTTGCAACGGATATGAGCAAAAGCTGGATGCATCCAAATCTGTGTAGTAGGGTTGCCAGGTTTCCAGTATTGAATCGGACTGTCCTGAATTTGGACTCTCTGTCCAGTAAAAAAAATAGAGGTAATACTGGACATGTATGTGTATACCGATATTAACTCTCTGGACATAGTGACCTGACCGGCTTGGGGGGGGGCATGGAATTTCCCCGAGCAGGAAGAGAACAGGGCTGTTGCTAGAGGGCTGGGCAGCTTCCCCCATCCTGATTGGCTGCAGGGTAATGCAGCCAATCAGGAGGAGGTGTCAGGAACCTGGGGGTGGAGCCAGGGAGAGGAGGCAACAGAATGGAGCGAAGAGAGATGATAGGGGGGTGCATGTGCATCTCTAGCACGTCGCACATTTCATCATTGAGTCCAGAAGTTTTGGAGAAGCCACCTGGCAACTCTGCCTGTGTGTGTCCCCTATACCGCCAACTGCATTATGTTGATAATTACAGGAACAGCAAAGAATTATATTAACTCAACACATTCACAGGCTTGGTATCCACAAATAGGGGCGATGTGACACCCATGAGGTGCCCAGCACATGTTTTGGAAACACTGAAACCTTCCAGCAAAAACACCTGAACAGTTTCACTCCAATCTTTTCACAGCCCTTGAGCACCAGAGTTTAAAAAAATGAGTAGGTTATACTGAAATCAGGGTGATTAGTTATTACATTATTTTCTGCTTTTCAGCCTTAAAAGGCAGCTTCTGCTTCCAAGACGCAACTTTAAGGGGATGACATGGATCGCCCACAAAGATGGCAACAGTGTGAAATTACCGTACGGAGCTGAGAGTCTCTGATCGACCTGCAATCAAGTTACCTCTTGATATCTAACCATCTCTATTCATGCCTCTGCCCCCAAACCACACGTTTGTGTATATCACAATTAGTTGTATCTGAAATTCTGCATGATCAAGGTTTATCATTTTGGAAAGTACAGATATTTCCGTTAAATGGTGACATAAAATGGAATATAACGTTTGATTTGTAAATGGGGTCAAACCAAACACTTGGCAATGTGGTGGTGATTGGGGGGGGGGGGCGAATTTCCTTCCCCAGTTTCTTGGAAATCAGATGAGTTGCTTTTGAGAACCAGTTTGTATTTTATATATGAAGGAATAAGAATTTCCCATTTTTAAGGTATACAGACTGGAAGAACGGGTCTCGGAGCGCGCTCGGAGTTTGAGCACCTTTAATGGGAACCATCTTTGTTGTGACCATTCTGTCCTACTGCCGGGGTTCTCAACTCCAGTCCTCAAGACCTCCCCACCCCCCAACAGGTCAGGTTTTCAGGATATCCCTGCTTCAGCACAGTTGGCTCAATCTTCGACTGAGCCACCTGTGCTAAAGCAGGGGTATCCTGAAAACCTGACCTGTTGGGAGGTCGTGCGTACTGGAGTTGAGAACCCCTGTCCCGCTGCATATGGTGGAGAATCAGATGCAAGAAACTCTGGGGCACGGTCACAATGTACTGTACATGTTGATGGAGTCACACGGGCAGCAGACAGAGGACTGCAGATTCAGCAATCAGGTTACAGGTTATGTATTAAGTTCAAAGCAGCAATGTGACCAAAAATGTCATATATTTGAAGATTTTTCTACTGTATGTGGGGTTCCGACATCCTGCATTTCCAAGCTTTATTCTCATTTGAGAGGGACCCATAATGTTCTGTTGACTTGTTTTTTTGTAATGAAAAAATAAATAATATAATAAATATATATATATATATGCGTGTGTGTGTGTGTGTGTGTGTGTGTGTGTGTGTGTGTGTGTGTGTGTGTGTGTGTGTGTGTGTGTGTGTGTGTGTGTGTGTGTGTGTGTGTACTGTACTCATACCATAGTGTACTTGGCTATAGAAAATCCTAACCTTACTGAATCCTGATGGCCATACAGGAACTGATAAGACGTTGGAAATGTCATAACTTGCGCTTTGCTCCCATGACAACCACTTGCTAGATCAGAGGTCGCTAGTGTTTATATTGTATTGTATTACTCTGAAACACAGGACACACAGCACCAGTAAACTAGCCAAACAAATGCACATTTGGAAATCTGAGTGGTACATTCAAAATGTATTCACAAGCTGCTTAAAAAGCCTGTTTAATTTTTTTGTTTTTGTTTTAATAAAACCAAGTAATTCTATTTACACGCCCTCGAAATACAGATGTCAACTTTAAAACAAGGGAATTAAAGGCAGAGTCTTGCAGGAGATTTAACACGTTGGTGGATATGACACATTTAAAGAATATCGAATAAAAATACAGACACCATCGCATTACTATCATTTATGATGCAAAATAATTTGGTGACAAATCATGGTTCTGAAAGTCCGCTCTTAAACTAGGTGACACATACGAAGACCAGCGGTTTGCAAACTCTTCTTGCTGTGTTGTTCGAACACGGGACATTCTCAAGACCCTAGCTCAAAATGCGCTTAACATAAGTGCATGCAAACACGTCACCTGTGTGAAGATGAGAATTGAGTCACTTACTCAAAAAATGGGCACAGGGAAGTGGAAAACATATCAAGCAAAAGTCCACCGCCCATTGGAAACCCACTGGGAAACCAACATACTCTAAACTTGCTTCCAAAGACTTAGATAAAGCACGGTTAGGACTACCCCATATATACATGTAGCCAGGTACCCTCTGGTCTCCCTGCGCTCCTGTTTCCCCCCTCCTTATCCTCAGTATGTATGCATGGTGAATAGAGTTGCCGGTAGTTCTCGCCCCAGGGCGCCGCCATGTTAGGTGTGCGCACACACAAGCGCAGAGTCGCACATGCGCAGAAGCGGCGAAGGCCGGGAAGAGCCCTGGAAGGTTGCGCATGAGCGGGACAAGGTCGCGGCGGCCATTAGAGTCAGTGTCCTATGCGCACGCGGTCACAATGTTAATCAGTGACTCACGAGAGCCAATGGAATAGCTGGATTGCTTCTGAAGGAAGGAGGGACTACTGCCTGCTGGGAGAGGAAGTCAGGAGTCAAGACCAGGAACCTGAAGGTGCAGGTTAGGTCCTCGGAGCAGTGCTCCAGGGGCTAGGCCAGCGGTATACCCCCAGGGCCCAGTTAGTCCCCTGAGACACTGTAGATAAGTAACTGTTTGGTGTAGGGAACTGCCTTAAGACAGGGAATCCTTCACCGTACTCATAGAGAGAGAGAGAGAGAGAGAGAGAGAGAGGCTGTAGGACAGTGCCTGACTGTCAGTGCAGCGCGTAGCAGAGAGAGCATCTGACTTCATAGCAGAGACTATTTGCAAAGGGATCATCCGGCTGGGGATCCTTCCCCTGGGGAGTCAGCGTGTGTATCCAGTTCTGCAGAGAGCAGCGCAGTGCACCGTGGGATCACGTTGCGGAGCTGAAGATTATTCAAGGATTATCCTGGTTAGGACAATAACCAGGAAGGTAGTATATTAAGTGCACCAATGGGCCCCAACACAGGGAAGCGCTATCCCCCCACATTCACTCTATATAGGGTGACCAGATTTTCAAAATGAAAAATCGGGACACTTTAAAACATTATTTATAAAACAATGTTCATCACGTCACGCCCCCCCCCCCCGACCGTTGCCATGACAACAAGGCACTAACGTCAGGCCTCGTCACCATAATGCATCCCATTGTCATGTCAACTTGATGCTGCGTGACGTCACGGAGCGGCTCGTTGTTATGACAATGTGTATTACGTGACGTCGCGCAGCCATGTTGACGGAATTTGGAGGGGAGGATGCAGCCAAAGGCAAGATAAATATATAATAAATAGATCTAAAAAAATGTTATCTCCGCGTTAGCCTTCAATAGAAGGTGGCAACCCTGGTTGCAGTGTGTGTTTCTGTGTGTGTTTCTGTATACAGAGGTGGGCCCTGAAGTGTGTGTTTCTGTATACAGAGGTAGGCCGTGCAGTGGGTGTTTGTGTGTATAGAGGTGGGTGCTGCAGTGTGTGTTTGTGTGTATAGAGCAGTGATTCCCAACCTTTTTTGTTTAGAGGAACCCTTTAAGTATTTCGTTACATTTTGGGGAACCCCTATCTGGATGACATGTTCGACAGGGGTAAATCACAAAATAGACGTGTAAAGCAGTGGGGGTAATAAATAATAATTAACTCATACTTTTGAATAAACAATGTGTATATATTTTGTAATGATTTTGGTTTAAACATCCCCCCCTACATCTCCCATCACCCCCCCTGCATCTCACACCAGCCCCCCCCCCCCTACATCTCACATCACTCCCACCCTGCATCTCACATCACCCCCCACGGATCGATCGATCTCTCCCCCCCCTTCACTCTCCTCTCCCCATCTCCCCCTCCTTTCTCCCTCCTCTCCTCTCCCTCTCACCCCCCTTCTCTCCTCCTCTCCCTCCTCCTCCCCCTCCCCCACTCTCTCTCTCCCCCACTCTCTCTCTCTCCCCCTCTCTCTCTCTCTCCCCCACTCTCTCTCTCTCTCTCCCCCACTCTCTCTCTCTCTCTCCCCCACTCTCTCTCTCTCTCCCTCTCTCTCTCTCACCCCCTCTCTCTCTCTCACCCCCTCTCTCTCTCTCACCCCCTCTCTCTCTCTCCACCCCTCTCTCTCTCTCCCCCCCTCTCTCTCCCCCCCCTCTCTCTCCCCCCCCTCTCTCTCCTCCCCTCTCTCTCTCTCTCCCCCCCTCTCTCTCTCTCCCCCCCTCTCTCTCTCTCCCCTCTCCCCCCCCACACTCACTCTCCCACACTCACTCTCCCACACTCACTCTCACACTGTCACTCGCACACACACACACACACACACACACACACACACACACACACACACACACACAGTCGCACACACCCTCGCATACACCGTCACACCCTCGCACACACCGTCACACCCTCGCACACACCGTCACACACCGTCACACACCGTAACACTCTCGCACACACGTCACACTCTCGCACAACCGTCACACTCTCGCACACACCGTCACACTCTCGCACACACACACACACACACTGCCACATTCACACACAAACACACACACTGTCACACAAACTGTCACACTCTCACACACACACTGTCACACACACACTTTCACGCACTGTCACACACACACTCTCACGCAAGCAGCGTTTACAGCAGAAGCAGCCTCTTCCGTCCCACTTCCATCTCTCCCCCCCGCATCTTCCATCTCTCCCTGCCCCGCAGCATCTGCCTCTCTCCCCCCACCCGCAGCATCTCCCTCTCCCCCCCAGCCCCCCCATATGCCTACCTGCGGCGGAGGCGGCAGGCTGTGAGCGGGCTCTGAGGGGGGAGGGAGGGAGCCTGGTGCCAGGGGAGGGAGGGGGGTGCGAGGGAGTGAGGGAGAGAGTCAGGTTGCCGGGGGAGTGAGGGGGAGTGCCGGGGGATTGAAGGAGAGAGCCGGGTTGCCCGGGGAGTCAGGGGGGGGGGTGCCGGGGGATTGAAGGAGAGAGCCGGGTTGCCGGGGGAGTGAGGGGGGGTGCCGGGGGATTGAAGGAGAGAGACGGGTTGCCGGGGGAGTGAGGGGGGGTAGCGGGGGATTGAAGGAGAGAGCTGGGTTGCCGGGGGAGTGAGGGGGGGAGCCGGGGGTGTGTGGGAGAGAGCCGGGTTGCCGGGGGAGTGAGGGAGAGAGCCAAGGGAGTGAGGGAGAGAGCCGGGGGAGTGAGGGAGAGAGCCGGGGGAGTGAGGGAGAGAGCCGTGGGAGTGAGGGAGAGAGCCGGGTTGCCGAGGAGCCAGAGGGAGGGCCAGAGTGCCGGGGGAGGGAAAGCCGGGGAGAGCCAAAGCCCCACCCCCCGACATACTCCATCCAATCCCCTGCAGCCCGGCGCATTTCTGCAGAAGCCCAACTCCTGGCAGTAAGAAAAAATACTTGCTGCTCTGCATCCTCTTCCTCCCCGTCGCACGCCCCCCCCCCCCCGCGCACCGCCACCGACACAAAAAAACGGGACATTCCCGGGATAGTCCGGCAACCGTTCCAGCACACAAAAAAACGGGACTGTCCCGGCAAAACCGGGACGAATGGTCACCCTAACTCTATAACTGGTGGACACTAAGAGGTTAAGTGCCCTGGCACATTGATACACCAAGGACAAAGGGTGATGCCAGGACTGATAAGTGAAGTAATGCCATGATTGACATGCGGGTGATACTCTGATGTTTTGATGTAATGATGTTATGCATTGATAAGTTTGCCTAAGTTACAGTACATGCTCAGTAAATACTGTTTCATTCCACTGTGTGTAATTACTGTATGATTGCTCTGGTGAGGGCACACTCCCACCACGCTGGGATCCCTCATCAGTGGAGGCGCTGCACCGAGTGTAAGTACACCGCAGGCTCCCAGTGGCGGAGGCTCAGGCCTCTTGTTAGCCTCACAGGTGACCGCAGCACCAGTAGTTATAGTACCCTAGGGGTACACCCTACAAAACAAATAGGTAGCGCTATATCCTAAAGTGTAGGCAGCCTATGATATATCCCTGAACCCCAGTCAGGTATCAAACAGTACAAAAATTATATATCAATGGCGCTCTGCACTAGTAAAATATAAACATATAATATATAGTAATGGAAATATACAACCAGTGGCGTGGATGTTTCTCCTGGGAATGGATGTTCCACATGTGATGGGAAAACATGTAAGGGAAAAAAAATCACAACATAGTGTAATACTGTGAGACATACATACAAACATATAACATAAGACGGACGCTGGGAACAACAAGTGACCAATTACAAACACATTTAATAAAGCATCTCATTAAAAATACATAAAATACATAAAATAGAAACTGTTAGGGCACTCCAACTCAGGTGGGGGTACCTGCTTACCAAAAGTAAGAAGGTATCAGGCAGTGGATATATAAGAGTATCCCCTCTATGGATGGCTGCTGCTGCACCGGACTGCTGGGCTCACACGTGTGTTGTTAGCCGTGGAAAGTGCTTGCTCCCTCTGTTTGTAGCATAAGCCTCTGTGCGCCCTGGACACGGAAGATTCTTCCTGCTCGGCTGTTGAAAGCGCGCCAAACGGAGCTGTAGTGAACGCGGATGGATATCCGCCCGGATTCGGCAGCCAACGGGCATCTGCTAGCAGGTTCCAAGGGGGACTGGATTCACCACCGAGTCTGGAGGACCTCTTAGAAACACCCTACGCGTTTCGAAAGTCTAGCTTTCTTCCTCAGGGGTAAACGTAGTATAAAAAAGTAGTCCCTGTATGTCCCGATATATATAGTCCCGGATTAAAGGTGCAGTACATCAGAATAGACTTGCTCATGCGCAGATGTGTACTTTGGGACTATCAGCGTCTCGAACAAGAACATATATACAAAAACAAACATAAAACATAAAATGACAAGTGATACATATTAAATAATAATAATATATTTACACTGTCTAAAATAATGACAATGGAACATGAGAAATATATAGCCTAATCTGAATCATTATTGATATTATCAAACAACAGTTGTGAGCCCTATATAAGAAGTATGTTGAGCAGAATTCATACTAACCTAAACAATAGATTATATATTTAATGAAACAAAAAACAATATGAAAATTATATATATATATATACCCTTATAATGGGTGAAGGATGTGATGGTGCTGTGTAGGTATAAAAATATATGTTCCCATACATTGGGTGATAGGATGTGATAATATTGTATGAAAGTGGAAGTGAATGAGATATGTGTATATTTGATGTATGTGAAGTATTATAAGCTTAATAAAATATGTCAATTGTGAAAATTATTTTATATAATATAAAAAACAATTGTGCAGTGGTGACCGAGTAATTATGTGAGTTAATTAAAATGCATATAATTATGTATGCTATGATCAGTGAAATATATGTGGCTACTACAATATTGATTTTAAGTAGAAATTAATCAAATAACCTATTACATATATAACTTATATGCGATATTTATAAGATATATATATAGAGTGGTTCTCCTGTGATACTCAATAAATTTAGTAGTGTGCTGTACCAGAGCCCTGTGTAATTAAGATAGAATAATCTATTATTTAGATGGATACTTTATCTGTCCAGAAGGAAAGGTTTCAGGTCAAATTCAATATTGAGCCCGAAAGGGGTGAGTGTTTTCAGTTCATAAATCCAAAAGGATTCTCTTTTACCTAGTGCCCCTGCCTTATTCCCACCGCGCCAATTTGTCGTGACTGCCTCTATCGCTACACATTTTAAACCTTTGGGGTTTTTGTTATGCACTTGGAGGAAATGGCTCGACACGCTATGTGTATCCAGGCCTTTTTTAATGTTATAAATATGTTCATAGAACCGACGTTTGATCGGTCTAGTGGTCATACCCACATACTGCAGACCGCAAGGACATTCAAGGAGATAAATAATATTTGTGCTATTACATGTAATGTGTTGTTGTATGATATATTGTTTAGAAGTTTGAGTAGATGTGAAAATGGTTTGTTTGGAGCTGAATCTACATGCGGTGCATGTATTACATGTATAATACCCTTTCGTGACTTTTTTATTTGTATTTGTTTGGAATCGACTATTAGATCTGAGTGGACAGCTCGGGGCCAACCTTTGGCCTATGTTTGGTGCTTTAGTGAATATTATTTTGGGTTTTAGTGGAAGTATTTTAGATAGGTCAGGGTCTTTTCTCAGGATTGGCCAATATTTTTGAATAATCTTCTTAATTCCTGGTGCCATTTGATTGAATTGTGTGATAAATGGTAATTGAATATGTGTATTGGAT
Organism: Ascaphus truei; assembly: GCF_040206685.1. Classification (NCBI taxonomy): domain Eukaryota; kingdom Metazoa; phylum Chordata; class Amphibia; order Anura; family Ascaphidae; genus Ascaphus; species Ascaphus truei. Next base: position 21,878,561 of record NC_134484.1, on the reverse strand, counting down.
GATTTGGGTTTGTACTTAAGAAGGGTTGATCTGTCTATTGATTCAACCTCAGAGATGACTTTATCAAGATGGTTAGATGAATAATTTCTATTGATAAATCTATCTCTGAGGTCCTGTGCTTGTGTATGAAATGCATCTGGTGTGGAGCTGTTTCTTTTGAGCCTGATGAATTGGCCTTTGGGGATGTTATCGATCCACGCAGGGTCGTGATGGCTGTTAGCATGTAGGTAATTGTTGGCCTGAACCTTTTTGAAATGAGTTCGTTGACACTACCCACATGCTGCAGACAATCAAGGACATTCAATGGCAATCACTGAATGGCAATCACATTTTTATTTAGTTATAGCTGACGTCACATCACTCTATACTGTTATCGACCACGTTCAGGGTTGTGATGCTGTTGGCCAATTTTTAGATAATGATCCATCTATCACATCATCAGTTAAATCATTTATCACCACAGGCATTCAATTTATACTTTCTCACAATTATTTTAATTTTAATGATTTATACTATTTACAGATATGTGGCACCGCCATGGGTACCAGGTTTGCTCCAAGTTATGCAAATTTGTTTATGGGCAGTTGGGAAAATCAATACATCTGGTCCAACTGTCCCTTTGGAGCGAACCTGGTCCTATGGCGGCGCTACATAGATGATATTTTCTTTATTTGGTCCGGTTCACTAGAGGAACTAGACAGCTTCCAATTATACATGAATAATAATCCATTTAATTTAAAATTTTCATTTGTTTCTAGCAACATTTCTTTAGAGTTTTTAGATTTAGTTATATACATTTACAATAATACTATTCATACCAAAACTCATTTCAAAAAGGTTCAGGCCAACAATTACCTACATGCTAACAGCCATCACGACCCTGCGTGGATCGATAACATCCCCAAAGGCCAATTCATCAGGCTCAAAAGAAACAGCTCCACACCAGATGCATTTCATACACAAGCACAGGACCTCAGAGATAGATTTATCAATAGAAATTATTCATCTAACCATCTTGATAAAGTCATCTCTGAGGTTGAATCAATAGACAGATCAACCCTTCTTAAGTACAAACCCAAATCATCCAATACACATATTCAATTACCATTTATCACACAATTCAATCAAATGGCACCAGGAATTAAGAAGATTATTCAAAAATATTGGCCAATCCTGAGAAAAGACCCTGACCTATCTAAAATACTTCCACTAAAACCCAAAATAATATTCACTAAAGCACCAAACATAGGCCAAAGGTTGGCCCCGAGCTGTCCACTCAGATCTAATAGTCGATTCCAAACAAATACAAATAAAAAAGTCACGAAAGGGTATTATACATGTAATACATGCACCGCATGTAGATTCAGCTCCAAACAAACCATTTTCACATCTACTCAAACTTCTAAACAATATATCATACAACAACACATTACATGTAATAGCACAAATATTATTTATCTCCTTGAATGTCCTTGCGGTCTGCAGTATGTGGGTATGACCACTAGACCGATCAAACGTCGGTTCTATGAACATATTTATAACATTAAAAAAGGCCTGGATACACATAGCGTGTCGAGCCATTTCCTCCAAGTGCATAACAAAAACCCCAAAGGTTTAAAATGTGTAGCGATAGAGGCAGTCACGACAAATTGGCGCGGTGGGAATAAGGCAGGGGCACTAGGTAAAAGAGAATCCTTTTGGATTTATGAACTGAAAACACTCACCCCTTTCGGGCTCAATATTGAATTTGACCTGAAACCTTTCCTTCTGGACAGATAAAGTATCCATCTAAATAATAGATTATTCTATCTTAATTACACAGGGCTCTGGTACAGCACACTACTAAATTTATTGAGTATCACAGGAGAACCACTCTATATATATATCTTATAAATATCGCATATAAGTTATATATGTAATAGGTTATTTGATTAATTTCTACTTAAAATCAATATTGTAGTAGCCACATATATTTCACTGATCATAGCATACATAATTATATGCATTTTAATTAACTCACATAATTACTCGGTCACCACTGCACAATTGTTTTTTATATTATATAAAATAATTTTCACAATTGACATATTTTATTAAGCTTATAATACTTCACATACATCAAATATACACATATCTCATTCACTTCCACTTTCATACAATATTATCACATCCTATCACCCAATGTATGGGAACATATATTTTTATACCTACACAGCACCATCACATCCTTCACCCATTATAAGGGTATATATATATATATAATTTTCATATTGTTTTTTGTTTCATTAAATATATAATCTATTGTTTAGGTTAGTATGAATTCTGCTCAACATACTTCTTATATAGGGCTCACAACTGTTGTTTGATAATATCAATAATGATTCAGATTAGGCTATATATTTCTCATGTTCCATTGTCATTATTTTAGACAGTGTAAATATATTATTATTATTTAATATGTATCACTTGTCATTTTATGTTTTATGTTTGTTTTTGTATATATGTTCTTGTTCGAGACGCTGATAGTCCCAAAGTACACATCTGCGCATGAGCAAGTCTATTCTGATGTACTGCACCTTTAATCCGGGACTATATATATCGGGACATACAGGGACTACTTTTTTATACTACGTTTACCCCTGAGGAAGAAAGCTAGACTTTCGAAACGCGTAGGGTGTTTCTAAGAGGTCCTCCAGACTCGGTGGTGAATCCAGTCCCCCTTGGAACCTGCTAGCAGATGCCCGTTGGCTGCCGAATCCGGGCGGATATCCATCCGCGTTCACTACAGCTCCGTTTGGCGCGCTTTCAACAGCCGAGCAGGAAGAATCTTCCGTGTCCAGGGCGCACAGAGGCTTATGCTACAAACAGAGGGAGCAAGCACTTTCCACGGCTAACAACACACGTGTGAGCCCAGCAGTCCGGTGCAGCAGCAGCCATCCATAGAGGGGATACTCTTATATATCCACTGCCTGATACCTTCTTACTTTTGGTAAGCAGGTACCCCCACCTGAGTTGGAATGCCCTAACAGTTTCTATTTTATGTATTTTATGTATTTTTAATGAGATGCTTTATTAAATGTGTTTGTAATTGGTCACTTGTTGTTCCCAGCGTCCGTCTTATGTTATATGTTTGTATGTATGTCTCACAGTATTACACTATGTTGTGATTTTTTTTCCCTTACATGTTTTCCCATCACATGTGGAACATCCATTCCTAGGGGTACACCCGCTACATACAGTAAGTGTCAGACACCGTTAACGGCCACTGCTCTGAAAAGAGATTCCTTCTATTGTGTACAGGTGCGCCGTACATATTTGTACTCAGTGTATTATAATTCCCCTTATTCTAACAGCTCTGTAAATATAGATATATTGCAATACAACTACAAATGTCCTTCTCCCCAATTACTTTCCGCATCCAGTAGAAAACATCATTGTAAAATTCAAACAACCCCGTGACTAATTTATTTCTGCATATCCAATATGGTTTATACATACTTCATATTAACTATACTGGAGGTCTTTTTTTTTTTTTGCTACCCAGAATGACAAATACATTAAATAATTGTTTTCTAATACATATAATTGAAAGAGAATCAAATTAAAAAAGGCTGCATATGGTGTATGCCAATAAACACAATGTACACTAAAAATATGCCCTGATTACCAGGGCTGCACATTTCTATGAGTAAGAAATTAAAAGGAACATCTTTAAGCCAGATAATACAAGCCAATCCCCTCTTTCAAACAATTAATTTGCCTAAAATATTCCATCTGCCCGAAGCTTATTAAATAAACATAATTAACAAAAAAAACATCTGCAACTAAAGTAATTCCGTTCAGCGACAGTAAACTCAATAAAAGCAATACACAGCTTTGCAGATACTGAGAACGGACAGCTTTGCCGTATGATAGAGAAAATCCATGGTGTATTCAAGGTTCAACTGTACAGTTATAACAGACATTATTGCCCCCTCTAACGTGAAATAAGGCGCAATATACGTGTGCGTTATCACCCTGACCGTTGTTATCAAAGGCGCTACTGTTAAATGCGTCGGCATCAGACCACGCACCAGTATGGTTAGAGAGAAATGTAGGATTTAGGGAACATAAAAATAGAATCTGGAGATTTGCATCTTAGCTTCTTAATAATGAGGAGATTCAAGCTTTCCTCCTCAATAGCTGGTACTATTTCCAGGAAACAAACGCTATACACCAAAATGAGGGGAAATTGTATTGGGAAACCGCTAAAGCGGTAATGAGGGGCAAGATTCTAACATACTGTACATGAACAAACGTAGGAAAGAAACAGAATCAGAATACACGAAATCTAGCAAGGAACTGAACAGGGCGTTCTGTCACTTCAAACAAAATCCCTCCCCAGAAAATAGGGACAAATACATGGAAGCAAAGAATGTGTGCGAAATATGGCTACACAGAAAGGAACAAAAAAAAAAAAATCAAATTTAGAGACTAACTTTTATAAGTACGGTAACAAGGTAGGTAAATTATTAGGAAATCTAGTTAGACGAGCTACACAGCCAAAACACATCCTTAGGATGCGTAAAGCATCAGGTGAACTAACATCAGCTCCTGAAGAAATATGTACAGTGTTTAGGGACTTTTATCTAAAATTGTATACTACCAGTGAGCGGGATGATGTAGCTCAAGACAAGTTTTTGCAGGGATTAATGTTCCCAAAAATAATGAATGAAGAGCAACAAGAACTTAACGCTCCAATTACCAGGGAAGAAATAGAGGCCGTCATAAAGAAACTTAAAAATGGGAACGCACCAGGGCCTGATAGCCTTACGGCCGAATTCTATAAGATCTTGGACTACCAGGACTACCCCTGCAAAACGCCTTCAAAGAGACAGTAGACAGAGGGAAAAATTTGGAAACCGGGAAAACAGCATTCATCAGAATTTTACATAGAGAAGGTAAAGACCCTCTTGTGCCAGGTTCATATCGACCCATATCCTTATTAAATCAAGATGTAAAAATTCTCTCAAAAATTCTGGCAGAGAGGCTGGCCGTAGCATTATCAGGTCTGATCCATAAAGATCAGACAGGGTTTGTAAAGGGTAGATATTCAGTGAAGAACATAAGAAAAGTATTAGGAGCCCTTTATTGGACCAAATCAAATCCTCAAGATAATAGCAAGATGTAATTATTTCGGAATACGCAGAAAAAGCCTTTGATAATGTAAGAAGGGGGGAAGACCTCCCTTTTAAAAAAACAAGACTGCCAATCAAATACTTGGGGGTTAATATAGACCCCAACCTAGAAAAATTGTACGCAAGCAATGATAACTCAATCCTAAGTGATTAAAGAGCTGGAAAGCTGGCAAGGCCTCCCATTGAACTTAGTTGGTAGATGCCAACTCGTTAAGATGATCAGCTTCACTAGGATTATATACCCATTGCAGATGCTGCCTATCCTGGTTCGCCATGCAGACATAAAATTGATTAATAGTGCAATAAATAAGTTTATATGGAACCAAGGCAGAAATAAAATTGCAATGTCAAACTATTGCTCCCAAAGGAACTTGGTGGAGTGAGTTTACCCGACATTAGAAAGTACAATTTGGTATGCATAGCCAGGCATATGGGAGACTGGCTAATGAACAAAGAAATATATTCCTGTACGAAATTTGAGGAACAAATGGTGCTCCCAATGACGCTGAAAGAGATCCTACACACAACTTGGGGAAATATACCTTTAGTAATTAGAGGGAATCCACTGATAAAAGATACATGGGACACATGGTAGACACTGAGAAAAAAGTTTGGGATGTTCTACAAAATATCCAAATTTCTGCCTATACTAGACAAAATGAAATTTGAACCAGGTCGATCTCAAAATATGTTTAAGACGTGGGAAACCAATGGAATAAAAAATGTAGGGCAGCTGGTAAATACAGAATGGAACCGTTTTATGTCATTTGAAGAGCTCAGAGTTAAGAAGGAATTCCCACAATCTCACTACTTCCCTACATGCAGATCATACATTACTGTAAGAGTCTAGTGAACTATAAGAAAGAGATATTAGAAAACAACATGTTTAATAGCTACTTTAGGAATAAAAATAATATTACATATTCGATCTCTGAATTATATGATTGGATCCGAGATAAAGACCATGGCAAGCAATTGCAAAAAGTGTCAGCCAAAGTGGAACAAGGACTTCCCAGAAATAACGGAGATTGACTCTTTGCTAGTAGGACTGGGTAGAACAAGGAAAATAATAATATCAGAAACATGGAGGGAATTACAATTTAAATGACTACATAGGGCATATTATGCATTTGATATCCAATATAAACAGATAGAAAAGGATCAAAATAAATGTCCGAAATGTCTGAATATTAAAGCGGATCTAAAACACTGCCTATGGGGAATGCCCATGTATATCTGATTTTTGGGACCAGGTTCTAATTATATATAATCATATATATAATATAATTATATATACACAACCATAATACTGAGTTAAGTTATGGTGAGTACAAAAAGTGACAAAAACCCTCCACAGGAAAGCAAATATGCAAATATAGCTGTATGCTCATCTGCATGTCTTAGGCAGGTCTGCAACCCCGCCTTTCCCCATTATCACCCAGCATACAGCACTTCCACTGCAGCAAGGGATTCTGGGAAATGACATGCAAATGAGCACACAGTGTCACTTTTTGCTGGGTATGCACCTTAACCCTGGCTGTGCTCAAAGCTGTGACCATGCAGCAAGCTTAAGCCTATAGGGAACCATGTTTAAAATGGTTATTGAGGCAAAAAGTGACACTGTGTGCTCATTTGCATGTCATTTCCCAGAATCCCTTGCTGCAGTGGAAGTGCTGTATGCTGGGTGATAATGGGGAAAGGCAGGGTTGCAGACCTGCCTAAGACATGCAGATGAGCATACAGCTATATTTGCATATTTGCTTTCCTGTGGAGGGTTTTTGTCACTTTTTTTACTCACCATAACTTAACTCAGTATTATGGTTTAGCCTATCCCATAGCCTCTCTTGCATTCCCAGTAAAATCAACCCCACACTGATGAGACCCATCAAGGTCGAAACATGTGGGTGGTTTTCTGGGTATGCACCTTAACCCTGGCTGTGCTCAAAGCTGTGACCATGCAGCAAGCTTAAGCCTATAGGGAACCATGTTTAAAATGGTTATTGAGGCAAAAAGTGACACTGTGTGCTCATTTGCATGTCATTTCCCAGAATCACTTGCTGCAGTGGAAGTGCTGTATGCTGGGTGATAATGGGGAACGGCGGGGTTGCAGACCTGCCTAAGACATGCAGATGAGCATACAGCTATATTTGCATATATATATATATACACATGACATGACAAAAGTGGTAACTGTGAAGGAACCTCTATCGGTTTTATTTGGGAACATGGAGGGGTGGAAAGAATTTAATGGGGACTCAGGAATCCCAAGAATTGCTGAAATAATACTCCTGGTAGCTAGAAAGTCTATAATGGTGCAATGGGTGAAGTATGACCCTCCAAAATTGGACTGAAAAAGACTAAATATATAAGGCTTTCGCACACACATCCTGCAATCTCTTGTGGCAAATTGCACAAGGTCATTGTGACGGTGAGGGGGTAACCAGGCTCTCAAATAAAGGTTAAGCCCGTTTGGTTACTTCTGATCCATGTTTTGGGCTTCAAGAGTGTCAGCTCAAGCCCAACAGTTGTTGAATAATTATACATGATGCAAATACAATAAAGATTTTTTGTGTTTTTGCCTTTCCAGGGATGCCAGCAAGCAGACATTGCTACAGTAGGGTATGAGTTTCAAGGGGGGGGGAGGGGGTGTAGAGAAAGTGTTGTCAGAATGTGTCTAGGTAATCGGGTCCAGAATAGCAGGATACCCTAAAAATGTACCCGGGAATCATGCTTGATACATATAGGCACATTGTCCAGGCAATATCTCCTAGTGAAAACGCTTGCGTGACTCATGTAAAGATGGATATTTGCATTTCTACGTCCATGCAATAAGGGCTAATACTCACAAAAACTCTGATGGCACTGAACGTAGAGACAATTACCAATCTCGCTCTTCCTCCACCCCACAGAAAAGGGATCACATTTCTCATTTAAGGTGATCCTTTCCATATTTGTCAATGTAAGCTGTATTGCTGGTGAGACAAGTTAATTCCTGGCAGGGGAACATCTTTACATACTGTAGTTGCTGGCATTATTGCTGTCATCATAGATGAGATTCTATTTTTACCTGTTCAATTTTCTTGAGCGGGTCGTGTGCGACTGCACCATACAGTAATAACTTTCTCCACCCCACGGACACAAGCAATAATGACTCATTGAAATTGTCTCCCGGGTTTACATAGGTTGGGGTCATCTACATCACACTGTGCGTCTCTCATCAAATCTTCCCTTTCGGGCTCATGTTGAGTAATAATAAGACATGTGCAAAATGTATGTGACTAATGCATAATGTACCTAATAAACTGCTAACACGTATAAGATTCCTCCCGACTGGAACAGCACAGCAGGCTGTTGAACATTAAGTGATCTGATATACATAATTCGTCTCATCCATGGAAATTAGACTTTCCTAAAGTACGTTTCACGTGTAAGAGCTTGTACAGTTTGAGCAAGTCTGCTTCAATGAGTTCATGTAAATCTCAATCGCCACGTCAATCATAATAAACCAGGAATGGCCATCTCCAATCTTTAAGGGCTACCAATAGGCCAGGGTTTAAGGATATCCCTGCGTCAGCACAGGTGGCCTCACCCAGTGGCTCAGTCAAAGACAGTCATTGATTGAGCCACCTGTGCTGAAGCAGGGATATCCATAAACCCTGGCCTGTTGGTGGCCCTTGAAGACTGGGGTTGGCCACTCATGTACTAAACCCTTTCAGAAAAAACGTATCGGTTTGTTTTATGATATTACCCATGTACACATGTAGCTTGACATTAAATACAGCCAACTTTTCCTGCTGCGCCCCCCTGTCTAGCTTGCCCCGCCCGGTAAGGCGCCTCCCCCCCACCTTACCTCCGCATCAAATGACGCTGCGGGGTCATGTGATGTCCTGCCACGTGACCCGCGGCGTCATTTCACGCATGTGACTTCACGTCACATGGCGACGCATCACACAGCCGGCTGAAACAAGGTAACAGGAGTGTTGCAGGGGCCTCACGCGATCCCCAGCATTAAATTAAATACCTTGGGGAAGAGTGCGGGGCCTCGGCAACCGCCAGCGCACCCCCAGAAGAATCACCGCTGTTGTAGAGAACCTTCGTGTACCACGGACACAAGCTGAAAAACACACAAACACACACACACACACACACAAACACACATATATATATATAAAACCAGCCTCACACAGACGAGACCCAAGAGGTCGAAACAGCTGTCTGGGAGTAGGTTTACTGGCTTTGCACCTTAACCCAGGCTATGCTGAAAGCTGTGTAATGCAGCGAGCATAAGATTATAAGTGTTTCATGTAAAAATGGATTTGAGGCCAAAGGTGACACTGTGCTCATTTGCAATGGCGAAAAGCAGGGTTGCAGACCTGTCTAAAACATGTAAATGTGCTCACAAGTGATATTTGTATTTGATATAATATAATATATATATATATATATATATATATATATATATATATATATATATATATATATACATATGTATATACACACACATTTACCTCTACAATTCGGGGAGTGCTAGTTTGTTCCATCACCGCTCTGTATTGCATGTAATAAGCCCAATGTGTTTCCAACTTACTGTGCCAGATGTTTAGAGTAAAAAAGAAAGAAATTAAATCAATGCCAGCCAGTGCCACAAGTAAATGGTCTTGTCCCCTCCCCTTGGTGCCAAGAGAAATACGCAGTAGTTAATGAGTTAATTGATATCTGAATACATTTCTATTTTGTAGGCTACTCTGCGATTGCCTCACGAGGGTACGATGACGACTCAATATTAGGATGGAGGTGAAGGGGGCGAGCTTGAGTTTTGTATGCCGGCAGTGAATGAACAGATAAGAAGACTGGATTATCTTCCTTGCCAGTGATTTACTTCGATTCAGTGCGAGTATAAATGGAACATCCTCCAGAGGAAGGCGTCCTGGAGTACTGTAGTATCGTTTGTTCCACTGGCATTCAATGGGAGGGAATTTAAAGGAAATGAGAAGGACTTGAACAAGGAATCAGAGGTCTCGTGATCATATTTTTGCCACAATGAGCACTGTTTTTCTGCACATCTAATAAAGTATCTAATTTATAGTGTGTTTGTTTACATTGCAAAGCATTTGGCAATTACACAGCAAGGTATTCTTATGGCATCAAACGTCGGGCACTTAATTCTGGATGGGGGAGGACCGTGAAAAAGGAAAAATTCTACTATTATTACCCCAAGCTGATTTTCCAACTGTTTGTGGTACTTTAGGGGAAAGACACCTCCTGTGGCGCTGAGGAATGGTTTAATTGTGATTGTAGACAGAAGTCCTTTTCTTGATAGATTCCTCAAGAGAAAAAGGGAAAACAAGCATACACACTGCAATAATGCATTACCCAGGGACAACTAGGATGTATAAAGAGAGCAATTTTAATACAATAATAAAATACAGTACGACATATAAAATAAAAAACAATTGATTACACTAAAAATACAAAAATTTATACTAAAAAGAATTATACTAAAAAGAACTATCTGTGCCTTGGCATAGGAACCAGATGTCTTGAAACTTGCTCCGTTTGGTGTAAAATCACAATTAAACCATTCCTCAGCGCCACAGGAGGTGTCTTTCCCCTACATTACCAAATCTGGGTAGGAGATTCCAGATTCACTTCTTTGGGCAGCTCCAGGACTACCTTGGACTCTATATCACAGGTTTTTTGTAATTCATTGTTTGCATGAGCGCTATTGTTCACCTTTATTTTCACCTGTTTGTGGTACTTGTTTACCTTTTTATAGGTCTTTGCATGTATGCTGTGATAATAATTGTACATTATCGCTTCACTTTATTTTACTATAAACTCAAATGCAATGCTCCATCTTTAAATATTCCTAATGTCAGCGTTGTATTTCTGGGTATACTGTACCTTTAACTGGGCTATTTACTCAAATATCCTGGCTGCAAAACCAGTGCAAAAGCATTGTACCAGATTTATCAAAGGAACAAATATCACTGCTTTCCCTGGGGTCCCTTTTCTTTGATATGGTGCTGTTGGCAATGGGTTCTTGCCCTTGGTTTGCAGCCAGGAGACTTTATTAAATAGACCGTGATATCTCTTCTTGTGCTATACATTTTGATGACATACTTGGATGAGAGGTGGGATGCACCAGGGTAGTGATGCTGAGAAATACGTCAGCAAGCTGATGCATAGGGTACAGGATAGGAAGTCTGATGCACAGGGTACAGGATAGGAAGTCTGATGCACAGGGTACAGGATAGGAAGTCTGATGCACAGGGTACAGGATAGGAAGTCTGATGCACAGGGTACAGCATAGGAAGTCTGATGCACAGGGTACAGGATAGGATGTCTGATGCACAGGGTACAGGATAGGAAGTCTGATGCACAGGGTACAGGATAGGAAGTCTGATGCACAGGGTACAGGATAGGAAGTCTGATGCACAGGGTACAGGATAGGATGTCTGATGCACAGGGTACAGGATAGGAAGTCTGATGCACAGGGTACAGGATAGGAAGTCTGATGCACAGGGTACAGGATAGGAAGTCTGATGCACAGGGTACAGCATAGGAAGTCTGATGCACAGGGTACAGGATAGGATGTCTGATGCACAGGGTACAGGATAGGAAGTCTGATGCACAGGGTACAGGATAGGAAGTCTGATGCACAGGGTACAGGATAGGAAGTCTGATGCACAGGGTACAGGATAGGATGTCTGATGCACAGGGTACAGGATAGGAAGTCTGATGCACAGGGTACAGGATAGGAAGTCTGATGCACAGGGTAAATGATAGGAAGTCTGATGCACAGGGTACAGGATAGGAAGTCTGATGCACAGGGTACAGGATAGGATGTCTGATGCACAGGGTAAATGATAGGAAGTCTGATGCACAGGGTACAGGATAGGAAGTCTGATGCACAGGGTACAGGATAGGAAGTCTGATGCACAGGGTACAGGATAGGAAGTCTGATGCACAGGGTACAGGATAGGAAATCTGATGCACAGGGTACAGGATAGGAAGTCTGATGCACAGGGTACAGGATAGGAAGTCTGATGCACAGGGTACAGGATAGGAAGTCTGATGCACAGGGTACAGGATAGGAAGTCTGATGCACAGGGTACAGGATAGGAAGTCTGATGCACAGGGTACAGGATAGGAAGTCTGATGCACAGGGTACAGGATAGGAAGTCTGATGCACAGGGTACAGCATAGGAAGTCTGATGCACATGGTACAGGATAGGAAGTCTGATGCACAGGGTACAGCATAGGAAGTCTGATGCACAGGGTAATAATGTATTGTGGCCGCTGAAGAGAAACGGCACTGTAACTACAAAACCGTTCCTGCTCTCTGTGACATCATTCTCCATATGGTTTCTATCCAGATCACGGATAACCAGCCCCAGTCCTCAAGGGCCACCAACAGGTCAGGTTTTCAAGATATCCCTGCTTCAGCACAGGTTGCTCAGTCTTCGATTGACTGAGCCACATGTGCTGAAGCAGGGATATTCTGAAAACCTGACCTATTGGTGGCCCTTGAGGACTGGAATTGGCCACCCCTGGTGCAGATGCACAGTACAGACGGTGACATTGACAGGTGACAGTCGCACTGTAACGTTGCAGCTGAATATAAATGCAGTGTTACAATGTGTGGAAACTAATTAACCCCAGCACACAAAGGTGTCGTTTTTCATTGCCGATCACTTTGACGCTAAACTGAGTTAATACATTTAGGGCTGTACTGTGTCTGTAAATATATTTGCACACTGCCAGTGCTACCTGACCCACCCCTCCTCTCTTTTTCCTATGCTCCTTCCGTTCTTGAGACGCAGGAAAGCTTTTAGCGGCCCGCACTCCCGGACTTATTCCTCCGCCCCACACATTCTCTGACGATGACAGAAGGAATGTTTGTTTTCTGTCTGCGTACTACGAAACTAATTACAGTATCATTCATTCTTCTCTCTCATCTAACAATCAGCGTACGGCAGCAAAACATGAAAGCGCACGTCGGCATGTCCATAAAGGGCCGGACGCAGATCGATGAAATAAAAAGTGCAGCACAAAACGAACACGATGAAGGTGATGTGTCCCCAACGCGTGACGCGCCGATCCTAGCGCTTTGGCAAAAATCAGAGTGTGCATAGCAAAGAATATCGCTGCATATAAACCTGCATTGTTGATGCCAAACATATGGTATCTCATAGGTCTGGGCTCCTGCTCTCACAAGCTACTGTTCTTCCCTACAATTCCCCCTCCTAGGACTTTAACTCTTTCCAACTGCCCATAATACATGTGCGCCGACGAGTATTCTAACACTTGCCTTAAACTTGCCTTGGAAAATCTGGGGCTATAACCAACAAGACCCAGGTACATGCTGCAACATTTCAGTGACATTTCTGCAGAGACTAATGGCCCATCGGATTACCACAGCAGGGGTGCCTGGCAGTCCCATTCAGTTTGTCCGATGGGCCATTAGTCTGTCTGCAGAAATGTTGCAGCATGTACCCAGCATGTTTTCAGCATGTACCCAGCATGTACCTGGGTCTTGTTGGTGATTGCCCCAGATTGGTTTTAGAATACTCGTCGTCACTACAGTATGTGAAATGTAACCGCGATGTCACGTTTATATTGCAGCAGCAGAGATGTCAACATCCAAGGACACAGATCAGGGATATCTGGGGATTCTGGGCGCAACGGTTACATTTGAAGGGAAAACTTAGTGAAATGAATAAGTGAGGCCGTGTAAGGCCTCGGCCATGTTCCTTGCTTGCTGGCGGAAGCGCGCGCTCAGCACTGAGCCCCTACAGCCGCAATTAGAGCGGCTTTAGTAGGGGCTCACCTGCGCTTCCGCAAGCGTGCCGAAGCGCAGGTCTTAGGGGAATTTTAAATTCCCCCGCTTGCCGGCGCGACAGGCCGGTCACGTGAGCGGTTCGCCAGCTCCGTGACGTCACTGGCCCGCCCCCGGCCAGTGACGCGTCGCCCCTGGCCCGCCCCCTGACGGCCCGCTGACGGCGCGTGCCGTAAGCAACCGCAAGGCCAGGGAAAGCACCCGCTTTCCCTGCGCCTCAGCGTGCCAGCAGGGAGCCTGACTGAGGCCTTACGCTGGATGAGATCTCTGATGGTAAAAGAAATGTGAAAGTGACACTGATGAGTATGGCTCAGTCAGTGGCGGATTTCCCGTTAGGCCCGATAGGAAGCCGCACGGATGACGTTACAGTTTGTTATTGGCCCGCAGGGCCAGAGATCTTTAACCAGCGGACATACTTTATTGTGAACCCCGGTAGCCGAAGAGAGCTGTTACCGGCAACTAATTCTGCGTTATCTCAGGAAGCAGGGGGTCACCGGAGCTGAAATTAACGGGGTTCAGGTCCGGATACCTCCTGCTTCAATCCTATATATAAAAATAATAATAATCTTGGATTGCCCTTTTAAATTGCCACTGTGATTATTTGAGCCTTTTTTTGGCACGTTCAAATAAAAACTCAATGCTGTTTAACCCCTTTGTTCCTAGAGTCAGCTGTAATGATGTGCATAGTTTATGTAAGCGCGGCAGAAGTATACCCCTGTGTGCAATTTTATGACTGACTGCATCAGCCTCCCCTGCTCCTTTCATCTCGCTTCTGTCTCTCCCAGGCAATTTTCCGTTCCTCGCCAACAGCTCTTAACTATGTCCCAAAATAACACAGTTTCTAAAAACAGCAGCTCTGTGAGGCGAATGTGCCCTGTGTGTCATGTGCTGTTATATCAACTCAATCTGAGGCCTTTCAACAGACTTCCAGGTCTGATAGGGTTAATGGCCAGCAAATGTCATACACAGACATGCAGATATATGAATATATATATACTGTAGATAGATTGATAATGGATGCATACTGTATTTCCACTGCTATAAATAGATCACCCTTTCAGGGTTAATTAGAAAGCCCTTGAGCAGCACTTTGATAGTTTGTTACCTTTGCCATTTTCACTCATTTGCTACAGAATTAAAGATAAGAACCACACTATTCTACCTTACGAGATACTGTTAACGCACAGTTACTGCTGCGTTTTACCCACCACCAAATACAGTGTGTGCACCGGGATGAAAATATATATATATATATATATATCAATACATTTTCCACGTGAAAAAAGAAGTTCTAGAGAGACAAAAAGTAATCTATCTTATTATATATTTGTGAAAGCACTGTATGCCTGTCTGCATCTTCCTGTGTCTCTAGGGAAATCTCATTGGTCTTTTGGCCCGCCCGCCCCCGCACCTCTGATTGGCCTGAGGCGGAGTGACGACACACACACACACACACACACCTCTCTCTCTCTCTCTCTCTCTGTCCTCTCCCACCCCCCATCACACTCACCTCCCCCCCTTAACTTCCCCCCCCCCCGGTGCTCCGCTGAGCTCCCCACTCAGCTCCCCCCCGGTGCTCCGCTCAGCTCCCCCCCGGTGCTCCGCTCAGCTCCCCCCTGGTGCTCTGCTCAGCTCCCCCCCGGTGCTCCGCTTAGCTCCCCCCGGTGCTCCGCTCAGCTCCCCGCTCAGCTCCCCCCCGGTGCTCCGCTCAGCTCCCCGCTCAGCTCCCCTCCGGTGCTCCGCTCAGCTCCCCGCTCAGCTCCCCTCCGGTGCTCCGCTCACCTCCCCCCGGTGCTCCGCTCAGCTCCCCGCTCAGCTCCCCGCTCAGCTCCCCGCTCAGCTCCCCCCCCCCGGTGCTCCGCTCACCTACCCCCCGGTGCTCCACTCACCTCCCCCCCGGTGCTCCGACAGGCAGTGGGCAGGCAGCCAGCAGATGCCACGTGGGGCGCCTAAGATGGCGGCGCCCGGAAGGACCCCCTTCCTCCCTCGCGAGGGAGTTCCCCGCTCAGCTCCCCCCGGTGATCCACTCAGCTCCCCCCCGGTGCTCCGCTCAGCTCCCCGCTCAGCTCCCCCCCGGTGCTCCGCTCACCTCCCCCCCGGTGCTCCACTAACCTCCCCCTCGGTGCTCCGACAGGCAGTGGGCAGGCAGCCTGCAGATGCCACGCGGGGCGCCTAAGATGGCGGCGCCCAGAAGGACCCCCTTCCTCCCTCGAGGTGACGTGTGTTTGTGTGTGTGTCTCACTGTGTGTCTCACTGTGTGTCACTGTGTGTGTGTGTGTGTGTGTGTGTGTGCGTGTGTTACACTGTGTGTGTGTGTGTGTTACACTGTGTGTGTGTTACACTGTGTGTGTGTGTTACACTGTGTGTGTGACACTGTGTGTGTCTCGTGTGTGTGTGTGACAATGTGTGTGTGCGTGTGTTACACTGTGTGTGTGTGTGTTACACTGTGTGTGTGTTACACGGTGTGTGTGTGTGTTACACTGTGTGTGTGACACTGTGTGTGTCTCATGTGTGTGTGTGTGTCTCGTGTGTCGTGTGTCTCGTGTGTCTCGTGTGTGTGTGTGTGTTACACTGTGTGTGTTACACTGTGTGTGTGTGACACTGTGTGTGAGTGTGTGTGTGACACTGTGTGTGTGAGTCACTGTGTGTGTGTCAGACACTCTGGAGCTACGCATGGGGGGGGTCCCGTCCACTGTCCCCCTCCCGTCCACTGTCCCCCCCTCCCGTCCACTGTCCCCCCCCTCCCATCCACTGTCCCCCCCCCTCCCGTCCACTGTCCCCCCCCCCACCCATCCACTGTCCCCCCCCCCTCCCGTCCACTGTCCCCCCTCCCGTCCACTGTCCCCCCTCCCGTCCACTGTCCCCCCCCTCCCGTCCACAGCCCCCCCCCCTCCCGTCCACTGTCCCCCCCTCCCGTCAACTGTCCCCCCCCTCCCATCCACTGTCCCCCACCCCTCCCGTCCACTGTCCCCCCCTCTCCCGTCCACTGTCCCTCCCCCCCTCCCCTCCTCCTGTCCACTGTCCCTCCCCCTCCCCTCCACTGTCCCCCCCCTCCCCTCCACTGTCCCTCCCCCCCTCCCCTCCACTGTCCCTCCCCCCCTCCTCTCCTCCTGCCCACTGTCCCTCCCCTCCCTTCCCCCCCCCCCTTTTCCTAGCGGGAAATTTAACTCACGGGCAACGCCGGGTCTCTCAGCTAGTGGTGTATATATATATATATCTGGATGGTGCAATTAGCTCTGTAACACTGAGTGTGGCATATGAGCATCTTACTGTACATCTGATGGAGATCTCTTTAGTGAAGATGGCATAGTCGCAGGCCTCCCTCTCCCCTCACAATTGGACCTAGAAGTCACCCTGTTTCCCGATGTCCGACACAGCCTGATGAGGTTGCAGCTTCCTATTGGCCTGCGGGAGTGAGGCAGACACAGCAGCTATGTTGATTTACAATAAGAGATTGAAAGGTAAATTTGGTTAGAGCCGTGTGAATCGGCTTAGGAGGTCTCCTCCCTCCAGTTTTTGACATCAAGTTGCGGTGGATTTAATGGACATAAACTTTAACCATTTACAGATGTAAACGTTGATGTATCCCATCATACTACAGCTCCACATAATTCTTCCCCAAACTGCTCCATACGCCAAGCTGACCGATATAACCTGGATACTGTGCACCGACGCAAACAGGACCAACATGAAACGGATTAGTGTTAACCTAACACCATAATGCCATTTTAGCCACCATTGATACATATCCCCTACGCATCAGCACACAAACTTTAGTTTTGATGCACTGCCTCCTTTCTGCTGCCACATCTATACAGTAAACAGCTTGGTGTGTAAGTATTGTATGTCTTTATTTATATAGCGCCAAAAGTGTACTCAGCGCTTCACAAAGAATACAACAAAGAATACAGTATAGGGAATTATAATAATCCATTAAGCGCAGCAAAATCAGAAAGGAAAGCATTTGCTGCAGACAGCTAGACAAAGAAGTTGATATTCCCTCAGGCCTGGTGCAGTCTGGGATGCAGAAATATGGGAAATAAAGAGTGGAGTATAGTGTAATATGTCTTATTAGAACACGGGTGTCATGTATATTAACTGCTTCTGAACGCCTCCTTTACACTGGAAGACTCACATGGAGCAAGGCTGGAGAAGAGCACCCCCAATACACTGACCCTTCAACAAGCCGAAAACAACCATTCAAGTCAACGAATAAGCGCCCGAGAGGCACAAAAGGAAAAATATGACACTCTTTCCATCAATTGTGCTCCGAAATTACCTCCACACACGGAACCCAACACGATGCATGGAACCATCTTCAGAGGAATGGAGGGGAGCACACATGCTAAACAAGACGACGAAAGCCAGAGATTAAGTAGCGCAGGGGTGGTGGCGAGTCCTCCAGGGCCACCAACATGTCAGGTTTTCAGAATATCCCTGCTTCAGCACAGGTGGCCCAGTCATTATGATTGAGCCACCTGTGCTGAAGCAGGGATATCCGGGAAAACCTGACCGGTAGGGGAGACCTTGAGGACTGACGTTGGCCGCCCCTGCAGCAGAGGCAATGGTTTAACAGAGTGAAAAAAAAAAAGAGTATACCGTGTTAGTGAAATAATAACGATCCAGTGTCAATATCCACAAAATGCCAACGCTGCGCTCCGGACAGCAAGTCTGACCACGGAAATCAGGACCACGGGTGGGTGCCCTGATTAAAGACAATGAATACGATGCAAATCCCAGCATTATAATGACTGGAATTTATGCGTGCCCATTAAGCCAGCAATACAAGTCTTACTTATACCAGTGCATATGCTTTTGTGTTTCAGGGAAAGAAAACAGATACAGTACACATACTGGTTCTCCTTAATAAAAGATGACAGAATTAGAATTCTGGCTTTTTCTTACTTTAATTTTAAAGTAATATAATTCATATCGTATGCAGACCCGAGCTTCTTGTTGCCTGATGGAAGCAGGGTTATGACATGATGTCTTCAGATATCAGCAGTAATTTCCCTCTGAAGGGATCGCTCAAAATGTATGCGTCTTGAATATGTCAGCTTGCATTACACTTGTGCCTGAGAATTCATAGACATATATCTTTGACCTGCACAGCACATGATATATTACCAAGAATACTGACTCCTCCTCCTACCCAGAGCAAAGCCTGCCACAGTCAGTGCCTCTTAGCACGTTTTTTGGGGGTGGGGTTGGAGGAGCCACGGGGGCATTGGGATAGTTTGTCACTGTAAAATTAAGGTGCTGCACTATATATTTATACCGAGGAATACACTTTCTGCTACATAAAGCTCCATGGGGTAGAAAAACGCAACATATCCCCAATCTCAGGCAGTCGCAATGTCCAAAATCACTTCTTCTTCAAGAAAATGTGGAATCAAAAGTAGAACTGGGACCTTCCAACATCCAGAGCTGCTGTACTATCCTCCTTGTTTCTAATGCCTAATCGATCCCCTGACACTGAACTGGTTGGTAGATCTCATTCACGCGCGTCCCTTGTGAAACCACTCACTGTCAA
This sequence comes from Ascaphus truei, assembly GCF_040206685.1. NCBI lineage: Eukaryota > Metazoa > Chordata > Amphibia > Anura > Ascaphidae > Ascaphus > Ascaphus truei. The sequence continues at coordinate 21,859,009 of NC_134484.1, read as the reverse complement.
ATGCTAATGTAACTCAGGGTTACATTTCAAGTCTTTAGGTTCCAATTCAATATGCTATGATGAAGCGGTCTGTTCATGTGCTGGAGAAGAATGTACTGTAGTCCCATTCATAGTCCAGCTGGGAGGGGGAGCAGCTGGGTGTAAAAGCACATGCACTCCTTTTGGTCATGTTTGAATTCGGGAGTTTAACAGAAGAACTGGTTCGCACAAGGCTATAGTCATGTGTATGTTTGACATGAATTGGTTAATTCCAGTGCCTGATGCGCTGAGTGGTTCCCAACTCCAGCCCTAAAGTACCCCCAACAGGTCAGGTTTTCAGGATATCCCTGTTTCAGCACAGGTGGCTCAATCAGTGGCTGAAGCAGGGATATCCTGAAAACCTGGCCTGCTGGGGGTACTTGAGGACTGGAGTTGGGAACCCCTGTTCTAACGCCTTTAATCCTAGCCCCTATACAATAGGGCAGCGGTGCGCAAACTCTCCCCCCAGGCATTTAAATGAGATGCCGGGGGACCGCGCGAGGCCTCTATAATACACTTCCCTTCCAGCAACGCATCAGCCTGGTAACCCGGCGTCAAATTACGCCGCAGTGACATCCTGTTACCATGGCGACATGACCCTGCGCGTCATTTGACGCCGGGGTCGATCAGGGGGAGGCGCGAGGCGCTGAGGAGAGCAGGCAGGGGTGCGCACGGAGAAAATAGAAAATGCTGCATATGCAAAATTATGAGATGTATCCTGAACAGAAAAGGGGGGCAAAATGGACAATACGCATCTAATGAAGAATCTATGTCTATACTACTCTCATAAATATGAGTAGTAATGATGTGATGCAATTAATGAGTCCATGTGATGTAATAATTATTAATATAAGTCTTGATGACTGATATCTAATAACAGTTGTAATGTAGCTATAAATATTGTGAATACCAATATCATTGATTTTAGTATACTATCTACTTGTTGGAAACGTCCATCAGACCAGTGTAAGTATATACATGTGCTCATACCTATAAGGAAGCTGTAAATAAATAATGCAAGTGTAAAAAAATATATAATAATAATAACCTATTTGGTGATATACTAATAAATATTAGGTGATATGTGAAAAAATGTGTGCTTAAATCTATTGAACTATTTGTGAATCAATGTAAATGTAACTAGAACTTAATGTATACATATAGTGTTACTAATAATGTGATGCCTAATTCTACAAAATGCTATGAACAGTAATAGAATGATACTAGTAAACCGCTATTGGTTCTTTACTTATCCAACAAAAAGGATTTTAGCTCAAACTCTATATTGAGACTAGACGGTGCTAGGGTCTGGAGCTCATAGATCCAAAAGGATTCTCTTCTCCCCAGAAGGCTTGTGGTATTGCCTCCTCGCCAATGAGGCGTGAGGACTTCTATGGCCATACATTTTAGACCCTTTGGATCTTTGCCGTGCACTTGGAGAAAATAGCTAGACACATACTGCAGACCACAAGGACATTCAAGGAGATAAATGACATTAGTGCTATTACATGTAATATGTTGTTTGATGGTATATGTCCTAGATGTATTGATGGAAGTGAAAGACAAACTCTTCGCACTGTACTTGCAGGCAATGCATGTATTGCAAATATAATATCCCTTGGCATCATTGTTAGTGTGGTGCTTATTTTACATCAAGGGGCAGCTGGGAGCCAATTTTTGGCCTATATTTAAGGCTTTTGTAAAGATAATTTTCGGATTTATAGGTAGTATGTCTACCAAATCTTTATCCTTTCTTAAAATTGGCCAGTACTTGCGAAGAGTTTTCCTTATGGCTGGAGAAAGGATAAAGATTTGGTTTTCCTCTCTCCAAATGCAACTATGACATCAAAAGTCACAGTATGTGGTCCCACTTCTTGGTAACCTGCGTAATACCAGTGTTATTTGTACCATAGCTTTGGAACCCTTGCTCTAGAACAGGGGTGGCCAACTCCAGTCCTCAAGGGCCACCACTAGGACAGGTTTTCAGGATATCCCTGCTTCAGCACAGGTGGCTCAATCAGTGGCTCAGTCAAAGACGGATTGAGCCACCTGTGCTGAAGCAGGAATATCCTTAAAACCTGAGATCTTGGTGGCCCTTGAGGACTGGAGTTGGCCACCTCTGTTCTAGTAGCTTGATTGGTCCTGAAGAAGTATAGATTCGTTTTTGAGTGTGACACCTTTTAGAGGACCAACCTGAGAGTTGTTCATAGATAAAGTTGTGGAGTATAGCGCTTTGAAGACCTCAGAGGTCTCTTCTTGAACCGTACACTTAAAGAAGAGACCTTTCAGCTTTTACATTCTCTGTAAATTCTAACTTCATCAACGAACAACTCCCGTGTATCACAAGCTACAATGGATCTACCATTCCTGAGATACCAATCCTCAAAAATCCAGGATTGGTATCCAATTATTGTCATAGAAACCAGACAAAAGTATCAATAACTCAGTGATAATGACTAAGCCACCTATGCTGAGATATCCTTAAAACCAGACGTGTTGGTGGCACTTGAGGACTGGAGTTGCCCATCCCTAACCCAAAGGGTTACACAAAGGGCACCTTTATACTTATCATCAGTGGTTGACAAATCACCAAAAAATCTACTCGCCACACAAAAAAATCTACTCGCCACCTAGTACCAAACGTGTGCTGCTTGGGCCAATATTTACTCGCCCGGGGGTTAAATCCACTCGCCCGGGGCGAGCAAATGTATAGGTTTGTCGAACACTGCTTATCATGACAGACCAACAGGAACGTAGGCGTTTCGTACACGCATCAGCAGTGTCATTTATACAGTATAATGCCCCCTAAGAACCACATCCAGTCTGACATAATCACAAGGGATTTAAAATCTTCGCTGCCTTTATTCTTCAGTTAAATGTAAATCGCATTCGCAACAAAAACGGCAGATTGTAGAATAAATTGTGTGTTGGGTGGCTCTACTTCAAACCTAGACCAACATTTGAAAATGAAATATACCCTCGTGAAACAACTATTAAATATGATAGAGAATGTGTTCTAATCTTAGATCAATGTAAATGATTAAGTGAACACATTGAGATATAACATCTAAAAGTGTTCACTTAATCATTTACATTGATACACTATACTTAGCATTCTATATTGATTTTTTTTTCCAGGCATAAACCCTAAGCTGTATTGCCCAAGGTTGCAATGTGCTGACACCGGGATTCAAACCAGATTCATTGGCTCCAAAGGCAGTGTGGTTATGACCAAGCCCCCGTCTTCTCACTTTACTGCACCATATGTTGCTGGAAGAGACGGCAGCAGCTTTATACATCTTATGAATGAGTCATGACATTCTGCCTGATGTCACTTTCCTTCTGATCTCCAGGCTTGTGTTATTAGCATGTTACACAGATTCATCAGAGAAACACCTGGTGTTCCAGCATACTGAATCACGGCTTTCATGTTCAAACTACATCGTTCAACACAGCCTGGGAGAACACTGATTCTGTTATCGGGCAGGATTATACACACGGAACGCGTCTCCTTGGTGCAGGAGCTGAAGTCAGAACAGTGAGGGCCTGAGTAATAAGATTACTACTATCCAGACAAATGGCCCAATTCAGCCATGCTACAGTAACTAAATGAATCTGTTGGCATCAGTCAGCAAGATCACCGCTAAATGCAGTTACTCCTTTTAATAATGGATGACGTCACCTGTGCACTATTGTTTTATTTGCGATTGATTTTTTTTTATTCTTGGGCACATATGTTGTGTATAAGGGACTCGTTTAATGACACTTAATGTATAGATCTATTTATTTATAAAAATGTTTTACCAGGAAGTAAGATGACTATTTATTGCGGTTGAGGCACTATTGTATGTACAGTTGTGTGAAAAAGAAAGTACACCCCCGTTGAATTCCATGGTTTTACATATCAGGACATAATAACAATCATCTGTTCCTTAGCAGGTCTGCTTCCATAGGAATTAAGATGCTAAGTAGCAGACAGGTGCTGCTAATCAAATGCCCTTGATTAATTGATCATCAGCAAGTGTGACCACCTCTTTAAAAGCCGAAGATTTAGCAGTTTGCTGGTCTGGAGCATTCAGGTGTGTGTTAACACAATGCCAAGGAGGAAAGACATCTGCAATGATCTTAGAGAAGCAATTGTTGCTGCCATCAATCTGGGAAGGTTTATAAGGCCATTTCGAAACAATTTAAAGTCCATCATTCTACAGTGAGAAAGATTATGCAAAAGTGGAAACATTCAAGACAGTTACCAATCTTCCCAGGAGTGGACGTCCCAGCAAATTCACCCCAAGGTCAGACCGTGCAATGCTCAGAGAAATTGCAAAAAACCCAAGAGTTACATCTCGGACTCTACAGGCCTCAGTTAGCATGTTATAGTTCATGACAGTACAATTAGAAAAAAACTGAAAAAGTATGGTTTGTTTTGAAGGGTTGTCAAGAGAAAGCCTCTTCTCTCTAAAAAGAACATGGCAGCACGGCTTAGGTTTGCAAAGTTGCATCTGAACAAACCACAAGACTTCTGGAACAATGTCTTTTGGGCAGACGAGTCCAAAGTGTAGATGTTTGGCCATAATGCACAGCGCCACGTTTGGAGAAAACCAAACACAGCATAGCACAAACACCTCATACCAACTGTCAAGCACGGTGGTGGAGGGGTGATGATTTGGGCTTGTTTTGCAGCCACAGGACCTGGGAACCTTGCAGTCATTGTGTCGACCATGAACTCCTCTGTATACCAAGGTATTCTAGAGTCAAATGTGAGGCCATCTGTCCGACAGCTAAAGCTTGGCCGAAATTTGGTCATGCAACAGGACAATGATCCCAAGCACACCAGCAAATCGACAACAGAATGGCTGAAAAAGAAAAGAATCAAGGTGTTGTAATGGCCCAGTCAAAGTCCAGATCTCAACCCGATTGAAATTCTGTGGAGGGACCGTAATAGAGCTTTGCATAAACAAATGCCTACAAACCTCAATGAACTGAAGCAACATTGTAAAGAAGAGTGGGCCAAAATTCCTCCACAACGATGTGAGAGACTGATAGTCATACAGAAAACGAATACTTCAAGTTATTGCAGCTAAAGGTGGTTCTACAAGCTATTGAATCATAAGGTGTACTTAGTTTTTCTTTGATTATTTGACTGCACAATAAACCATTATCAGTCAAGTATTTAATCTATTGAGTGCCCCTTTTTTTAGCTTTCACTGTATCCGTCTTTTGGTGCTGTATTTTCTTTGGTTTTCCTACTTAACACAGTGACATCACATGAAAGGCAGAAACCTTTCCAATCTAAATTAGAATCTAAACAGGAAGTCACACCCCTTCCAGGTATCAGTCATGTAGACAATGTCTACCTTATACACGAATATTGGAAGGTTGTTTTAAAAAAAATGACTTTAAAAAAAAAAGACACTCGTTAATCAGATTTTTGTTTACTCAAAAGTCGTTGGTTCACTTTATAATTTAATTGCAGAAACAGCTGATATAGTAAGAAAGAAGCTCCTATGAAAAATAAATATTGATTGTATTGAAGCGTGTTATTTTTCTACTTTTCTCTAGGTGTATCACAGTCTTTTCTTTAACAGCCAACATATTTAAAGATGAATGTCTTATCTCATAGGAGCACCAAGCAGACCTTTTTGGATATGTATGTCCAGTATACACTACTTTATTCTATAATCACTGGCTCGTTCTCAGAGTGGCATAAAGGATGAGGTACAGTATCACCCTCCTTCCTCTACAATGTCAGCGGCGTCTGACACTTAATAATTATGACAGGCTGGCCTATTTTGGGAAACCTTTCCCTATCCTTCCCCCCGCTGGAAAAAGAAAGGCAAGTTGTCTTTAAAAGTGAATCCATCTGGAAGAGGAGACAAGCTTTCTGGAGAGAGAGAGCCAGCAGGCACTTGCTGGCTTGTTGCTTTAAAATACAGATCCTAATTTATATTTGTTTCTATCGTGTCACCAGACCGCGAGATGTTAGCACTGTGAACAATGACACCGATTACCCTCTGAATAAAAAGTTTTACTACTACTTTGCTATACAAGGCGATTTCAGAAAACGTGGAATTGTATTGTATTGTACTGTATGTCTTTAGTTATATAGCGCCATTAATGTACATTGCGCTTCACAGTAATAATACATGTGGTAATCAAATAAATAACAGATAATATAAATAACAGATCATGGGAATAAGTGCTTCAGAGATAAAAGTAACATTAAGGAAGAGGAGTCCCCGCCCGGGAATAAGAAGAGATAAACCAAGATCACTCTGAAAGTTACTAACAATACCTTCATTAACTCCATTTAATGTCTCAATCCAACGAGGGATCTTTAGCAGGACAATATGCGCCATAAGGATCCAGGAAATGTCCTTGCAAGTGAATCAACCGATCGTCAACCGTTGGACGCACCAGTCTCTTGGAACATCTACACGTTATAATTATGTTGCCGCTGTCAATTGTTTAATGAGCAGAAATGATAGCTTTCAAAAACCACTGTTAAAAGCAGCTATCCCCTTGCTCAGTTTTTGAAAAGTATTTCCTTTGTCCCTGACACCCCAAGTATAGTGAGTAGAACTGATGAGTATAATTCCAGTAGAACGCACGTTCAAGAGATACTTAACATTAAAGTTTCAGTGCGTTGGAAAATCAAAATGGCCACTAAGAAACTTAATTGCTGGCAAGCCAATGATTGAAGATGTTTCTGCTATGATCTATGTTCCCCTCACAGATTTGTTGTTGCGGAACACACTGGCGTTTTAGAACTCAACTTCACTCGTACACATCTTGCGAGCCAGGAGGGGTTCCAGTTGTAAGGGTGCATGAGATCTGCTCCAGGTCATGCAAGATTAGGTAAATTAATGGTTTGTAGGGGGACTGCTGCTTTAAAATTATTTCCAGAAGAATGGTCAGAGCGTTTATTCCCCCTCGAGTTTGGAATATGCTGGATAAAAAGTAATTGGGACACATACAGTACTGTAGCTACAGCACGTTTGTAGGAGACAGTTGGCCTGTCAGGAATAAGTATTAAGAAGTTTTGATATGAAAATTATAGTTATTTGATATTCTACCACGTGAAGGGGTGTCGTTTTCACCATCACTCCTACATCAGACTGAACTTACTTGGCATTCTGCACTCAGTGCTACTGTACTGTCAGGACAACACTCATGTGCACTAACTTGCCAGGCAGATGTGTCACTTAATATTATACTGTGTGTGATGTAGGAAGGCAAGCTCTCTAGTCTATCTTTCTTTGCAAGAAGAAAGTGGTAGTGCTAAAGTTAAAGGGAAAAAAAAAACCCCCATCTTGTCTTTCTTCCAAAAATCCTTTGTTGAACTCCAAGGAATGGTTCACCCAAAGGCAAATAAGCAAAGCCTGTGATGACCGGAGAGTGAAGTATCTTCTAATGTGAAACCTCCCACAGCAGCATGCATCCTATACCTTTAGGGCTGCATGTGGCTCTCTAACGTTTCATCTTATTACTTATAAAGGTGCAAAGAGGAAAGCAAATTAAAAAGAAAAGAAAAAAAACATTCTTAAAGGTGTCACCCATTTCTAAGGATGTTGTTAAGAAAACTTCTGCTCTATGTACTGAAATCACAACCATTATTTCCTTACTGAACATATGGTAGCAGCAGACTGGTGACGTCCCACAAGAACCAGGATACTCTGAGAACCTAGGGTGGTCTTCCACAGCCAAAACGTCTCTCTTCCATGCTTGTTGGTGCTCTCTCCTTTCTCTACCTGGCATCCCTCTGCTCTGAATGATGTTGTGAATCTTTGGAATCTCAAAGATGAAAACATGTCCTCTTGTTCTCACTATTTGTGGTTCCTCTGTCATAACAGTAGGAAATCGGGAGGAGCGTACCAGTATCTGACAAGAGTGTTAATATCTCGGGTGCCCCAAGACATAGCTACTACATCATGGGGTCTGGTACTCCAGGAGCCCCATGACGTACTGGCTACGTCATGCCCTTTGAGTGCGCGTTTTCTAGGAGATCTATAGAGTGCAGAATGCGATCTGTACTTCAGGGAAATGGAAGGAATCCCCTTCCGTTTCCAGGTTAAGGGACACTGCGGTCACGTGACTGAAGATTGTCAGAGGGTTAAGGTGGGATTTCAGAGAGAAAGGAAATGAGAGAGGTCCAATGAGTGACACAAGAGGGGCACATGGACAGGGTAGATCTTATGGTGGCACACGGTGAGGACACAGATACTGGGGACAACAGGTTTAGACACAATAATACTTTACTTCTGTAGTGTTTTAGGGGGGATGGGGGGTGATATAAAATAGGGCTCGTTACATAGCGGTAATATAGGGTACAAAGACCCATTATTTTATTACTTCCTATCAGAGATATATAGTAAAATATATATATATTTTTATATCATAAACATTGTATAAACTTTTCTAAAATAAGTACCACTACTTTGCTAAATCCACTTCTACTAACCCTCCGTTATGTACGCTCCGCCAGAAGCACGGAAACCCGCCGAGTCCTCCCGGGCTGCTTACTGTTTTTGGGGCCGCAAGAACTGGAGTTCCACAGGAACAGACAAAATGGCGGCACCGAGAACACCAAGTCTTCCTACATCTGTAACAGCGTTTGCAGTGTCACAAAGAGTGACATTTTTTTTTTTTTACCTAAAACGGCCTATATACTGTAGTATGTGACCCCCTAAGTAACAATATATCTGTACATAGTATATTTTTAGTCAGCAAGACCTTTAACGGTACAACACCAGTTAGATTACAAACCTCCAGCCCCCCACCCAAAAAAATAATAATTTGATTGTCTTCCTAAAAGCTAACATTTCAATGCGGTGGTTTCTTTAGAAAATCAATATAAATTTTACGAATTGGGGGAGAGTCAATTAAATCTACACTCCAGTCCCCTCTGTCCCTGTTAGAGGGCCAATAAAGTTAAAAAGGAGGGGAAGACAGGGAGAGAGAGGGAGAGGGAAAGAGAAGGGAGGGGGGAGAGGAGGGAGAGGGGGTGGGAGGAGGGGATGGGGGGAGGGAGAGGGGAAAGGGGAGGGAGAGAGAGGGGAGGGGTGAGAGAGTCCCCAAGGGGGAGAGGTTCTTGTGCAAACTCCTGCTCAGCACCAAGTGATCTAAAACAGAAGGCAGTAGCTACTGAAATAGGGTGACCAGAATTTCAAAATGAAAAACCGGGACACATTAAAAAATTATTTATAAAACAAATTACATCATGTGACGCCCCCCGTTGCCATGACAACAAGAAACTGACGTCAGGCGGTGACATGCTGCCATGACAATGTGGAATCATGTGATGCCTCTGCGCCATAATGCGTCCCGTTGTCATGTCAACGTGATGCCGCGTGACGTCACGGAGCGGCTCGTTGTTATGGCAATGTGTATTACGTGACGTCGCGCAGCCATGTTGATGGAATTTGGAGGGGAGGATACAGCCAAAGGCAAGATAAATAAATATATAATAAATAGATCTAAAAAAATGTTATCTCCACACAGAGCCACTGACCCACACACCCCCCCAAACACACACAGAGTCACTGACCCAAAGAGCCACTAACTCACACACAGAACCACTGACCCACCCACACACACACAGTCACTGACACACACACAGCCACTGACACACACACACACACACACACACACACACAGAGCCACTGACCCACACACAGAGCCACTGACACACCCACACAGAGCCACTAACCCACACACACAGAGCCACTCACCCACACACACAGAGCCACTGACCAACACACACATATACAAAGCCACTGACATACACACACAGCCACTGACACACACACACACACACACACACACAAACAAACACACACACAGAGCTACTGACCCACACAGCCACTGACCCACACACCGCCACTAACCCACACAGCCACTGACCCACACACCGCCACTAACCCACACAGAGTCACTGACCCACACAGCAACTGACCCACACACCCACACCCACAGAGCCACTGACACCCACAGAGCCACTAACCCACACACACAGAGCCACTGACACCCACAGAGCCACTGACCCATACACACACAGAGCCACTGACCCACACACCCAAACACAGAGCCACTATCCCACACACCCACACCCACAGCGCCACTGACACACACAGAGCCACTGACCCATACACACACACAGAGCCACTGACCCACACATCCACAGACCCACTAACCCACACACCGAGCCACTGAACCACACACCCACACACAGAGCCACTGACCCACACACCCACAGCCACTGACCCACACACCCACAGTCACTGACCCCCACACACACACAGCCACTGACACACACACACACACACAGAGCCACTGACCAACACACAGAGCCACTGACACACAAACACACAGCCACAGAGCCACTGACACACACACAGAGCAAGTGACACACACACACATAGACACCAACACACACACACACACACAGAGCCACTGACTCACACACACACAGAGCCACTGACTCACACACAGCCACACACACACACAGAGCCACACACAGACACTGACCCCCCCCCGCCCCCAGTGACACACACACACACACACACACACACACACACACAGAGCCAGTGACACAGACACAGAGACACACACACACACACAGAACCAGTGACACACACACAGAGACACACATATACACACAGAGACACACATATACACACAGACCCACACACACACAGAGCCGCACACACACACACACACACACACACACAGAGTCACACACAGCCACACACACATAGAGCCACACAGAGCCACACACACACAGACCCACAAACACACAGAGCCACAGCCACACACACATACACACACAGCCACACACACACACAGAGCCACACACACACACACACACAGAGCCACACACATACACACAGAGCCACACACACACAGAGCCACACACTATCCTTATATTATGAATGAGTGCATTAAGGGGGTATGTAATAGGGCAGGGAGCATGGTTGGGGGTACATGAGGTTGGGTTTGGGGATATATAATGAATCAGTGCAGTAAAAGGGTATTGCATAGAGCAGGGGGTATATATGTGGAAGAGTAGGACTTGGTATTATTCCTGCACTGGGCTCCAGGCTCTGGGACTGTTAAGGCGCAGGGACCCAGCAGCAGCAGCCCGGCGCTGCAGAGGTCTCTCCTGGGTCCCTCCTAACCCCTCGGGAAGGAAGATGTTGGCGGCTGGCAGGGGGTTAACCCCGCCAGTGCCGGTGCCCCCGGCCTTCCCCTCACACCTCTTCCCGGTGGCTCACCCCCTCCCCGTACACACAGGCCGCGCGAGGCGGTGACACGGCTCTTACAGGATCTATATTCTTATTTAATAATTCCCCTTTGGTGGTGAAGGGTGCCCCCCCCTGTGATCCCTCCTCCCACTTACCGGCTCTCCATCCGCCTCCCTCTCTCCCACCGCAGGCCATGGAGTGCACAATGCACCGCGCGGGAACACACACACCAGCTCAGTCCTCCAGCCCGACATCCTACAAAGCCCCGTCCCCAAAATCCTTGAACCAATCTCCTGCGGCCCGGCTGGCATTCTCTAAAAGCCTAACCCCCCTGGCATTCTACAAATCGTTATCTGCTACCGCATCTTCCCTGCATCGCGCGCCCCAGCGCACCGCCGCCTCCTGCTAGAAAAACCGGGACATTACCGGGACGGACCGGCAACCGGGATAGGAATTAAAAAAACGGGACTTTTCCGGCAAAACTGGGACATCTGGTCACCCTATACTGAAGTGCAGACGATTATTCTAAAACAAACCTGGGGCAATCTCCAAAAAGACCCAGGTACATGCTGGGTACATGCTGCAACATTTCCCTGACATTTCTGCAGACAGACTAATGGCCCATCAGATTAACAACGGGGGTCCCTGGCAGTCCCATTCAAACTGAATGGGACTGCCAGGAACCCCTGCTTTGTTAACCCGATGGGCCATTAGCCTCTGCAGAAATGTCACTGAAATGTACCCAGCATGCACCTGGCTAGTTTAAGGCAAGTTTTAGAATACGCGTTGGCTCGTCTGTAGGAAAATCACGCACTTCCCATATCACAGTTTACAAACCAACTTCAAAATATAGATTTCAAAATACTCATATATATCTGATTATTGTAAAAAAATGTCAACCACTTACTGTAGATTTAAATATGTCACTGCCATTTTGGTCCGAGGAGGGACCCCACAAGATATTTTTCAGTTGCAATTTCCCTTTGTTCAGGGCAATGTTTTATTGCAGTAACTAAACCCAGGACATAGCAGACAGAAAAGTAGACAAATATAGTTGGGGCTGCAGACTGTGCTGATGTCCTTTATATCACCATTGCATTCAATTTGCTTTAACAAATGGCCCTGCAGTACAAGTGCACATTAACTCAAAGTCTCACCATTACAATCGCAGAGTTCAGGCATTAACCGTCATGTCTTTAGAGCTAAAAGACTTCAGGCAGTGAGATGTCTTCATCAAAAACCACATATATTAAAAAAAACAAAAAAGGGACACAGATTAGTTCCTGCTGCACACTCGGCTGATGGCAGTGCTGTCACTTCGGCTCCCTGACGTCAGGAGATTGAATTAAGCTCTTGCTGAGGTGACCGGCCTGAATTGCAGTAATACAGTCACACTGCTTTCTGTAAGTAGAAAGCAAACAATGGTCACTGCAAGGAAAGAAAGTCGCTTCTTGAGGGCCAAGACTATAAAGACCTTCCCACATAGGGGTGTATACACAATGTGGTCTTTAAATAGCCTTTAAAGGAGTGTAGCCAGGTCACCTGTTTTCCCCTGCGACCCCCCCGGGCGCCTCCGTGGTCACGGACGCTGTCGGGTACTGCCAGCGGCAAGCGGCAGACCCGACGGCCATTCAGGAGGGTGGGGGCCGAGGAGGGAGCTCGCCGGAGTGCAGGAGATCTCCGGCGGCTCTTGCACAGGGCGCCGCCATGTTGCGCCGGTTCGCGCATGCGCAGAGAGTCCCCGGCGGCCCGAGATAGTCGCGCATGCCAGGAGAGTCGCGCGAGAGGTAGGGAGAGATTGCGGCGGCCATTAGGGGTTAGTGTAAGCACAGGGAAGGCGCGCACGCGGCCCCAATGTTATAGTAAGGGCCTCGGGACTACAATTCCCAGGAGGCATAGGGAGACAGGCACCAGGTGCCTCATAGGAGCCAATAGGGCTGCAGGACTGCCAGGAGAGCAAGTGGATACATTTGGCGGGCTTGCAGCTACGTGGTCAGTCAGAGGAAGGAGCAGTCAAGGGAAGGAGGTAGGGTACAGGAGCGAGGGACTCCCTGTACTAGGCCAGCACCCCCTTGGCCCAAGATGGCCCTGAGTCCCCCAGTATTGTGAGTGTTGCCAGGGATAGCCCTCAGGATAGGGAACCTGTCACTTACTTTAGTTAGCAACTGGGGAACAGAAGGGAAGATAGGGACAGCTGGGGGGTTTCATAGCGGTAACCAATCCGGGGAGCCATAGCCCAGGGTCCTGTTGTGAATTAGTGGCACGAGACAGCTGGGGGGTTCATAGCGGTAACCAGTCCGGGGAGCCATAGCCCAGGGTCCGTGTTGCGAGTGGCGAGGCCACTGGGGGGGTTTCATAGCGGTAACCAATCCGGGGAGCCATAGCCCAGGGCGGCGTTGCGCGTAGTACGAGGCAACTGGGGGGGGTTCATAGCGGTAACCAGTCCGGGGATCCATGGCCCAGGGCCCGTATTATGAGTAGGGTGGGTACAAGACCTACCTATATAGGATAGGCAACCCCGAAGGCCCTAGGAGAGTGACCCTTAAGCCACTTAAGGATGCTGTGCTATAGGGACGGCCTGTAGTGCAGGGTGTGTCACGTTGCTGTATCGTTAGTGAGGGACTCAGCGGATGCTGCGGTTCCAGTGAAGGCGTTCGGACCCACGTTGGGGTCACAGAGAATATCGCCAGGATAGGATCAGACGGATTCATCACGCGTCTGACCCTTTGTGAAGCGTTGCTGATCCGAGCACTGGAGTGCTCGGCAGGTATCTACAGTTCTAAGTGCACCACCGGGCCCTTAGCTTAATAGTGACTGCGCAGTCACCCATTGATTCTCTGCAAGAGTGTGGGACATTGGGTGGGGTTCTTTGGACACTGGGTGGGATCACCTAGTGTTGGGGAATCGTCCTGCGAGACGTCACGGTTAGTGTCTCCTCCTGAGAGGGACACGGGTTATATTATGAATGTGATGTGTCGTATTACATGTTAGTAAAGTCCTTAGTTATTATACCCCATTGTGTATGTGATCATTGAGTTTGTCCTGCGAGGATCCACTCCCCCTCTGGTGGGAGCCATCGCAGGTGGAGGCGCTGCACCTATTGAGTAAGTGGTTACCCCTAGTATAATTGCCCCAGGTTCCCCGTGGCGGAAGCTCAGCCCTCCTGCGAGCCAACAGGTATACGCACCACACCTGAGTAACAATATATGTTTCCTGCACTCACACAGTAGAATCTGCGATTGGGTGGGGGAATACCCGTTACATTTGGAGGCGCTGCTGAGATAGACCTGGGGTGCCCTGTTTGCAATTTTTCAAATTGTCCATTCATATTTTTCATCATGGCGGTGCCGTCACCGCAAGACGTCGATGACTGGGCCTTAGCGCGGCAATTATCCCCAAGGCGCGTGTTTGTAGTGGCCGGAGTATCCCATGATACGCAATTGTCCACTATGCGCGCCCAAGTAAGAACTTGCCCGGAATTGGCCACTGCCCGGGTGAAAGACTTAAGGCTGGATGCTGACGGCCGGGGGATTACCTATCTCCTGTGCACCACGCATGACATATGCCTAGAGACTGTTCCCCATGTATTAACACTCCCCGAGTCTTCCGCAGGGGACTGTCTCATGATCTATGCAAAAAGCTGCAGTGTAGTTGACAGGACTGTAGTTAAAATGGAGGCTCCTGCAGCAGGGGAGGCTAACAGTGAGTCCCACCTAAAATGGCGGCTCCCGCCAACTCAAGATGACACACGTGCTTCTGACTGCCAGGCTGCTCAGAAAAAGGTTACAGAAGACCATCCGGGACTGGCGGGAAAACCAGAGCCCCGCCCCCGTAATGTGAGTGAGCACAGTGAACAGCCATTAGACCCTTCTATTCACCAGGAGGAAGAGGAGGAGGAAGGCATTGTCGTGGACATGGAGTATTTTCTTTCTGAGCAGGAAACCGAGATATACTGTCAGGACATACACCCCAATATGTATGTGGCCTGGCGTGCGCCAGGAGTAGATTCTCTTCTCTTCATATGCTCCTGCCTGCAAGAAGCCCACGCGCAGGGAGCCAAAGTGTCTCGGTTATCCCTCGACTACAGGACCATCGAGGTGGAAGGAGAAATGGGCATACAGTGTTTTAGCCCCACTTGTAACTGTTCTAGAGAGACATTGACATGGTGGTCCTACTGTGAGTGTTGCGGTGTGCGGTTATTGAAGTCTATTGTTCCCCAGCATGCCGAACCAGCAGAGGAGACAGAGGAATCACAGCATACAGAGCCTGCTGTGGGCCCGTGTGCCCTACCACGGCCAGTCCGGCCTACAGAGGTACCATCGGTCCCAGGCTTGGGATCAGTACCTGTTGACGACGACCAGGGTGAGTTGACTGCCCCAGGGGTGTTGGGTGTGAGCCTCCAGGTGACCGCGGAGCACGATAGCTTCTTAAGTCTGGACACCTGGGCGAATGGCTCCACTCGACATCGCGTCCTGGCGGAGGTGTCCCCCCTAGAAGATAGCTGTCCTGCAGTGCGAGTGGACCAGTACCCACTGCCTATCGTTCCAGAAGAAGAGAAATCCATCGCAAGCCAGCAGAGTGGTAAGGAACCCCCTTGCTCCCCACAGGCTCCGATGGAGGTGGCCGTGCAACAGGCCAGAGTTACGGTTCCTGATCTGAGTGAGAGCCCGTGCGCTCCAACCCAAATGGTCCCAGGACTGGGATCCAATGCTCCCGAGTTTAAGGACAGCAAGTGGACTGCCCCAGAAGTACAGGGGGCAGGTACCGAGACAGCCGAGGTGGGAACTGACAGCATCCCCGAGGACCTGTTGGCCACCGAGAATCACCGCAGGGGTAAGGTGTCTACTCTTTACCCCCTGCCAGGTGAAGCAGAGACTTTGAGTAAAGAGACAGTGTCCAGTTCTCGCTTCTCAGTGGAAGCTGAGCACGTATGTAGGGACAAGGACTATGTGGCAAAGGAGCTGGTAGAAGTTGCCTCCTTTGCGCCCAAGAAGAAGTGGCCCATTCGTCACGTAGTGGACCGAGGGAAAGGTCCTGGCCGCCTGGCCTGCTGCTTCCAGGCCATGGATGATCAAGTAAAGGTTGGTGTGAAGGACACTGCGCTATTCCTTCCACCAGGGGGAGGAAGTAGCACTGAAGCAGTGACTGTTACGCCAGAGTGTGCTTTCCGAGAGATTCACCCCGGGGAGGCTCACGGACGCAAAAGTGAGGTACCCCCATCTGATCAGTTAGGGGCACCCCACAAATGGTCTCAGCAAGCAGCTGATACTCAGCTGGCCTCGGGTAATAGTGGGTGTGATATGCCATGTAATTTTGCATTGTGTGAAAATGTGCCATGTTTTGAGGATGTTGCAGTCGATCTGTTAAGTGTACGGGGTATGCCATGCCATTTTTCAGTGTGTAAAATTGTACCATGTTATGTCGTTCCCCAAGCGAGGGCGTTGGGTTTTTCACCAGGGGGAGAGTGTAGCCAGGTCACCTGTTTTCCCCTGCGACCCCCCCGGGCGCCTCCGTGGTCACGGACGCTGTCGGGTACTGCCAGCGGCAAGCGGCAGACCCGACGGCCATTCAGGAGGGTGGGGGCCGAGGAGGGAGCTCGCCGGAGTGCAGGAGATCTCCGGCGGCTCTTGCACAGGGCGCCGCCATGTTGCGCCGGTTCGCGCATGCGCAGAGAGTCCCCGGCGGCCCGAGATAGTCGCGCATGCCAGGAGAGTCGCGCGAGAGGTAGGGAGAGATTGCGGCGGCCATTAGGGGTTAGTGTAAGCACAGGGAAGGCGCGCACGCGGCCCCAATGTTATAGTAAGGGCCTCGGGACTACAATTCCCAGGAGGCATAGGGAGACAGGCACCAGGTGCCTCATAGGAGCCAATAGGGCTGCAGGACTGCCAGGAGAGCAAGTGGATACATTTGGCGGGCTTGCAGCTACGTGGTCAGTCAGAGGAAGGAGCAGTCAAGGGAAGGAGGTAGGGTACAGGAGCGAGGGACTCCCTGTACTAGGCCAGCACCCCCTTGGCCCAAGATGGCCCTGAGTCCCCCAGTATTGTGAGTGTTGCCAGGGATAGCCCTCAGGATAGGGAACCTGTCACTTACTTTAGTTAGCAACTGGGGAACAGAAGGGAAGATAGGGACAGCTGGGGGGTTTCATAGCGGTAACCAATCCGGGGAGCCATAGCCCAGGGTCCTGTTGTGAATTAGTGGCACGAGACAGCTGGGGGGTTCATAGCGGTAACCAGTCCGGGGAGCCATAGCCCAGGGTCCGTGTTGCGAGTGGCGAGGCCACTGGGGGGGTTTCATAGCGGTAACCAATCCGGGGAGCCATAGCCCAGGGCGGCGTTGCGCGTAGTACGAGGCAACTGGGGGGGGTTCATAGCGGTAACCAGTCCGGGGATCCATGGCCCAGGGCCCGTATTATGAGTAGGGTGGGTACAAGACCTACCTATATAGGATAGGCAACCCCGAAGGCCCTAGGAGAGTGACCCTTAAGCCACTTAAGGATGCTGTGCTATAGGGACGGCCTGTAGTGCAGGGTGTGTCACGTTGCTGTATCGTTAGTGAGGGACTCAGCGGATGCTGCGGTTCCAGTGAAGGCGTTCGGACCCACGTTGGGGTCACAGAGAATATCGCCAGGATAGGATCAGACGGATTCATCACGCGTCTGACCCTTTGTGAAGCGTTGCTGATCCGAGCACTGGAGTGCTCGGCAGGTATCTACAGTTCTAAGTGCACCACCGGGCCCTTAGCTTAATAGTGACTGCGCAGTCACCCATTGATTCTCTGCAAGAGTGTGGGACATTGGGTGGGGTTCTTTGGACACTGGGTGGGATCACCTAGTGTTGGGGAATCGTCCTGCGAGACGTCACGGTTAGTGTCTCCTCCTGAGAGGGACACGGGTTATATTATGAATGTGATGTGTCGTATTACATGTTAGTAAAGTCCTTAGTTATTATACCCCATTGTGTATGTGATCATTGAGTTTGTCCTGCGAGGATCCACTCCCCCTCTGGTGGGAGCCATCGCAGGTGGAGGCGCTGCACCTATTGAGTAAGTGGTTACCCCTAGTATAATTGCCCCAGGTTCCCCGTGGCGGAAGCTCAGCCCTCCTGCGAGCCAACAGGTATACGCACCACACCTGAGTAACAATATATGTTTCCTGCACTCACACAGTAGAATCTGCGATTGGGTGGGGGAATACCCGTTACAGGAGCTATGCCATGTAATAAGAGCATTTATATGTTTAATGATGCAGTCCCTCCTGAGACCAAAATGAACCACTGGCAGTGACCAGTTTCAGTGGTTAATGCAGAAGTCCTCATTGTTGGTAATATACCTGAGCTGGTACATTAACTACAACAACAAAAACGAGTTGGATGATTATTGCTTTAAATCTGGGTCATAGTCATTTTTTTTTTTTTTACAAAGCTACTAGACTTTGTAGGCATGGTGACCTGTGACCTGAGAGAGCCTATACAAATCCTAAAGCTAAGAGGGAGGGGCTGACAATGCATTGCAGCAAAGTGGGAACTGATGAAGGTGCTGTAGGTGAGAGTGCTGTGATCCTAGACTACAGATGTAGTGAGATTTACTTTCCCCGGATTCCTTGGCAGCAGGGAGTGAAGCCCACAAGCAAAAATGGATCGTCCATGGCTGCTCTCACCTTCCCTGGAGACGCAGCAAAACGTTTCCTTTTGCCACAGCGACGTGAGCATATGTCGGGCTACATCTGTATATTTCTACTACTGCTTACTTGACAAGATATGAAATGGTGACAAACAAGATGGTTATTGGAAATTAAATAGACAACAGACCTCTTAATAGGTGCCGTCTAATAATAAACATACTTGTACTAAATAAAGAAGTCGCTAATGTAGAGCTTGAGATTGGAAGGTGAGTGGAGCCCACTTACTGCTGTCATGAAACGTAGAACTAGAAGGCTCAATGTTGTTACTTATGTAACCCTCCCTGCCTGGTTCCTAGGGAGTTAACATCGGATAGTCTGTGCTATGGGCTGCCGCAGTGTATTACTTTATCAGGGTGCTTGGTCCGTGCAGCTGGGTGGTGATGGAGAAAGGGTGGGCGCCAGGAACTTAGTAGTTATGAACAACATTGTATTTATTAGAAGGTTCTTGGAAACACAACTTCTCCAGGTGCATTGCTGCAGTCCTAGGGAGGCCCAGTCTTGTAACAATTGAAGTAGTTGCTTGAACATATCAGATAACTTATTCCACATGCTGCTCACTTTCTCTATGTCTTCTGGGCTACCCCTTTATATTTTTTGCTCAGTGATACCTTGGATTCTGTAACTTCCTCTGGCCATCCTCTTTTGGGTAGCACTTCAGTGCTAGGATGGCAGAGGAAGTCCCTCTCTGTTGGGCCTTACCTTACCCTTCTCCTGTGAGCATCCAAGGGAAGTGTATCAGTCTATACCCCCATGGGATGCTCACAGCGGGACGCTTTCGTAAGATATGAGTTGCTACTCTTCTAAGAGTCCCACAATTACCATTTGGGGTAACCACTAAGGGGCACAGGCCTTCCTGCTGGGAGTCTGTACTTATTTATCATCTTCTCTAGGGAGCCCAACGACAAGGGCTCTTTCTTGTCTGAGAAAATAATAACAGGGCCATCTACCCTTTTTTTTTAAACTATTTACAGATCTATATACATTATGAGACCCCTCTGCTTTTCTCGACCAGGAATCTGAGGGTGGAGTTCTTCTCCCTTCCTATTTATATGACCTCTCTCCCCCACTCCCTGTCTCTAGGCAGAAAAGAGCTGGTGCTTAGCCTCTGCTGAGAGACCATAGACCAGGTGACCCATCCAGAAACAGGTGTGACCAAGCCCCTGCCTGTTCACTTTGCTGCATACTATCTAATGGGGCCGACGATCAATATCTAACTCCTTCAAACCTTTTACACCATATTGTAATCCCAGCTTGGGGGGGGTGGGGGGTTACAATTAAAACAGTATGAGACAAGCATTCTAGCATCACTTAACATCAAAAACCCAGTGAAATATAAAATCAGCAATATTAGTTACATTTTTAGCCCATCTATGGAAATTATTTCCTAATGCTAGCAAATAAAAATACCACTTGTGAGCACATTCACGTCAGACAGGTCTGCAACCCTGCTTCTCGCCATTATCTCTTGGCATACAGTGCTTCCATTGAACCAAGGGATTCTGGGTAATGATATGCAAATGAGCACAGTGTCACCTTTTGCTTCTTGTCCATTTTAACATGGACCCCTATAAGCTTATGCCTGCCGTAATAAACGCTGGCTGTGCAATGTGAAGCTGGAAGTTGTTTCAACCACACCGTAAGTAAGTTATAGTGCGTAAGAAAGTGACAAAAACCCTCCAACGCACTGTGTGCAGTAAACCGACCATACAGGCAGTCCTCGGTTATCCGACACAATGCGTTACTCAAAATGGTGTTGTAAAGCGAAACACATTTTCCCATAGGAACACTGTTTAAATGAAAGGTTCCGTTCCTGAAGGCATTTTTAACGCTAAAATACACAAAATATTTTACACAAGCAATAAGATATGCAGCACACACATAAATTATATAGTGCATATACTGTATTATATATATAATATAACAGAATATAAAAATATAATATATTATAATATATATTATATACACAAACAACTTTGCAAAGCGTCGTAAGAGCGTTGGATAAGCCGTTTTGGCGTTGTAAAAATGAACATAGGTATGCATTGCATAGCGTTGGAAGAGCCACTAGTTGTAAAACGAAGTGTTGTAAAACGAGGACTGCCTGTAACTTATTTAATGTGTGGTTGAAACATACTCCAGCTTCACATTGCAAAGCCAGAATAACCAGCCTCACACTGAAGAGACCCGAAAGTTCAAAACAGCCGTCTGTGAGTAGGGTTACTGGCTCTGCGCTTCTTTACTCTAGGCTGTGCTAAAAAAGCTGTGTAATGCGGCAGGCGTAGGTTTATAGCGGTCGATGTTAAAATGGATATAAAGTAAAAGGTGACACTGTGTGCTCATTTGCATGTCATTACCCAGAATCCGGCTGTAGTGGAAGCATTGCATGCTAAGAGATAATAGGAAAAGGCAGGGTTGCAGACCAGACAGTCTGAGACATGTGAATGTGCGCACAAAGTGACATTTTATTTGCTCTACACTGTACAATGGAGGGTTTATTTTGTCACTTTTTTACTCGCCATAACATATTTCCTGTTCCTAATGCCAGAAACTCAGTCTTACTCAAACCTTTACGGCTGTGCAGTCACGTGTCAGTGATATCATTATAAACCTACGTTCCCTATATAATGCTCAAGTGTATGCAGGGCCGTGAGTTCTCTGCCCCAAAGAGCTCACAAATCTACAGTAATTGTGCAACCCGAAATAAAGTGCAATGACCAAGGTGACAAGAGGCCGGCACTGCCATTCAACCCGGCCCAACCAGCTCAGTGGCAGTAACGGAAATGGAAACAAAAGAAGCAACAAGGAATAGACGAGAGCATCTGTACATGAACCAATCATCCCTGAACTGCAGACATACGAGGTTGTGACCACTCACTCTAAGGTGGTAGGGTTGTGTTTTTTTTGCCAGCACAGGTATGGACTTCGGTAATATCCTAAAAGCTGGCTGCATCAGTTCAATTATAGAGCACAGCGTTTCAGTGACATGTTTTACTTATTTTCTTTTTTTAAAACATAAAGCTTGACCACAGTTTGAATAAACCTTTCCCCGTGTCACTTTCTCCTCGCTCTGCTGACACGGCCCGAGGTATACAGGACCTCGCCAACTTTCAAAGACAAAACGTGACGCACGGCCTTGGTTTGAGGCATGTGGGCATCGCTGCCGGCGAGTTCAAGTGAGGTGGAGATCACTTGTCACTTCCTGCTGTGGGTAAGGTTCTCCGCATCCTGCCTGTCCCCTTTACAATGATTTCATGGTCACAGCGGGCTCCATTCATGAAACTGGAAACAGAGAGGCGTTTACTTCAAGTGTAGATGGACAAACACATGAATTGTTGTGAGAGGGGACTCCTACAACGCAGTAACACAAGCAAAATGTTGAGCAAAGGAAGGAGAAATGCTTTACAAACAGAAACCATTCAGCCCATCATACAATTTTAGCAAATCAATCAAATACTAATGATTATGTGTTTATATAAAGCCTTTTATTTACAAGTGCTTGATAATGACACTATATCATTATTAATGCAGTTATCTGTGGGGTGACACATTAGAGCTGCGTTGCAGGCAGGAGAGTAACATTAACTACCACATACTGCAACTATCAGCAAGTGCTGCACAATGCAGTGTGAAGTTCAAGTAGCCGTACTGAACCCGGAGAAATGCAGATTTATTTTAGATTGTGTGTACCTTCTAGTGCAGGGGGGCTCAACTCCAGTACTCAAGACCCCCTCCTCAACAGGTCAGGTTTTAAGGCTATACCAGCTTCAGCACATGTGGCTCTATCAAAAACAGTTTAATAGCCAACTGATATCACGAGAGAATAGCAAAGCTTTCAGGACCACTAAAGTCCCTTCTTAAGGCTTATTAGAAACACTACATTATAAATAGTAATCATTTCCCTTTGCACAAACTAATCCGAACTCCTAAATGTCCCTCTGCAGCTGCAGTGCCAGTGCTATGCTTTGATGCATTTGGCTGATACGTACGGTAACTGTCAATAACACACTGATGAGTATACTTAATTCCTAATGGATGAGTATATATTTGCTCCAATGCAAGAATACCCCTCTGAAGTTAAAATATATAGGAGAAACAGATTCAACGCTGGTGTTGTGTTATGTATTACATTCTTAATGGACTAACTACGTTTTGTATTGACAAGCTTTCAGGAGCTTACCTTCTTCCTCTCAGGTTAGAGATATTGTGTATACTGTATAGTTATGGACAAAAAAGTATGGGGGCGCAAAAAAAGTGGAAATAATAACTAAAAGTGCAATAATATTTCAATTTATAAAGACATATATTAAAAAGTACAAGACTTACAATAAAAATAGGATCATGTAGACCCAAGTACACCAAGCAGGTAAACAACACGAACGGGACGTCCGCAATCTGGGCAGCTAACCCTCTCCGGATCGCAGATGGTAAGTGCTGAGGGGAAGTCCTAAACCGGCATCTCCGTGTGGTAGTTCCTGCACTGGTTTAGACGCTGTTGGGCGTATTGCGGAGTTATCACTGGGCTGAGTGTACCACCCCCCAGACGAGTGCGTACCGATTCCATTGGCTAGCTGGCTGTACTTAGTGAGTGTCAATGATTAGTGTGGCTACCCCCTGACGATGTGTCCCACGTGACACGAAACGCGTAGGAGTGCCATTGCATGCTGGGCATTGACGTGACGACGCAATACGCCCAACAGCGTCTAAACCAGTGCAGGAACTACCACACGGAGATGCCGGTCTGTCATTTATACTTTGATCAGTCCACCTTTTGGTGTGTAGTGTGAATCATCCTTAGCGTTGTATAGGTGCCTTTTGAACCCAATAACCTTTTGTGACTTACACTGATTTACCCAAGTGTTGTTAGAGTCACTATCCTACTTATGCTTAGGGTTGACAATGCATGTCGTTCCCTAGTGTTGCTCATCAGTGTTTTAGGGTAACAACCGTGACAGGGGTCCATGCCTCTTTTTTAAGTGTTTTTAATCATGTACTGTTTATTCATTCCTTTTTGCATTGTGTCAAATAAATAAAATAATCAATCTTTTGCATACCTGAGTGCTCCCATACGGGTTACCTTTTTTCTCTTTTCACTTATATTATTCACAACCCGTGAGCACCGCCATACCTTATTCATGTAAATCAAACAGGATATCCCTTTGGCTTATGGTGGCATGAATTCTGTAAAGTAGATGCGAGGTTTTCTTTCCCTATCCCTCCCCCCTTCTTTTCCCCCGTTATTTGAATATATATATATATAAATATATATATATATATATATATATATATATATATATATATATATATATATATATATATATATAACACCTCAAGTCATAAATCGCACACTACACTGGGGAGGGGTGGGCTCTAGTCACATTCTAAGAGACACTGTTTATGAGAAAACCCCTTTCCTGCTTTATTCAATGTAACATCGCCAGAAGAAGAGATCAGTGTATCTCAAAAGCTCGCACAAATAAAAGTACTTTGTTAGCCACAGAATGGTATTGTCTATTCATTTTGTATATATATATATATATATATATATATATATATATATATATATATATATACAGTATTCTCATTCTCTCTCATTCTCTCTCTCTCTCATATTCTCTCTCTCTCATATTCTCTCTCTCTCTCTCTCTCTCTCTCTCTATATATATATATATATATATATATATACAAACAAACACAAACCGCATACACACCTAATAATAACTAGGGTATTTATAAGACCATAATCTAATCTCTATAATAGAAAGAAACGAGTCGGTGCTCTGAGACAGGGATAAATAGAATACAGAAAAGACACAAGAAGTCTCAAAAATGAGCACTCAAAAAATCCCCCCCAAAAATGATACTTTAATGTCCTCAAATGTAACAAACTAAAACATGATAAAAACACAAAACTGAACCCTGAAATAGACAAGTGACTACATATAACATTTGCCAAATGTATCATTTTTGGGGGGATTTTTTGAGTGCTCATTTTTGAGACTTCTTGTGTCTTTTCTGTATTATATATATATAAATTTACCACAAGAATGACCTAGGCGCAAAGGGAGAAAAAAGCAAAAACCATAGGGTAGAATGTCCTGACTCTTGACAATCCACCAGTGGTAAGATATATTTGGAAATTAAATGCCTTTTATCCACCCTGTGGAATTACACTATATTTGTGTCCCTCACCTTCCCTTACATGTGCACAACTAACCCATGAGACAGAGGACGTGTGTTTGTAACTAACCGGAGGGAGCCTGTGGCAGATTGGTGTGGTGTATTTACATCCTGGAAGTCTGAGGAAGAGGTTTGAAATATCATACAAAGTTCCAGATCCCGGTGTGGATAAAAGGCATTTAATTTCCAAATAACTGTGAGTGCATATCTTACCACTGGTGGATTGTCAAGAGTCAGGACATTCTGCCCTATGTTTTTTGCTTTTTTTCTCCCTTTGCGCCTAGGTCATTCTTGCGGTATCTACCATTTACAGAAATTGTGGAGCTGTAGACCTAATTGGCAGCAGGCTGAATAGGGATAGTTAGATTGTAAGGGTTATAACCTTCTTAGGCTGTGTGATAAAATTATTTTCTGAAATTTATACATTATGGGGTTGCGCTGTGTGTTTCTCTTTGTCATATATATATATATATATATATATATATATATATATATATATATATATATATATATATATATACACATACATACAATTTCTATACAAAATTGATAATTAATTCAATATGTTTTATCATATATATGTATAAGTTTATCACTCTTAAATTAATTTGTGCATTGAAGTTTACTTGAATTAGTATTTCCAGAACATGTATGTCTATTCACAGTTCATGGGTTGGAGCAGGGGGGGTAAGCAAAGTTTTCATCCTCCGCCCCCCCCCCTCCCTCCTACTCACGCCCCCCTCCTGCATGGCCGGCGTCAAATGACATCACTTTGCCATAGCAACGCATCGCTGGATGGTAAGGGAGGTTAGGGAGTTTTACAGAGGCCTCACGTGATCCCCCAGAAAATCTGCACCCCTGGGTTGGAAGTATCTAAACCTCAATAATAATGGATTTTGTAATGTGCACATTGTATCAGTAAGTGTGGTGCGGCTACATCTCTGTTCCTGGGCTGTTTAGCGTCCTGGGCTGGTGTACAGTATCCCTCCAATGTATTGGTATTTGTTGAAGCCTTTTTCATGCGTAGTGACGTCTCCCAAGTTGAGAAGCAACGTCGTATGGCGCGAGACTAGGAGTACTTCCGGGTTCTCGTGGCTTTTACATATTGAGGTTTAGAATTTAGACCTTGGTAAAGAGTGCGGCGTGAAAGACCTAGGTATTTCTTCCCTACCTCCGTTTCACATGATCTAATACATTTTTCCAACGCACTCACTCTCTCTCTGTTTCATTCGCATGGTGCTGCCCTGCAACCTTTTCATATTTTGTTCCAGTACTTTGCAAGCAGACCCGCCCACCGGAGGATTCCCACAACTGTCACAAGTTCAACATTGAATCCAGGACTTTCCACACTGCAGCATGTGAGTTCTGTTACAGTATATACAGTATCTAAGTGATTCATCTCTCAAGAGGGGCTTTGTCTGTATACCCAAAGGGTTTAAGAAACAACTTTGCGCTCTTCATATTCTGGTTGCTGGGCATTCTGATAGAGAAAAAGGCCAGGCAGGCACTAGCTTCACTAACAACTAGCCACATATTTGATATGGCCTGATGGAGGATACCCTCTCTGAAAAAATTCAAATAAGCCTTACAGTATATCGAAAAAATGTCCAACATGTCCTCTTTCTGTCAAATCACTCGTGAGCCTCAGGTTCCTTCTGAACCTTTATATTTTTGTAGAATCAGACTGATATTTATTTGACTTGGGGGGTGGGGGGGTGAGAGACACTGCATATTTTAACCCTTTCACGGCCATGTGTGCCTGAAATGTGCTGAAGCAATGATGTGGCTAGTGGCCATTGTTTTTACGCCCATGAATGCCACCTCCAACACATTTGTTATGTATGTATATAGATCTTTATTTGTATAGCGCTATCCATGTACATCGTGCTTTACATCAAATGTTACGTCTTCACTGCGCAGGAAGGGGATTGGCCCTTAACAAATTAGATAAGTATTTTAAATCTACTTTGAAAGATGTATTTATTTTTCTCTGAATTGAGAGTGGTTGATCAGGTCCTCAGATTCATGGACCTGGATTCCCAGGACTGACTGAAGGTGAATGATAAGGAAGTAATGACGCAGAACTAAGAGCAACACAAGGGACTCACAAACACCAGGTAACAATGTTTACACACATTGTAGAATAAAAGTTTCAAAAATGATGAATCATCATCAATCACATCATTTGAATCTATTATGAAACATTATACTGCCATTAGTGTACTTCAGTTGTACGTCGCACAGAGCTTTAAATGAACCACGTTATTCCTGATAATGATTCTGTGGTAAAAGATCATTCTGATTTCTATTGTATAGCCAACGCTAGCGGTAATAACCATTGACATTCCCTGACCTAACATCCTTATCACTAACATGATCCCCCATAAGGGCTTGTAAACCATGGCTCTAATAACTCCTTAGTCGATCATACTAGACATGGGTTTGGATACAGTATCCATAAACAAATCTCTTTAGCGCCTACATATCCACCCCTAATAATATAGTTTGGTAAAGAGAGCAAAGTCCTTGGCGCACTATCAAGTGCATACACCTGATAAACAGTCCTGTTGTTGGAGAACTGTTAAGAAATTGTCCACAAATTGACTTCCTGGTTTTCTTTAGATGTTTCTTGATCTGTAATCAAAGAAGACAGGAAACCATTGCGCAGTATCTCGTGTAAATTGAAGCCTCATTCACACAGCTGCTAGATACTTACATCTAGATGGGTAAACGTAGGCCTTGAAAGGTATCTTTAAACCGGCTGTTGGTATCTGTCACCGGGTTCCCCACTGGTGTTGCTCCCGCTCCACAGGTGCCGATCCGCCCAGTGATACACAAAAGATAAAAGGCCCAATAGTGTGGTACAGTACAGTTTAATAAAACAAATAAAAAGACCAACATATAATGCACTCACATGCTATATGGTCTGTCTGCACGATTTACAATGTGCCGTCCGCAAGCATGAGGGGCTGGACCGTGGTGTGTGTGGAGGCTGGATCCTGCGTGTATCTCCTCCTCGCGGCCGCAAGTTAGAGCGCCAGGTCCACCTGTGTCAAAACTGTTAGGAATGGTGCAGTCTACAATCACGTGGTCCTTGTTAGCTAGAAGATAGTTATTACATTCTTCGTTCCATTGGGTCCATTCCATGTCCCTTTCTATTTGGATTTTTCTTAAAGAACGAATTCATCATATAGAAGTTTTCACGTTCTGCCTCCACATTGATCCCTGTTGCCGTAACCATACTAACCAACTGAGGCTTCGTCGTTCTGTTGGGCCTTTGCATTGAAATCTCCCATAATGATCTTGAGGTGGTAGAAGTCTTCCACTTCATTGTCTGTGTGACTTGATGCTTGGGGCAAACACTTGGATCATTTTGATGATGAGCTTTCATACTCCACCATGTTGTTTTTCCATTTCTTATCAATTATAAGAGTTTTTGAAAAATAATTGGCATCCAGTTTTGGGTTCATAGGGGCCTTCATCTTCTCTTACTTCACTAAAGCTGAGAAGACCCATTTTATCATTTCAAGCTCATCTCCCAGTTCCTGCTTCACAGGAGAGAGTCTGGGGGAGGACACAAAGCGCAATAACTTCCTCTCCAAGGTGGAAAAATCACAGGGAACCTCAAATAGGCAGCATATGTAAAGAAAAAGAAGAAAAAATATAGGGCAACACAATTTAATTGATAAAAAATACTCGAGCAAGGAGACTCAAATACACTCACATGCTCCAGAACAAATAAAAGCAGTTTACAGTAACCACTCTGGGTTCAGACGCTGTGTGATAGACTCCAGTCAGCTGTTACACGTCCTCTGCTTCCGCATTCGATCGGCGTCTGACGTCACGGACCGGCTCCCTCAGTTATCTAGCAGTGAGGGGATCCCTCCCCCAGACGTTACTTTGAGTGATTGTGAAATCTCCCACACCAGCTGCATCTCCTCTTGGTGATATTTATTTGTTTTGTTTTCTATTAATGTATTTTTAAGGTTTGCGCTTACTTTCCTTGCACAGGAGAGAGTCTGGCTGTTGTTGGTAGTTAGATTGATGATTGGACAGATAGTTTAACTTCCGGGGATTTTTAACACAATTTCTCGAGATGCAAGGTGATCATTTAACAAACAATTTTTTGAAGATTGTACGCATGAAGATTGTAGTTGAAAGCACAGAAAATAGAGCCATCAAAATACATACAGTATCAGATGAGACAAAGAAGGAAAAAACAAGAAATGAAGCAAACCCAAGACGCAACAACAAAATATACAGAGCTGTGCAAGACGATCCGCAAGTGTATAACTGAAGAGATATCTAAGAAAACGTAACTACGGTATGGTAAAGAAGACTATTGAAGCTAACAAAAGTTTAAAGAAGATGAAGAAGCGACTCATACGTGGGAAGAAGCAAATCACCCCACTCAAACAAGACAATGGATCAACCATAAAAGACTGTACACATCATAAGGAGAGTTGAAGACTTCTCCAAAAAATTGTACAGTAGAACAGATACAGTAACACATGGTAAAATCAAGCAGAGAAGAGCGAGAATAAACCTTCAATGATGTGCCATGTGTCCTTCCAGAAGAATTAGCAGAGGCAATAAAATCCATGAAGAATGAGAAGCTCACTGTGGAAGATGGAATTACACCTGACATCTTAAAAGGAACTGGGGAAGAAGTAGAGGAAATCTGTGTGAAGCTCTTTACCTACTGCGTGAAGTACAGTAAATTCTAGGACTATGGAGCAATGCCATAGTTATCCTTATCCATAAGGAGACAAAAAAGACCTAAAAAAAACCACAGACCAATCAGTCTACTTCCAATCACTTTACAAAGATACTCACCAATTGGCTGCAACAGACACTAAACTAGAGAATTTGTGACTTCCTGAAATCCTGAATATCATACACTACTACGTTTAGAATTCATAGATTACGAAAAAGCATTTGATTGTGTCTACAGGTCACCAGTTAAGAAGTAAAAATGTTGAAGCGTACATTGATAGTATACAGAACATTTACGAGAATGCACCATCAACCATTATTTTACATGAAGATACAAGCAAGATAATGATATAGCAGGGGTGTGATTCAGGAACACCATGTCAGCAAAGATTTTCACAGCAACACAAAGACGTTGGAACGGGGAAGATAAAGGAATCAAAATAAACTATGAATATTTGAGTCACCTATGTTTTGCAGGCAAAAATATTATCTTTGCCCCTGTTGCAGAAGACCCCAGCGACAAATCCCAGAACTTGTCGAAGCAAGTAAGGAGGACCACCATATGAATCTATGCAAGAGCAAACTGATGTTCAGCAAAAGTGTCAACTCTACATAGACTTCGACAACTTCTAGTTCAATCTATGTCTACCTTGGCCAGCAAGTAAGAATGAATGGAAACCGTAAGAATGAATGGAAACCTTTCAAATGAAATCAATAGGAGAATGAAGATGGGATGGAACGCATTTGGAAGAGACAGGACAATCTTTTAAGAGAACCTTCCACTGTGCCATAACAGTAAAGTGTTTGACCAGTGTATTCTGCCCACGCTCACGTATGCAAAATGTGGACCCTCTATGCAAAGATTACTCAAGCTTCAGACAATGCAAAGAAAGATGGAGAGATATCTGCTGGGTATTACTTAGAGACCTGATCAAGAATGAATGGGCTCGGCAGCAAACAAAAGTTCTGAGACACCCTCACAAGGGTGAAGAAATGAAAATGGCAGTGGTCCGGAAATATCTATCGTTGGACAAAGATGGTACTCGACTAGATTCCAAGGGAAAGTAAGATGGGAGGATGAAATTAGGAAATTTGTTGGAGCAATGTGAGGAAGAGCGGCTGCCAACCAAAGTACCGGAAAAATAATTGGTGAGGCCTTCCTCCAGCAGTGGTTCGGGAAGGGCTGAAGATGATGTGTATGTATATATATATATGTGTGTGTGGGTGTGTGTAAATGTGTGTTGCATGCTCAGCACTGCAGTTCCTCTGGCAGGGAAGGGGTTAATGATTGAGATGCTCTTTGTATAACAGTTAGTCCTCTCTAGCACCAAACAGGTTAAAATAAGCACTACTATCTAAAATTCCCTTTAAATACAAGTGAGCTGCAACAGTTTGCAATATATATTCAGGGAGAAGCGTTCTGGCTTTTGAAAGGGATGAACTTAAACACAGAACATTCTACTATCCATTACTGTGACAGCAGGAGAATTATTCCACTGCTCACAGGTCAGCCATGCCAAACGTATGCATTCATTAAGAATTCATTTTGCTTCTATTATTATTTTACGTAATGTGACCTCCCTGGTCCCGCAGAAACCTTCAGGCAGGTTATTCTATTTTGAGTTCTAATGTAGCATTGCTAAAAAAAAACATTAATCTGTTTGCTGTCAGAGGAACCGAGCCTTAAAAATATTGGAGATGGCAGCACATTGAACTAAGAAAACTGTGGGCCTATACTGTATAATATATATATAGATATATATATATCTATATATATATATTACTTGTGAGAACTTTCACGTCTTAGACAGGTCTGCAACCGTGCCTTACAACATTATCACCTAGCATACAGTGCTTCCACCTGTGGCAAGGGATTCTGGGAAATTACATGCAAATGAGCACACTGTCAACTTTTGCCTGAAATCCATTTTTACATGGAACCCTTATAAGATAATGATCGTTGTTCATACAGCTTTTAAGCACAGCTTGGGATTAGATACAAAACCAGAGAAACCATTCACAGACAGCTGTTTAGACTTTTTGGATCTCATCAGTGTGAGGCTGGTTTTATATATATAGATATACATATAAATACATACACACACACACACACGTTGATATCATAATACAGTTTTTATCTGATGTAGCATAGACTTTGGTCTTGATCCACAAAGCCCTCTTAAACCATGGCCCATAGCATGACGTTACCTAAAACAGTAACGAAACGTTATATTTCGAGGTTAACAAAAACAATGGCTGCTGTATATTTCAGTAGCATAGGATGGATGTCATGTTAAGTTAGCACATGACTGCGTTAGCTTCAACTAACGTGATGTTAAGTACAGTATGTGTTATCCTTACTTCCCATTCAGACCCAGAACAAGGGTGGCAGAGGGGAGCGACAGAGGACGAGTGTGAGCGGGGAAAGGAAAGGGGGAATGGGAGGGAGATGGAGAGAAGGGGAGATGGGAAGGGAGGGAATGGGAGGGGGGCGGGAGAGATGTGGGAGGGAGTAGAGTGCAGGGAAATGGATGGAAGGAGAGAGAGGTAAAGAGGAAGTCAAGCCAAATGTAGGAAGGGCTTAACTAATGTAACCTTATGTCCCTCCATTCAACTCCACAGACTTTAGTAGATATGCGAACACACACACACACACACACACACACACACACACACACACACACACATATAGTATAACATTGGATAGGTTCATTGACAACGGGGGCATACTATAAAAATCTGATCTTTTGTGATTCTCTGAGAAAACTAACAACATTTATGTAATTTCTATCCGGGGGTCGGGAAATAATGATATCCCTTCTTTTAATTGGGCTATATTCATTTAGCATCCAGTATCAGGACAGCGTAGGAGCTCAAACACGGACCTCCGTGGACGTAAACTCTTCTTACACAATGTAAAGAAGGGGCAGGAAAGATGGGGGAAAGCAGATATTTATCAAGTGTACCTGCCGCTGAGGCTATTAGCAATACTGTACTTGTGGGAAATTCTGCTAGCAAATAACAGCAGTAGCTGTCAGGGAGATAGATTATTAGTAAAGAATGAATGTGCCACATGTTCTGTCCACAAACTGCAGCTGGACAATAGTACTAAATATACATAATTCTTCCGCTCAAATGGCTCCTGACAGAATGATATGATTATGTGACAACATAATTAAGTCACAAAACCCAATGGAGCGGGCATGTGCCAGTCTGATACCTACTTCAGTTTGAACATTGGCATGCAAGGGAGCCCAACTCAGTGCCCAGACTGGCACATGCCCACTAAGTTGGGTCTCACTGCCCTTATAAAATACTCTTAGGGTTTGTTTAACCCTTTGAGTGCTGGTAGGGCTGTGGCACTAGAGTGCTACTGCCCTTTCTGGCACATTGCGATGATGTCATCGCGGCTTACGACGTCACTGATGATGCTAACGGAAGAGAAGTCTCCTCCACGTCCAGTCATATTGTGTTCAGCACTCCACAGGTCTGAATATATATGTGTGTATACAGTATATATTGAATAAAAAGTAATATAGGGCACTCCTATCAAGGCAAATATTAATTATTTCAGCTATGTTTCGGTTCCGATTGGAACCTTTCTTAAATACTGGAGCGTCACAACGGAATATTATATGTACAGTATGTATAAGTGTGTGTGTGTGTGTGTGTGTGCGTGTGCGTGTGCGTGTGTGTACCACGCTATTTTTAGCTACGGGGAACCCACAGAGCCTGCGGTACAGATGTAGCTAGCGGTATTGCAACCCGTGCTGTGCTTCCATGGGTGAAATGGTGCAATTGCCCCGCCCATTGTCACGTCCCGAGTCCAAACAGTGACCGCTTCTCCCATCTGTGCTTTGTTCTTTCCCCCCCCCCAAGACTGAGCCACAGATTGAGCCACCTGTGCTGAAGCAGGGATATCCTGAAAACCTGACCTGTTGGTAGCCCTTGAGGACTGGAGACTGTATGGCCGCCGGAGCAAAAGACAGCATTGTCCAGCTCCAGGGGATTCCCTGGTTTGAATACTGTATGTAGCACTAGCTCCCCTTCTCCTCCCCCCCCCTTACGGGGATCATATAAAACTCCCAGTCACATGGGCCAATAGGAAGCTGCACCAGGTGATGTCACGGCTTCCTATTGAGCCTGTTGGCTGCGGAAGTTTTGAAAAGCAGCCGTAATGTGTAACCTGGAGGTAAGTATCTCCTGAAGCAGAGGGTCCCCAGAGCTGAAATGAATAGGGTTACGCTCCGGTGACACCCCGGTTCAATTCTGTATGAAATGCCTCTTTAAGAGTGTAGCAGGGATCCCCCTTCTTTCCTCCTGGGGGGAAATCAGCTCCGTTGCTCAGGAGAAACAGTGCAGTGCGGCGACCATGTTGGTACACCCAAACCGGATAGAGAGACAGAGAGAGGATATCTTGAGAAGCAGGATTTCCTCCGCGGTGCAGAGGTGACCTTGTCAGAGTATCCGGAGCCAGGGAGGAGTAAGGTAGTGTCCGGGGAGCCCGTTAAGCTCCCATGCTAGGCCCAAAGCCTGCCCCTAGGCCCCGGGTAGTTCCCCTCACATCAGAGACGTGTGCAGGGCTGGCCCTATGACTAGGTAGCTCCTGGTAACTAGGGAGCTCAGCGAAGCAGATCGGAACACAGAGGGAGGCTTCCACAGCGGCCTGTGTTACCAGCCAGCATCCTGACGTAAGGTGTGAGGGGCTTATTGTCGGAGACCCCGCGGCGTGGGACCCTGCTGTTAATCTTGTCTTTGCTTTGTAGTGTGGCCTGGTTGGACCTTAGACCAGGAAGGTATTGTACACCAACACAGGGTAGAGGGTAGCGCGGCCCTCACACACACACATAGGGAGGGGTCGCTTGCTGGACTCTGGGATACAGGTGCCCAAGCACCCTAGGTACTACTGGGGCTAGCTGTGTTATTGGGGTATATCCTAAAGGTATACGAGTTCCTATGAGGAGCCATCCTGCTACGATCTTCATAGGTGGAGGCGCTACACCAGAGAGAGAAAACACACCGTCACCCCAGGCTCCCCATGAGCGGAGGCCCAGGCCTTCTGTACGCCTAACAGGTAGCACCAGTACCATAATTACTGCTGTTTCCCATAGGGATAGGGGAAAGGGTGTTACAAGAGTTTTGCAATTAAATCTAAGCAGATCCGCCAGAACCACAAAACAATGTGTGTTAAATGAAAAACTAAATAAATGTTAGCTACTGAAAGGCAAATCAAGTAAAACACAGGAGAGCTCTGATGCGTGAAAGACCTGATTGTACCGGTTACATTTCCAACACTGATAAAGAAAAATACACTTGCTAAATAAAGCAAGAAGTGCATAGAACAAACCAGGGGAGCGCAATCTTTTTCCCCGGTGCCCCCCTGCCGGCTGTCCTGCTCGCCGCGCGCCCCCCTCCCTCCTCCTTACCCTGGTTCCCGGCGTCTGGGCGTCATGACGTCACGTTGTGATAGCAACGTGATGTCACATGACCCCGCGGCATCATTTGGCGCCGCATTGCCATGGCGCCGCGCCTCCAGATGCCGGCTGAACCACGGTAAGTGAGGTTTACAGAGGCCTTCGCCGCTTCCCCGGCACTTAATTTAAGTGCCTTCTGCAAGCGCGCGGGGCCTCTGTAAACCCTGCGCCCCCCGCAGTTTATCTCACGCCCCCCCCCAGTTTGCGCACCGCTGTTCTAAACCAAGTGCGGGCAAGTCCAGTCCTCAAGGGCCACCAACAGGACCGGTTTTCAAGAGATCCCTGCTTCAGCACAGGTGGCTGCTTTTTTATTGCACTCCAGATTTAGACCTAAGAGATGACCGAGATGTTATTTAGTTGGATTTAGAACTGCACCCGACCCATAAGCTTGTTCTGTCCTGTGCCTTTCTACATCACAGTGTTGTAGCGCTCGTAATGCTTCGTCGGACGAGGGGAATAAATGAAATGTCACTATGCGCCGCCAGTCACACGCTGTGAATGTGTTACAGGGAGTCACACTGTCAGATATTATCCCCGGGGAAGACTAACTCCAGATATAATAACCAAGCCTAAAAATAGATTGCAGCTCCAATACGTTAAAAGATTAACCAAGATTTATCTCCACCCTCCCTCTCTTCAAAGAGCACGTTATTAGAATGTGCTGGCAATATAAACAACAGTCCCGCGTGTGTATATGTGCACTTTTATTTATAGTGTGACAGCTACATGGGAATCGTGTTTAGGTATTAGAATACAGGGAGTTGTAATACAATAATTGCATAAAGCATAAGAGGTACACGTTGGCAAAATAAAAAATACTACATTTAATTATATATCCCCTCTGCAGTCAGAGACATGCAGTGCTTTGCTTTGACGGGAGGAGCGGGTCATGTGTAAAAGGTCAAATGGAGGCGTTTGACACCTGAAACAGAGGGGTAAAAATATATTTTTCTTTTAATGTTTTCATATTAACCAAACGTATTGCAAAGTCCTTATGATCTTTAAATTGTCCTTATTTATTGGCTTGACAGCAACTCCCCCATAAATACCAGGGGCAAATACCTGCTTAACCCCTTGAGCATCCCATAAAGTATCCAAGACGACCAAGGGACCCATGACTTCGCTCGTTTGCTGGGGGAGATCGCTTTCGGAGCTGCGAACGCGAGCAGAACTGAATAGGAGACAACTCCTCTTCCGTTTGAGCCGTCAGTGATGTTGCAGTCATGTGACAGCGCCTGTGCCGGAGGTGCTGTGGCACGCACGCCCCCTCCGGCACTCAAAGGATTAAACAAGGCCTTCACGGTTGCCTTGGGCGGGCTCCCTCCTCCTGTTGGCTCTGGGATCCATCTTCCGCCCAACTGGAGGGGGGGGAGGGTAGCTGGAGGAGGTGACTCCACGGCCGGACCACTTCTCACCCCAAGGTGCGTGGTTTTAAAGATTCACTGACTGTATAAAATGTTTCTAAGAAAGACATAGGGGCCATCAACAACTTCCAACTTGCAATATGTGCCGGCCTCTCGGTGAGCAGATGGGTTAAAGCAGCAATCTGCAATGCAAGACTCAAAAATAGGTGCATTCTTGCACTGGTCCTGCTTTCTTGAACCTGTTGTCAGTATTTTCACAGCCTTTTCCATTCCTGCGATAATGTCCCCCCCAAAATACTGATTCCTAAAGGAACTGCAAAACGTTCTAGGGTTCCAAGGTTTGGTGGAGATCTGCATTGGGACATTGCCCGGCTCATGAAGGAAGAGATGTAAACAAAGAAATACAGGCATACCCCGCATTAACGTACGCAATGGGACCGGAGCATGTATGTAAAGCAAAATGTACTTAAAGTGAAGCACTGCCTTTTTCCCACTTATCGATGCATGTAACGTACTGCACGGCAATCGTCATATATGTGCATAACTAATGTAAATAACGCATGTGTAACAGGCTCTATAGTCTCCCCGCTTGCGCACAGCTTCGTTACAGGTAGGGAGCCGGTATTGCTGTTCAGGACGTCCAGACAGGCGCATGCGCGAGCTGCCGTTTGCCTATTGGGCGATATGTCCTTACTCGCGAGTGTACTTAAAGTGAGTGTCCTTAAACCGGGGTATGCCTGTAAACACAATGAAGCAGAGCTGCCCCTTTAAAATTAACCCCTCAAATTAATAATGCAGGGGTGGCCAACTCCAGTCCTCAAGGGCCACCAACAGGGCAGGTTTAAAGGATATCCCTGCTTCAGCACAGGTGGCTCAATCAGTCGTTGACCGAGCCACTGATTGAGACACCAGTGCTGAAGCAGGGATATCCTTAAAACCTGACCTGGTGTTGGCCCGTGAGGACTGGAGTTGGCCGCCTCTGTAATAACGTGTTTCCTTTTTGTAGGTATTTCCTCTTCCAATTCATTTGCTAGCAATGAATTGTTATCGGACACGGACGCGATCACTGACATTGTGTGAGCGAGTCTCACTGTTTAGCGCCTCAGCAATCTCACAGAATGCAATAGTCTTGCTCAAATATCAGTACATTTCCTTTAAAATACCATATTATGGCCCAGAAATCTCCCAAATCCCACTGATCTCAGGTTGACATCTCTGTATTAGGCCATCACTTCAGATGGAGCAAAGGGCACCAATTTCTAACAACCGTTCTATAACATCAGACGCTCACACACAGTGTGGGACACCTGAAGAAAAGGGGCAGGTTAGTTCCTTGGTGAGTGCCAGGTGACATGCTGAACCTCCCAGCCAGTGAGCAATTGACATGGAGATTTAAGGGGAGGGTGACCATATTTGTCCCTTCAAAAACCGCAACAAATGTCACACGTCACGACTGCGCAGGCGCAAACGGTGAGCGCCGACTGCGCATGTGTAAAGAGCTCTTGACGACAGCGCAAGTGCGATCGGCGCACGCTGGCTGCTCGTACGAATGCGAGACGGGCACTTGCCAACTGCGCATGAGCGACCAGCAAACGCCATTCGCACGAGCAGTCGGCCCTCGCCAGGGGATCAAAAAACCGAGACAGCCCCCGAAAAAGTCAGGACAGAGCCCCACAAACCGGGACAGTCCCAGCTAAACTATTTAAGGGAGCACCGCAATACTTTACAGTCAGTTTAAGAGAATTTTGTTAGAGAGGGAAAGCCAGAAGGAAGAAATAAGTCTTACGCCGTACCCAAAACATCGGTAAAGTCAATATACTGTACGCCTGAGCTCTGGCGGCAGCGAGTTCCAGACCTCTGTACGTGCGTTAACTCGCACGCAAGAGGAGTGGTGATAAAATCGTCAATGGCGCCTTATATACTCGGGTATCAAACCTTTTCTATTCAAATTACTTCTTTTATTTTTTCCGAACCTCTAGTTCTCACTGGCCTGGGTCCTCGGAGGTGGATCCGTTTACCAAATTTGTATACAGTTTATGCACTTTAAAGGGGGCGTGACCCCTGCACCCCCTTTTTCTCTTCCATGTGTAGCAGAGCAGGGGTTCTCCGGAGCTGAACCCATGGGAGATTTAAACATCCATTTTGTTTACCGTGGAGGGGACCGTACCTTGGGCTCCTTCGGGGGTATCACAGGAAGCAGGGGATTTCCTAAGCTGAAATTCCCACGGTTCAGGTCCTGAGACCCGGCGAGCTTCCTATATCTGTAAAAAAGTGTGAGGGAGGGGTAGGGCTGCCAGGTGGCATCTTCATAAATACTGGGCATAATGGTGAAAGGACACACACACACACACTTCCATGCTGTTTCCTCCTCTCCATGGTCCCAGGATCCTGACCCCTCC
This sequence comes from Ascaphus truei, assembly GCF_040206685.1. Classification (NCBI taxonomy): domain Eukaryota; kingdom Metazoa; phylum Chordata; class Amphibia; order Anura; family Ascaphidae; genus Ascaphus; species Ascaphus truei. The sequence goes on along the minus strand of NC_134484.1, from coordinate 21,819,946 downwards.
TCCTGATTGGCTGCATTAGCCAGCAGCAGCAAATCAGGATGGAGGAAGCTGCCCAGTCCCCTAGAAACAGCCCTGCTCAGGGAAATCCTGCAGTCCCCCAAACTGGTCAGGTCACTATGTCCAGAGAGGTAATACCGGACACATACATGTCCAGAGAGGTAATACCGGACACATACATGTCCAGAGAGGTAATACCGGACACATACTGTACATGTCCAGAGAGGTAATACCGGACACATACATGTCCAGTGTTACTTCAATTTTTTTTTTACTGGACAGAGTGGCCAAATATAGAACAGCTCGGTTCAATACTGGTCATCTGGCAACCCTAGGAGGGGGACACAATAGCCAGAAATCCCCCTTTAAGAACAGAAAGGAAAAGCAGTGGGAAGCTTATAAAAATCGACTCCTATTTCTGGAGAAACCCAATGGTGATCAGTACCCCATGCATAAAACTTCCCCTAAGCCACAGGTGGCTTAATCAGTCCCTGCTTCAGCACAGGATAGGAAGACTGAGCCACTGATTGAGCCACCTGTGCTGAAGCAGGGATATCCTGAAAACCTAACCTGTTGGTAGCCCTTGAGAACTGGAGTTTACCACGCCTGCCCTAAAGACATTTCCATGTGGAACATATCCTGAATCATACACATTTCTTTGCTAGAAGATTCTGCTAAGTAAACACGAGGCTGCCAGCTCCTGTGAATGTTAGTTCTCCGACATCGGATTGACATATGACATCTGATTCATTTCAACACCCGGAGACGGATATTTTGGCTGCTTCGCTTGCTTGGAAAGAGTATGGTGTGCTCAGCTTCTGTGATCTCGCATAAACTCCACCAATCCCAGGGAGGCTGGCAATGCATCGCAGCATGGCTGGCAGTGGAGGGGTTACAGCTGCTTTGCATGTTCAATATAAAAAAAAAAACATGGAATCTTTGCGCTGAACCTCTTCTTGAGTAGCACTGCATTCTGGGAGTTGTAGTTCTAGGCCTGATGCTAAACAATTAAAGCCATTAGGACCACAAGCTTATGGCTTTTTTTATCCCCATACTGTAAGTGTTTGGTTTTATTTAAAAAGAAAACACACAAACTATTTGGAAAAGCCCAAAGCTTTACAAGGTCAGTCCCTCCTAGGACCATAGTGAACTAATGACAAGGTTAATGGGTGATATATATATATATATATATATATATATATATATATATATATATATATATATATATATATATATATATATATATATATATAAAAGTGATTGTATTTCTTTTTTTATATCAGGTGCTAAGTTTAAAAAAAAAACATTTTTTTAACTTTAAATGTTTCCATTTTAACTATATGCTTTTTTTTAATGACATTTATCTAATATTTTTCAAAATTCTTTCTAAAGGTGAATTACTAATCCCCATTTTGTTGTTCTTGATTGTTAAATTAACTACAGTATGAAGCCATTGTTAGTTATGTAGCCATATAGCCCTGGCTACTAAAATCCTCTGCCCTAACATATAAGCCCTGGTACCAGTGCAGGCAGTGTTAGGGTTAATCCCTTGCTTTCTTGCTGCAGTAAATGAAGCTCCAGCAGTGACAGGGGGGTGGGCCCACGGCCTAGGTGCTGCCCACCTACCGGGGCTAAGATCTGGCACCCTCCCCTGGTAATAAAAGGGTCTGCAGCTCAAATTATGTTTTTTGTTGGAGCCAGGGCTCTGGTTCTGTCTTCCCTTCCCCCCCTCAGGGGAGTGGGAGCGTATTCCCCTTATCCCATCAGGGGGAAAGGGAGCTAACGAGGGTCTCTTGGGGCCTCAAGCCCCTTGGGTCTGCTCCAGGTACCAGGAGAGTATGTGGAAGATCTATATGCTGTGAGACCAATAAAGATCCAGTTTGTTTTATCCGGCCTGAGTATGAAGTTATTCAGGGGGAAAGAAGAGGGTTTCCTGCAGGGACTACCCCTATCCATGATAGGGCCCTGGAGGATGGAGGCGCTGCACCAAAGAGATGGAAGATGAAACCCCAAAAGCCTAACCCCATGATCCCCACTACCAACAGCGGACGCTCAGAGATCCTGAGAACCACAGCTGAGCACCACAACACCAGGTAGCAGACAAATCTCCCTGGGGGGACGGGGGGGGGGGGGGGGCAAGGTGCTACAGTTAAAACAGATAAGAGCATTACATAATTATTTGACGAGAACAAATGACAAACCTTTAGACATACAGAGCACACAATAAAGGCTGGCGCCCAGGCGGCTTTAACCGTGCACGCTGTACGTCATTGGGGTTTTGCTCGTATTCTAAAGGGCCTTAGCGATCAGCTCTCCACAGGAGGTGGCAGGACCCTGACACCGAAAGGGTTAACGAGTCTTCCTAATATATATATATATCCCAGAATGGGTCCCTTCCTCTGCCAGGCCTACACAACGGACCACTAGAACCACTCCACGGGCCCCACCTCCACCCTGCTAGAAAGGCTGCCAGCATCAATGTCCCTGCTAAACAGGCAGAACCCATCTCCCTTTATCGCTCAATAACCCAGGGCCTAGGTCAAGACTTCAGCCGTGGGCCCCAGAAATGCTGTCGGCAAGCCTGCCTAACACATTAAAAACACCAAAACCGTCAGTTTACTTTGGTCCTAGGCGGGACTGACCCTTTAAAAGCCGATCTCTAGCTTGTTAAACAAACAGCAAATAAGAAACTGCTTGACAGTCTGTCAATATCCTCTCCCTGCTGTGTATACGAAGACTCCACTTGATCTCTTGCTCTCATTTTCCTATGTAGAGTTCTCTTGTGTCATCCCAGACATGTTTAAGTCTTTCACTGAAAGAAATGACTTCTTCACATTATCCACTGTGTCAATCACCCTCCAGTTTCACCGCACGACCCAGTGTATTTCCCTTTCTTCCTACAAAAATAAAATGCTCTCCTGCTGTACAGTAACACACTATAACCTGGAGGTATTTGAAAACTTCTGTCAAACATCCACTCTCCCGGGTGTACTGTACATGTCAATGTCCTTCAGCTTTCTGTTATATTATAAAAACCGGGCCATGCAGTTTCCTTTATTTTTGGGGCCACCCCCAGTTTTGTTTACCATCCTTCCAAGAAATGTTTCACTTGCACAGAACACAGTACTTCCCCCCGCATGATATCATGTTTCTTCCTTTTATACTGTACTCGTTTGGAAGAGAGACTTCTCTCCCTATTTACCAGCAAATATCCATGTAATACTTGTTGCCATATTGTGCTAAGCCAGCCTTCTTTACCACCTGTGTGATGCAAAAATATGTTGTTGCTTAAGGCCGTGATTATACGCAAAAACGCGCATGGCACCAAAACAAGTAGCTTACAGCCAATGAAAGTGGTCGCAGTTCCGCAAGGCGTACAGCTGGGAAGAGACTGTGAAATGTGTTTTTTTCTTGTAAGGGCTGTGTCACGTGAGCGGTTCTGCCATTGAGGGCGAACTGCTCACGGCCACGACTCCGCCACGTCTCCTCTGCTCTCTCTCGCCGGTATAATCATGATGCTGCTCAGCGGCAGCGCTGGGTGAAGCTTTGCAGCACTTCCCCCTCACCTAAGTCTCTCTCCCCCATGTTTCTCTCCCCTCCAGTTGGATAAATAGAAACACACACGTTATCTCTTCCCCTCTCCCCCAGTTTCTTAATCCCCACCCCCGTGTCTCTCTCCCTCCCCCCATTCCCCAATGTGTATCCCCCCAATGTGTTGTCTCGTCTCCCTCAATATGTGTCTCACCTGGAGTGACCAGACGTCCTGGATTAGCCGGGACGTTTTTTTGACGTTTGTCCCGGATCCCGACTTTTTTTGATTTAAAATGTCCCAGTTTTTAATTGCTTGCCGTCAAGCGCTGATCATGCCGGCACGCGCCCATCGCGTGCACGTGAACGGCAAGCTTGCACATGCGTGAAATTTGTCCCGGGAAAAATATGGTCACCCTAGTCTCTCCCCTCTAGTTGGAGAAACACACCTCTTAGGCCGGGCCATAGAGGGGTGGTGAGAGCGGAGGCGCGCTAACGCTGAGGCTCGCCTGCTTCAGTCAGAGCGACTCCATGGACTTGCAGGCGAGCCAGCGTGCGCGAAGGGAGCCGGGGGGAGGTGGTTGGAGGCGGGGCAGTGACGTCGCTGGGCCAATCGCCCGCGACGCACTGACGTAAATGTCACGGCACCGACGTCACGGCGCCATGACGTTGACGCTGCTTAAGGCTGATTGGATGTTTTCAGCCGACAGCGCACTGAAAAACAGCTTGGCGCTCGGCTGAAAACTCCAAAGCCTCCGCATGCCTGTGGACGCTCGCGTGAGCCCCCTCTCAAGGCATCCTCATTGAGGATGCAGGGGCTCAGCGCGGAGCGTCCGCACGCCTCAGCGCTGCTTGTCCTTCTATGGACGCAGCCTTACCTTCTCTGAGAGAGGACACTGCAGCCGGGGGGAGAGCAGGGGCTGCGCAGCGCCACCTAACAGCCAGAAGAGACATTGCGCGTTGCAGACCCTGCTCCTCTCTGCAAAACCGGGACATTAAAAAACTGTCGGGACACCTTAACAGTCACTTAACAACCGAGACGTCTGATCACCCTAACTGAGGCCCAGATCCACAAAGCTCCGATAAGTTATCTAACGTAACTGTAACCTAACTTAAAGTCATATTAAAACTAACGGTGTATTGTCAAAGGACAATAACGTAACAGACGTTCGTGATAATGAAACATGATTAAACTAACATAGCGTTACTTGCTGGTTTCTCTTTCTTCGACTGAGCCACTTGATTGAGCCACCTGTGCTGAAGCAGGGATATCCAGAAAATCTGACCTATTGGTGACCCTTTTCGACTGGTGTTGGCCCGCCCCCTGCCCTAGTGCAATGGCCTGCTTCCCACATGATAAAATGAAAGTGCTGCGTCACTGCATACACTACAACCACAACAAGGAAGCAACATCTGGATCATTTCTTAGCTCTGCCTGTGCATAGAAAGATTGTAACACGCTCTGAAAACCAATTGGCTCCGGGTGACACTCATCCACTCCGAAAAATCTAACTCAAGTCAACATAAAACGTCAACGAGGGAAATGCCAGAGCGTGCAGAGCTCCAGATGTGGTCATCGCAACGGTGCCCGTTAATACCATGCTCTTGCATCAGAGCTGGCGCATCATTTAGCGCAAGGTTTTATATGGTGCCGCTGAAACAAATGTTGACGCCTCACCACGCACCGTTTAACGTAATTTTTTTTCCAGCGCTGGAGAATAGCTTAGCCTCGCTCATTTTAATGGGAGTTACCCAGCAGAGAAAAACCCCTTAATATCATATTGAACGGGGGCCATTGAATCCAATTGTTAAGACAATGATGGCGTGGCAAACAGAAAAGAGAGTCCCGTGTTAATATACATGTATATTAAAACAAGTGAAATGGAATATGGAAGTGGAAATACAATCAAGTAGTGGAGGGCTACTCATTGGTTGGAACCATCACATCCCTCAATAAAACTACATCTTGCGTGGATACGAGAGTTGTACAAATGGAAAATACAAATTACCTGCAGCCAGAGGTGCCACAAATATCATGGAGGGGAAGATGTTAATGCCTTAGTTCAAAATGAATTTTGTATCAGTGCACATCTTGTAAACCGTCAGGCTGTTGGCCCTGGGTGCTGCTGAGTCTGCAGACTGAGTGACTTCAGGAGCGATGTCCTGCAGCCGATAACTGGTACACTTTGCTGGCTCCGTTAATAAACCAGGTTTAGTCTTAAATCAGAGGTAATGCAGAATGAATTGTACTGTAATTTATTCATTCAAAGTTGCAACGCAGCCCTGGCCACTGCCAAAAGTCTCATTTACCAAAGGCCTAGTGGATTTCGAGGCAATTACATTAGGGATAAAGGCGTTGGCAAAAATGACAACACTCTCAAGCAGCGGTCCCACCGAGGGCCTTCCTCAGCGGCAAAAAAGGTGTTTGATCGCACTGTCAGCTAAAAAACAAAACATTGACTTGAATCGTTTTTTTGGGATGATCGCAATTAAATGACTCCCATAGACTGTATTTTACACCCTTCGCTGTCACATTCCCCAGCATTTTTCCATTATGGAGAATTCCTCTTCCCTTTCACTTCTGGTCCGACGGAACCTGGAAGGGAGGGTGATCACTCCAAAGAGTGGACACGTGATCCATCAGTGCTGTATGGTCGGCGAGACCCTCTGACACCGAATTTAGTTAATTTATTTATTTATAAAATGTTTTACCAGGAAGTAATACATTGAGAGTTACCTATCATTTTCAAGTACTGTATGTCCTGGGCACAGAGTTGTGATGACAAATACATGGTTACATATACATACAGCTCAACCCCATTACAGCGCGATCCGCTACAAAACAGATCCGCTTATAACGCGTTCTGAGTGTGGCTCACGATTTAAAAACATCTGTGAAATTGTCGTCACGCGAGGACTTACCAGCATCTGCAGCTCTCTCCCTGCTTCATCAGGCTGCGTCCATGTGCGTGGCGCAGCAGGTAGGGAATTGATACTAGCATATTAAAGGTCCTGGGTTCGATTCCTGCATGTGTATTATATCAAATGTATTCATGTTCAACTCCCACATGGTGTAGGTGTGTGTGTGTGTGTGTGTGTGTGTGTGTGTGTGTGTGTGTGTGTGTGTGTGTGTGTGTGTGTGTGTGTGTGTGTGTGTGTGTGTGTGTGTGTGTGTGTGTGTGTGTGTTAGCAATAAAGTATTGAATGATTAAAAAACAAAATTCCCACATGGTGTGTGTGTGTGTCATGTGACCCTCCTCTGTGCCGAAAGTCTACGTAAGTGCCGCGCACGTGGACGCAGCCTGATGAAGCAGGAAGAGCTGCAGAGAGGAGAGAGCTGCAGATGCCGGTAAGCCCTCGCACGGCGGCAACATTTTATAACGCGATCCCGGTTATAACGCGGCCTCATTATGTGAACCTTGCATTGTAACGGGGTTCAGCTGTAGTTACTTTAAGTAAAAAGGGTTATACATTATATACAAGACATTGCATGCACAGTAAGAGATAATATATGTTATAGGTGTAGTTACAGACCAGTTACAGTACATTAGTTTCTCACGACAGCCAGCTGCACCTGGGTGAAAACCACCCTGCTGCAAAAAAACTTGTGTAAAGCACTACCAGATATTAGTTTTTCTTCATATTTAAGTGTAATACAACCATTGAATTAAACAACCTATACTGTATCTGCTGTGGGTAGTGCTAAAAAAAAACTGAAATAAAGATTATTGCAGAACACATCATTGGCTTAGAAAAGAGTGTTGACGTGAACCTTTTGAACGAGACAGCCTAATTCACATCAGCAACCAGCCCTGTCCGGCTAAATATAACTCGCGCTAATACATTGCAGCAAATTAATTGAAAAAAACCTTTCCGCAGACAGGGCCATTTGCCAGATACCGTACCTTCTCCTAATTTCCACTACTCCACTTTTTCCGCATATGTTTAATTACACTGTACTCTCACTTGATCAGATTCTTTCATTTCCATTTAACTCAGTATCGTTTCCTGCTCCCTCCATTTCTCTCAAACTGTACCTGCTACCCACTAACGTCTGCAGTGGAAAGTACTTGGCTCTGCTTCAATGGACCACTCTCGTATATATCCCTGCTGTGCTACTATGCAAAATCCAACAAGAAACAGTGATTGTGCAGATCTGCAACTCCTCACTTATAAAACTACATTTCCACTTTTTAAGTGAAGAATTGTACAGACGAGAGAGAGAGAGAGAGAGAGAGAGAGAGAGAGAGAGAGAGAGAGAGAGAGAGAGAGAGAGAGAGAGAGAGAGAGAGAGAGAGAGAGAGAGAGAGAGAGAGAGAGAGAGAGAGAGAGAGATGTATATATAGTTTATAGTAAAAAAACACAAAGGAAAACTAAACAAAATAAATAGGTAGTATGATACGAAGTATTTACAGCAGGGCCATGTCATAAACACATTTTGTAATAGGAAGGCTGGAAGAGTGTTGCAATGTAATTATGTGTGTGTGTGTGTATGTGTGTATGTATGTATGTATGTATGTATTGTGACATAGACCAAAGATGTTAGGCAGCTTTCTGCCCCATTTTAGGTCAGAAAGTGCAGGAATAGTTAAAAATGATCCGTTCCACAGCTTCCCATTAACTCAGGCAGCTGGATGGAAAATCCAGACCACAGATTACAATGGCTCTAGTTCTCCCTCACCTGCTCTTCTAATCACATGCACAGGTATTTAGAGCAGAGAGGTTTTGCATTTCACTCTCTCTCCTTAGAGCCTGGAGGCTGGGGGTATCGCTGCTCCCCTGTTTCCAGTTTCGGGGTGGACGGCCCCTCCAAGTATCACAGTACCAGAGGATTTGCCTGGACACTTGGGACCGTGTTCCCACCACGAACAGATAAGACAAAACAAATGTTTATTGCTGTTGCTAAAAGACTGTGCTGTATCTAGTGACCCTAAATGATAGGGCATTGTTTTAAGCTGGGGAACCAGGTTAGTTGGCCCAGTTAGTTCGCAGTTAGAGGCTGATTCTGATGTGTAGTTAGTTCCCTGAAATGGATAGGATTTCTTTATATGATTTGGTTTTTATTTCTTAAAAGTGACACTGTGTGAAGTGCTATGACACTGATATAAGTGAACCACTGAATGAAAATGTCTGAGTGCCTCTTGCCTACACATGTTAAAGCTGCAGTCCCTTACTTGGATGAAAATAAAGCAGGCAGAAGCCCGAGTTAAGCAATATAATACTTTGCATGATCCTGTTTGTTGTATAATTAACCCTAGAAAACTGTGTCGGGAAGAACCCAGACAGACGTCAGCGCTACAAAAGAGGGGCGTTTGTCACAGTATATATATATATATATATAACAAACAGAAAAAGAAAGCTGCGCCTCTGATTAAGGTAAACCAATAAATAAATATATTTGCTAAAAATAAAGTATAATATCTACACAGTGTTGACTAATAATAGTGAATCCCTAAATAATTCAATTCTAGCAAAAATATATAAAACCTGTAAACCATATATAGAGATTATACATATAATTTTATAACAACATATATAGAAAAAAGCAAAAAAGTGATAAACCAGTCCTCAGAATAGTTCCAATAAAAATGTGGGTGCTGGTGTAGAGGGTCTCCGGCTGCTCTCAATATGGACAAACCACGTCCACAGGGAATCTAGAAGGAAAAAAAGAGAGGAGAGAGCGTACGCCCATAGCGTAAAATTGTATATTTAATTAGGGGAAGGGGAGGAGGGGGTAAAAAATACACTTACAAAAGTACAATAAAATCAAGCATTGTGTGATTATAATCACCACCATCGGGTTAATGCTGCATCATCTTGGGGCAATCCCAGGCTCCAAATGTAAAGGATCGACGTCCCAGCAGGTATCCAGGGCTGGTAATGCTGTACAGTATAAGAGTCCAAGAAAGTGGCTCCATATTGTTCAAGCCTCTGTAGCACTCGCGCATGGATCAATCTGCTCCAGCGCTCGGTAATGACGTAAGTGTCAATGCGTCCGACGTGATGACGCTCCCTGACGCGTTTCGGCACTCACGGGTAACTTTTTCAAAGGGAAGTGTGGAGAAGGGGAAGGTCCGGTATTTAAATACACAACCTAATGGTGTTAATTGGTTGGAACGCCCCCACTCAGGTGAAAAGGTGCTTCGTGCTGTTACAAATATACCACCAATGAATATATAAAATATACATATTAAAAACTATAAGAATTGGAGTAGATGGAGTATAGGAGATAAAACCGCAGATTGTAAATACTATACCTAAGGGGAACATACACATCCCATAAGCTAAACAAACTAGCATTAAACACATATAAAAATAATAAAATTCTAAAGACATATTGAACACCCATTAAGGTATACAGAGCTATATGGGTCAGTAATTTACCCTTAATAGCAAACATGTACGATGGCGCAGTTCCCATAAAAGGCTTGTACATAATAAACAGTTGCAAATACATCAATACTGAAAACATAAAACAATATATGAAATTTTATATAAATTAAGTAATTATATATACACATATACAATAAACTTTAAACAGTCAAAAACCAGATGGTTAACCCTTTCGAATGGATTAAAAATCGATAGAAGATCCATAATAACCTATCTCATGCGGATATTTAGGTATATTGATGGAAAACATTAATGTTAGTAGTCTATATGCCATGAACAAAGCAAGAAGTCTGGAAGGACTAAAGGACTAAAATAGTGGTGGAACCTATGATAATGTAAATTAGTGCAGTGTATTTAGTGATATTAATAATAAGTGTATATGGATCAGTGTAAAAGTAAAAATGAATATATAAATAAAAATTCTAAAATATTTTAAATAATTATCTAAACTAACAATACCACTAAATAACTATGAGATAACAATACAGACCGGCGCCTCAATGTCCAAACTGAATGAGTCCAGAGATGTGCTGCAATGTCCAAAAATGCTGATCCGGCAGAAGGACTGCAGACTCCGCAACAGCACACGTGGTTTCATGCAAGGGAGATAAAAAGAAAAATCATAGCGTGACACTGCAAACTATAGACATATAACTCATACAGACATAACATACATGACAAACAACACTCACAGAAAGGCTGACAATAATACAGAGATTTATTTAAACAATACTAAAAACAAGAGAGCTTGGGAGCGGGTCGAGGATCCAGTGTGGTAAAACTGGAATCCTACTTACAGCAAGCCAGAGGGGTACAAGCGGTGTGTATACTCTGTATACTGTGCAGTTCTTTGGTCAGCTTCGGCGCGTGGTGCTGGTGTAATGGCCGCCGGCGCTTCCTCCAGTTGTTCCTGGTCTCAGCGTCCCTGCAGGCCAAACCTCGCGAGATTCCCGTCAGCCGTGACGTCACTCGCTAGGTGGAGCTACTCGCCGCCGCTTCCTCCTGTACCGCACGTCGTTCGCTCGAGCTGTAAATGGGTGCTGTGACCTGCTCCTTGGAAAGTCTCTTGTGAACAATCTCTAAAACACCCAACGCGTTTCGTGCGCATGCGCACTTCTTCAGGGGATGTCTTCTCCCCTGAAGAAGTGCGCATGCGCACGAAACGCGTTGGGTGTTTTAGAGATTGTTCACAAGAGACTTTCCAAGGAGCAGGTCACAGCACCCATTTACAGCTCGAGCGAACGACGTGCGGTACAGGAGGAAGCGGCGGCGAGTAGCTCCACCTAGCGAGTGACGTCACGGCTGACGGGAATCTCGCGAGGTTTGGCCTGCAGGGACGCTGAGACCAGGAACAACTGGAGGAAGCGCCGGCGGCCATTACACCAGCACCACGCGCCGAAGCTGACCAAAGAACTGCACAGTATACAGAGTATACACACCGCTTGTACCCCTCTGGCTTGCTGTAAGTAGGATTCCAGTTTTACCACACTGGATCCTCGACCCGCTCCCAAGCTCTCTTGTTTTTAGTATTGTTTAAATAAATCTCTGTATTATTGTCAGCCTTTCTGTGAGTGTTGTTTGTCATGTATGTTATGTCTGTATGAGTTATATGTCTATAGTTTGCAGTGTCACGCTATGATTTTTCTTTTTATCTCCCTTGCATGAAACCACGTGTGCTGTTGCGGAGTCTGCAGTCCTTCTGCCGGATCAGCATTTTTGGACATTGCAGCACATCTCTGGACTCATTCAGTTTGGACATTGAGGCGCCGGTCTGTATTGTTATCTCTGTGTGTTTTCACTAACTGTGTTTGGGTTAGTTTTTTCCTGGCAGCCGTTTTTTAATTTTACACACTGTGTTTGAGTTGTATATATATATATATTATTGTTTAGCGCTATTCACACCACTCTTTTTTCTCACTAAATAACTATGAATACTTATAATGTAATCATCATTTATGATGGCGTTGACTCTAAGAATTGAATATTTTATAGGTGACTAAAAGGTGTGCTACATAGTGTGAAATTCAAAGTGTGAAATTAATTTATCTATTTGCATATGGGGGGGGGGAAAGGTGGGGGGCGGAAAGGATACCCCGAGGAGAGATCCAGACAAAGGATGGCACAGAAAAGCAGAGGAATGACTTCATCATAGATGACGAAACGCGTAGGGCGTGGCTAAGGCAGAGGAGACATTTTTCCCACGGAGACCTTCGCTACGGGCTGAGAAAAACGCAGGCTGTGAGAGGCAAAGCAGAACAGAAGTCCGGATCCTCCGTTTCCCCCGGTGGTGCAGCAACCAGAAGCAGGCAGCTGAAGGTCCTGGTTCCCGGAGGTGTTTCCTTTTGCGGGGCACCCGACCGGGTGGACGTCACTTCCGGTTTGAAGGAGACCATGCGGCTAGTGTACAGGAGAGGACACCATTGCTGAGTCGGACGGCATTATTGGCTTATGAGGGCCTATCTCATAACTGCTTGATTACCGTGTACACTTGTGAGTGGGCATTTGTCTGTTTTTATTGTTCCATAAACCGAATTGTTATACTTTAATGTGTGTGTGTGTATCTTACATCACTTACTTTCAGAAACCATTTAACACCTCTAGCCATAAATCACTTCCACACCGGGGGAAGGACAAGCACAGATAACATTCCAAGAGACACTGTTTTTAAGTATTCCCATTGCTTGCTTCATTCATTGTAACATCGCCGGAAGAAGAGATCAGTGTATCTCGAAAGCTCGCACAAATAAAAGCATTTCGTTAGCCACAGAACGGTATCATCTATTTATTTTTTGATTATTGAAGCTCGGCTAACTCGGTACTGATACCTCTACATGTATATATATATATATATATATATATATATATATATATATATATATATCTCAAAAACCATTGTACACTGTACTTCAATAAAGGACTATCATTGTGAACATAACAATGTTTTTTAATATCTTAAATTACAAAATGAGTTTAACTGCTTGAAATTAGCAGGAGCAGATGGTTCATGGGCCAGATTTGGCCTACGGGTTGTAAACTGAAGAGCCCTACTTCACAGGAAACCAGATTGTGAACGTCCCAGGGTTCTTCTTCAGGCCTCCAACTAAGACAACTTGCTAAGTACCTGTACAGTATGTGTTGGTCTGTCATTGCTCTTAAGGACTAGACTCGGGAGGGGGGGGGCGCTCTGGTTTAGATATTGAAATGATGGTAGCACAGCCATTACTAAGCATGTGTTACGATCACAGTTGAGCCAAATCTGACCTGCTATAAGTAAACCTCCAATGTATTGGTATATAATGGGGGGGGGGGGTTGTTTCTATTATTATGATGAAACGGAGAAATCGATACAAGAAACAACTGTAGCGGTCTCAGTATTTCTAGTTCTGAAATACAGGTAGGATTTTCAAATGAAAACCTGACAAGCAACAGGTGTGCACAAAAGATCAACACTCCTAGTTGCTAAAAAAAAAAAAAAAAAAACTTACATTACATTATAAAGGAACATTAAACAATCAAGGCACAAGTACAATACACTCTGTATGGACAAAGATGGTTGCTGAAAATGGCTGCAGATGCTGTATACTGTATTTCTTGTACTCCCAAATCACGACGACTCCAAACAAACAACTAGAGCAGTGATGCTCAACTCCAGTCCTCAAGCCCCCCTAACAGGTCGAGTTTTCAGGATATCCCTGCTTCAACACAGGTGGCTCAGTCTGCCCCTGCTTCCATACAGGTGTCCATGTGTGCTGAAGCTGGGATATCCTGAAAAACTGAAGAAATTTTTTTTTGGGGGGGGGAGGAGAGTTTGGGGGGATGGGGGTTGAGAACTGGAATTGAGCACCCCTAAACTAGAGAAAATAATGCCACTAAACTCCTCCACACATAGTTGGAATCTGCTATAAGATGTTGTCTCCCTAATGTGAAGTGACCATCTGATCTCCTTCCAATCGAAATACAGACACTGTACATTCACATAATGCAGAGATGCTTTACTTCTGAATGGGCCCCTGTAAGGGAGTCCAGGGGTTAAACTCCCTTTACAGGACTGGAAACTGCACTGGTGCCAGGTTTCCTAACTGAACTGGGAGGTGGAGGTAATTAAACTCCTGATTTAACAGGTATAAAAGGCAGGAAATGAGAACCTGTCACTGTCCCTGTTTGGAGTCTGTTAGGCGGATCACAGACAGAGCTCCCGCCCGCAGGGATCCAGGCTGGTTGACCAGAGGTCTATACATATAGTGAGAGTCAATGATTGTCCACATGTTTCCCTTTTTGTCCTAAAGACTGATCTTAATGGCATTGATGTATGTATGCATAGTCTTTTTCTGGTTTTACATTAATATTACGTTTTATAATTATATTATATAATGAGTATTATTAGGATTATTGATTTTTGTATCATCAAGAGTAGTGTGTCTTTCACATTCAAGTTAAGTACATGGGCTATATATGTTTTTTATATATATATATATATATATATTGCTTTTTAAAATATTTTTTTAATTTTGTGTGATCAATAATGAGTTTTAATATGTATTATTCGGTTACTGCTTGTTTTTTTCTTTTTTATAGCAACGTGGGCTCTTACTGTGTGAGGGGTGCTCGCGCTAATTCTTTCCTCCTTTCAGACCACTGCATTTTGTATTGGGTCTGTGCGCACACTGACCAGCAGGGGAGGCTCTTAGTTGCGTCTCATATCCCTTGCGCATGCGCGTTGTGACATGTGGGAGGGAGGTCTCTGCAGAGAATGATCGTGACGCCTGTTACATTGGGTGAGTGTTTGTCTCCAAATGCTGCGGGGTCTTTTGATCACTAAGGCGAGGATTCTATCATCCCCCCCAGGTACTATTGCGCATGTGCGGGTGATATGAGACGCATTGGAGGATTACAGAATGTGACATCATTATGTTTGGCGCCAAACCAGCAGTCAGCTGTACTTAAACAGGCTGTGTACTAGGGTGTGGAACTTCTTGATAAAGTGCACAACCTGCACGAAATGCGTAGAAGGGCTTCTACCCTCGATTTTATGGTTTCCCAATAAAGTAATTATTTCTGTCAGACCTGCCTCTCTCTCCTGTCATGCGCTGCACACACTTGCTTTGGTTGAGCAGAGGATGTTCCCTGGCAACCGTGAGGAACCCAAAGCCTCACACACCAGAGAAACCTGCGCACAAAGAAAGGCAAAAGACTTCCTGGAAGCAGCAGGACCTCAAAGTTTATAGCTGGAGAAATCAGAGACGCCGGAGCAGCATCAATGTCAGATAAGACTTTCAATATTGTTCCCTGTCTTCCTAATATGGTTTATATGGTTTGGAATTGATAACCAGTTGTCATTAGAAAGGACTGCAGCAAAGTGTAGTTATTTTCCCTAACGGGAATAGGTGTTTATTTTATGATTTATGTTTGGCCTTAAAGGGGTAGTAGCCCTACTATGTGGTTGCTGTTTTGTGAAATAAAATCCCTCAAATGTTTAGTTTAAAAAAATTGCATGAGCAGAATCTGATCTGACCTCGTCTACCGACCGCTCTGTCACAGCCCCCCACCCTCCAGAGAGATTTTCCACTGCCGGGGGGGTGGGGGAGGGGGGGGAGATGCCGTGAGTTCCCCCATCTGTACTCCAAGTGAAGAAGACACCCGTCAGGGTATATTGTTGGTTCGCTAGAAAGCATCACAACCCACAGCCACTCTGCTTTTTTCCCAGGACCAATACCTGTACACCTATTAGAACTTTGACCGGCTGTAAAATGTAAGAAAGAAGATCTTCACATTGATTACATTTGCTGCAGATCTCTTTGGCACCGAAGTCGGCTAGAACCTGGCAGATTTAATTCATGCGAAGTAAGGGAAAACCTGGGAGTAAACTTTGTCACCTCCTATTATAATATTGCTCTTAGTAGATCGAGACATAACAAGACATTGACTATCTTAGCATCCATCTAACAGAAAAAGCCATTTGTGACACTTGATTCATAGTCCAGGTGACTAAACTGTGCTAAGTCTGATGGCACCTAATGGGTCAGTCAAATAGCTAGCCATAAGATGATGCATTGTGGCCACGTACTGTTTAGTAAATAAGGCCAACAGAACCCAATAAATACAATAAGTACAGTACAATATAGAAGCTTTGCGAAAGGTTTCATTCAACCGTTTGTACTAAAAAATACAATTACAGATTCAATGTTTGGACATTTCAACACATTTTAAGCAATTTAACTTTCATTTACAGTTTCAGTGCTCATTATTCTACAAAAGAAATGTCTCCGTATTTTGCAGTTTTAGCTTGATGAAAAAAACACCGGAGATGATTTGTCAAGAGAGAAACAATTACGTTGACTCCCAGCTGGGTATGATTTAGCATATTCAGTTATTTACATAGTCATTTTCTTTTATTAGCTTGATTGTCCTGGGTTAAGATTACCTCGTTTTCATATCTTCATTCAAAGCAAAGGTTTTGAGGCAAGACTATTTTGTAAAATGAACTGCTCAATCTGGCCTCCCTAATCCCTTCGCAGCAAATGTTTTGTGAACGTATAATTTATTTAGAGGATGCCAACGCATTTCACGCCGCAGTACAATGATGAGGAAAGACAAGAATACAAAATACAATAAGTAAAGTGGTCTCCTGCTCCCAGTAGTTCCAGGGGGGTCCTTCAGCCTAAACATCATAGAGGACCTCAACCTTCTTCCCTTAACCCCATTCAGTGCCAATGAGACTACCTAGACTCTCCTTGAAAGGGCTTAGGTATCATTACTGATGGAGGTTGCTAGGTGTTGTAGGGTAGGAATACAGGGGATGTGAAATAATGCTAGCAGTCCAAGGGAGGGTTGCCTTCTCCAGGTATGGAGAATGGGACATGGGGGTTAAACACCTTGTTTGCCATAAGGGTAAGTAAGGCATTGCCAGCAAAGCCATAACAGCCACTTTAGTATGCGAGGTGGGCTGTTAGTGTAGTTGTAGGGGGTTTGTGCAGTATTTTAACCCTTTTGCGTTAGCTACACATCAAGTATCAAAGGAGTTTAAAATGATTTTCTGCCATGCAACAATATTATTATTTGCATGACATTACCCAATGGTAGACACGGATTGTATTTGCAAGTATATTTTGGGGTTACTTGGCAAATTGTAACAGTGACTATAACGGTTCACCTGCATTACTGCTAAAAAGACATATGCAAATGAGTTCATTAACCCACAGTTATCTTGCATATATAATTATCAGTGAATACAGCCTTAAATTAGAAAAAAATATCCTGCATTTTTTCCCCCCATAATGCCGAATACTAATCGCCGATGTAATGCACTTTAGGGTGCTATATAATATATAAATAGGTGTCACAGGGAGCGACTGCAGGGCTGGAGTCCAGTTGCTGGGACAGGCTAGCAAGCGGGTAGCGATGGTCAGTAAAGAAGCAGAGGTCAGGGTTGGAGGCAGGCAAAGGATGGTTCGCAAACAGGCAGGGGTCAGAGGTTGGAGAGAGGCAAGTGAAGTCCGAAAGGATCTGGTACACAGCAGCAGCAAAAGGCAAGATCAGGCAGTAAACTGGTCTAAAGGGAGAACCGCAATAAACAGGCCACAGGAAGGAGAGATCTTGTGATAGGCTGGCTGGAGGTAGGGGGCATGTGCAGGTTATTAAGCATTTAGTATGTTCAGAGAGCATCCCCAGTGGCAGACTGACAGAACGCCAAGCTGGGAGAGAAGCAGACCAGAGTTCAATCCCTCCCAGGGACATCCCTGACTGAAATATTCTGCATGAATAAACATGTTCTGCCCTTTGCCAAGCCCAGTGCTCTTGCTATATTCAAGTCTCCAACTATATTATCTTTAGAGATATACAACTCCAGTGTAAGCAGTGTTGTTGCGTGTAGCACGCCCGTGTATCTGTAGTGACCTTTGCATGTAGCACTCCTGTGTTCTCTGAATATATTTTCATTCTCATTGTTGTTACAGGAAGGCAATAACTCAAAGAAGCTAAGGGAGCTGTGAGTGATTCCCCTATCATTCTACTCTATCAAAAATAACCGCTAAGAAACCCTTAGCCCTCTCGAGATAGAGTATGAGTTTTATGCCATCACAAAGAATGCAGAGCAACTGAAAACGTAGTTACAAGCTGAACTTATCAGTACAGAATTATCATTTCTATTGCTGATGCCTACAAGATCATCTTTATTGGCTCTCTTAAAGACATGGTGTGGGATAAGGGGAAAGAACACACTTGATTGACCAACGCTTTCCCAATCAGAGAGCCTTCAGAAATTCAACTGGCCGCCTATGTGGCACCTTCAAAGAAGTGCAAGCAACAAACTATGTTCTAAAGCTCAGTGGACGTCGGGTCCTGTGCGGCCCTCTCTTATGCCGCTCCATACCACTCCCCTCCTCCCCCATCCCCCCCCCCCCCGTCTCTCGCTCCCCTCTTTCTTCCTTTCTACTATCCTTACTCCTCATGAAAAGGAGAGACGGGTGCGGACCCATAGACATCCCCCCTCCGGACGGAGTGGAGGGCTTGATATTCTCAGATCCCATCAGGCCGTGCGGAAACTCTACTATTGACGATTTGTTCACAACGAACTAATAACTTCTGCACCAGCTTGTTGAGTTACGTTATGCTGTACCCTACCCGCTGAAAAAAACCCAATACAAATGTTGAAATAAAAAAAAAAGAAGTGCAAGCGGTAAATGAAGGATAGCTCAAAATGACCATAGACTGAGTTCATGTTTCGGGAATTGATGCTGGAAGGGTTAGCGTAAAGCCAACAGACTGGTGGGTTCAAGTCCAACACCCCGGTCACTCCATGTCTCCTCCATCTGCCACACTCCTCACTTTCAGCTGTGACACCTTCCTTGACGTTCTACTGTTAGAATCTGTCGTTGTTACTTGTTCCTTCTCTTTCCCATCGGTGGTTGGTTGATCTGAACATTGGGAGCCCCCAAATTCAGCATATATCTATCTATCCATGTAATATCTCGACAACCTCAGAACTTAAAAATGTCTGCTGACTCGCTCATCAATACAGCTGTTCACAAAGCCATGAAATGAAGGGATTATTGCAATGAAGCTGGATGTCCCACTTACTAATGTATCTTTATTACTGAAAGCCGAACTTCCGTAATAATAATGCTAGAGCACCATCGTTAAACACCGTTATATTCAAATATCTAAAAGACCTAAAGAGAATACTGTAGTAAAATCCTAATAATCAAGGGTGTTGTGCCTCTAAAAGGATAGCGAAAATGATGCATAATCAGAAGAAATGGTGAATTTTTAAAAAAAAAACATAAAGTAGGGGGTTCTGCTACTTTACTGTAAAGTAAAACAGTTGTATACATATTTGTTCTGCAATATAGTACAATAAAGAAAAAGGTCACACGATCTTTAGTCTCTAGTATAGTGCAAAGGAACGGATGGCCTGCTAATTGGACATCTTGCTGTACTGCTTCCAATCAATACCGGCTGCAGCAGTAATCAATACCACGGGAAATGGATGCGTACTGTACAACGCTTCATATGCCCAATTTATGGAAGATGATTACGATGGCTCATGGATTTCACATCTGTATAATGAGAGGCGCTGCATGTAACACTTAGTTAAGCCCTTTCTTGCTGGCAGAGAGAGCATTGATCGTACTGTTGCCGGCAGGGTATGCAATTCTGCAGGACGGCCAACTCCAGTCCTCAAGGGCCACCAACAAGCCAGGTTTGCAGGATATCCCTGCTTCAGTACAGGTGTTACATCCAAGGACTGAGCCACCTGTGCTGAAGCAGGGATATCCTGAAAACCTGACCTGTTGGTGGCTGTTGATGACTGGAGTTGGCCACCCCTGCAATGCTGGGTTTTTTTTTGTTTGTTTGTTTTTTTTAAACGAGAACAAGCAAACAAGTGATTTTCAAAACGTCCCCCCAAAAAAGCAGAGTTCAAAGTGTCATTACATGAGGGGTCATGGAGTTCCATTAAACTTTTTAAAGGTACAGTTCTCCCCAAAAATGACTTGCCTTGGAAGTGGGCTCAATACCCTTTTTACTTATTTTTCATTTGTATACATCTCTCTATATACAACTATATGTCCACACAATAACGTATATTCTGTACTATACCCTCCACGACTGCCAACCATAAATAACTTTCTGTTTGTTCTCTGACATATACAGTACATTGGACATAGCCTTAATTAGGGGCTGCCAAACTTCACCTATTCTTACGGTATGTTAAACAGTGGTCTGTATACTGATAGCAATCCAACCGCTCCACTGCAGCATTCACCGACAGACTGATAACCAAGACGCACAGAGAAGTCAGAAGCACCTGATGTTTAATACAGATGTAGCCTGGCTATAGCCTTTCACTGGCCAGAACACTATAAGTCCTGATAGGAACAGGCAGTGTTGGGGTTAAACTCCTGCGCAGGGCCAAATCATGGTTGGAGCCTGGCTAGGTACAATGTTGCCATATCCAGGGGTAGGCCTGAACCGTCAGTTTGAGGAGTCATACCTGGGGAGGGTACTGACTGGGTCACATGTATATGGTGTGATGCCTGTCAGTACCTGGACCTGCCCTGTTATGGGGCGGGGTTACAAGCCCTTCTCCCGGCTATAAAAGCTGACAGTCCACCAAATTGAGTTGTGTTATGATTAGGCTGTGTGCTATGTTGTGACACCCTTTTCCCTACAAGAGGGTAAAGGAGCTGAGGAGGGATCTTGGGGCCTCAAGCCCCTGGGGTCTGCTCCCGGGAATGGAGATGAGGCCACGCTGTCTGCCAAATAAAGATGCCGTTGTACCAGCAACAATGTGTGGTCATTGTGAAGGAGAATAGCCTGTGGGGACCATCCTGCTTCCAGCAGGAAACTCATGGGATGGAGGCGCTGCACCTTGAGAAGGAAAAGCCTGCCCTGTTGCTGGTCCCACATAACATCCGCGGAGCAACTCAGTCCTCCTGTAACCAGCAGGTGAGCTACAGCACCAGAGAAACACCCATGCAGTGGCCAGATCTCCCGTGGGAGGGGGGATAGATGCTACATAAGAGATTTCCGGTTTGTCCTTAATTGTTGTTCAAAAGTGCTGCACCATCAGAAACACAGGGGAAATATGTCTTCAAACGCCAATGAGAAATGCATTTGTTAAAAAGGCTATTTTAACCCCCCTGGTAATGAAGGGTTTAGTAAAAACACACATTTTTTTTTAACTCTATCGAGGCAGGATATCTGCTTTAAAGAGGCAAAGCAGCACTTGTTTTCCATGTATTTTTATGTTTTTTACACAGGATTGAAGTATGGGGGTCTACGGAGCAGAACCCCAGAGATACTTACCTCTGAAAGGGGGGGTTCTCTGTGCTTTTTAAAGCTCCGCATCACGTAAGCCAATAGGAAGCCGCGCCTGATGACGTCACGGCTTCCGATTGGCCCGCCAGGACGGCGGAGTTTTGAAAAGTGGCCGCTACGTGAACCTCAGCTGGCAAGGAAGTGGCTTACCTGGCACCCCCCTACCAAAAAATCTCTGGAAGCGGGGAGTCCCAGAGCGGAAATTAACGGGGTTCAGCCTCCGCAGACCGCCTGCCTCAACCCTCTGTAAGAAGAAATATATATAGTAAAAAAATAATAATAATTAAAAAAAAAAAAAGGGCTTGGATTGCTTCTTTAAGAGCATAAGTGATACAACCAAAGAAATCCATTGGGTGAGGAGAAGGCGCTGCGCTGGATCAGCACGAAGGAAGGCGAGCTGGTGCTTTTTGCTGGTGGATTTCCACAGCAACGTGTGATCAGCGTACTGGCTATTTGAGTAAATGAACACAGCTTGTCAGCCCACATTATCTCAGTTCTGTATCTCGTGGGAGTGTGGGGGGGGGGGGGAAGAAGGACAGAAACTGGGAAAAAATAAATCATATGTATCTAAATATAGCTAGCATTTCTCTGAGATTTTCTATATTAGTTACAAGCTATGTTTTGTAGCGTTCTATATTTAAACAAAAGCCCCTTCCCCCACCGCGGCCACACGTGACATGGCGGATTCCTATTGGGCAAGTGCGACGCAGGAGATTTTGCATTGGAAGCAACTAGCACACGTTGGTTTTACCGGTATCTTGGAAACCAGGGGATCCGCGGAGCTGGAAATAGCACTTGTCAGATCTGGGGACCCCCTGCTTCCCATCATGGTAAAAAAAAAAAAAAAAAGAGAGAGAGAGAGGTTAAAAAGATAGAAGGAAGAACTTTAAAGAGCGGATTACGACTTTTATGATTGCCAAAGTTTAATGCTGCAGACCAAGCAATATCCTACATATGTATTTTTTCTTTTTTTAAATAAATCAATTCTGTACTATGAGAAAATACTTGTAGCATTTCTTTTTTAAACAACTCTGTGTGGCATTATTAATGTATTATAACATAACACGCATTTTTTTTTGTTTCTATATCAACCTTTTACAAAGTCACATCCCCTTCCTCTTCTGAAACAGGCTCTGGCACACCCCTTCTTGAGCCCTGCCCTCTCTCTCTTCTAGCAGTGCACCAATAACCGGAAGTGACGTGTGAGGATGTGCAAGTGAGACGAGCGACGCGAAGAGAGTGGCGAGATGGCAGATCCCCCGGCATACAGGGATACTGTGTGTTCGTAATGTCCATAACAATCTGATCTTTTGGAAGCCTGGAATCGTAAGGTTTTTTTTTTTTCTATAAATAAACACTGTTGGCATTTTTGTCAGCACTATCGCTCGGTCTCTTTCAATGAGATTACAGGGACACCCTGACATCTTACCCAAGACAGCGATACTACTGTCACTGATTGGGAAATGCTTTCATCCCCCGCTCCATTGGGAGAAGGAAATTTGAAGGATTTTCACTGACACTTTTTTCACATACTGTATGTATAGGCATTATTGCCCTATTTACAGTAGATTGTTTTTTTCTTTTACGGTACATGGTGTATCCCACCGCTCCCCTTATCTTTGGATAAAATACCTGTGGCTCAAGTTAACGGTCTGTTCCCCCGGTCTATTGAAATACTGAAAACTGTCACGGTATTTGAATTACACTTTGTATTACGTCGAATCAAACATTTCCTGAATGGATTCTGCCGCTCTTAAAGATCAAATCTCCAAAAAAAATGAAAGACTAAGTGTTAAAAAATTACAATCCTTGATTAAATGAGTCCATGTAGTAACAAAGGGGGGAGAGGGCTGATACTTTTTATTGGACCAACAGGTAGTTGATACGTTACAAGCTTCCGAAGCTCTCAGAGTCCTTCCTCAGATCTTACCTTACCCCGCAAGGTTCGAAAGCTTGTAACATAACCATTTATTGGTTCAATAAAATGCATCATACCACCTATTTCCCCTCCCACCTTTGTTACTAAATGGAAGGAACTGAGTCATCCAGAGATTGATAGAATAATCAAAGACTACAGTTGTTTATAACGTCAGCTATCCCAACGTTTCATGTATAACACCTTTGCAGTTAAAGTAATAGATGCCCAATTTTTCCAATTCTGATTTCTGATGAAAAAATGCAAAATCCTCAGGTTTTTGTTGGAATACAGTACATACAAGGGCCAGTACAGGCACATAGCAGTGGTATGTGAACAGGAAGTGGCATTAAACCTGCAACTTAACATCATTCACCATTAAGAAACAATTTTTTTCTAAGCATATTCTAGTCATAAGACTTAAGTGAAGATTTATAGTTATTAACAAGGTTGAGCCAAGAAGGATCAGAAAGATGGGCAGATCAAATAATCCTACACCATACACAGCATGTGTGTGCATATATACATAGATTTATATACATATATACTTTAAATATTGATTTTTATTATTATAAATAGTTTTTTTCCACATGAATGTCACAGGTATTGATATACACGCACCTTAATCACCAATATCACCTTTGATAGACACTATGTATGTAATCAATGATTACTGCTATTATCACTTAGAGCAGGGGTGAGCAAACTTTTTATGCCAAGCCCCCCTTTTCATCTATGAAATTTCTCGGGCCCCCCTGCCTAATGTAATCAAAATCACATGACGTCAGTGCACGTGAGCTGGTTCAGCCAATGAGGGCGCACCAGCTTTGTGATGCGTCCGCCACGCGTCTACAATCCCCTGCAGCCAAGTTCACAAATCGCTTGGGCTGCAGGCGTGCGCGCAGGCAGTATACTGGTATTGGATCACTGTTTATTTTATTGTTTGCTGGCATCTGGTAATATGTTTTTTTTCTGGTGCACAAAGGCAATACATTTGAGGGGGCATTCATCCACCTCTTTGCTACATCCCTTCCCTCTCCCGCACCCCTTTTTTTCCTTCTCCCATTTGCTTTCCCCAGTGTCATCCACTCCTACCTACCAGTTTTATTTATTATTTATTTATTCCCGTTTTAAATGTTGCCCAGGGATCAGGGACCCCCATAACCAAACTCAAGGGGGGTACTGATGAATCTCGCCTGCTGATCAATACTCAGAAGTGACCCCCCTGACCCAAAGAAGAACCCTCAGCCCCCCAAAACTCATCCTCCCAAGACCCTCAATTCTGCCATCTCTGCTTGACCTTCATCCCTCTGTTTAGCCATTGTGTCTCTCCCTCCCCCCAGTGTCTCTCTCTCTCACCTTCCCCCCAGTCTCTCTCTCACCTTCCCCCCAGTGTCTCTCTCCCCCTCCCCCAATATGTCTCCCACCTCTATGTCTCTCCCTCCCCTCAATATGTCTCCCACCTCTCCATATCTCTCCCCCCAATATTTCTCCCACCTCTCCATGTCTCTCTCCCCCTCCCCCCAATATGTCTCCCACCTCTCCATGTCTCCCTCCCCCTCCCCCCAATGTCTTCCACCTCTCCATGTCTTTCTCCCCTCCCCCCAATGTTTCCCACCTCTCCATGTCTCTCTCCCCTCCCCCCAATATGTCTCCCATCTCTCCATGACTCTCTCTCCCCCTCCCCCCAATGTCTCCCACCTCTCCATGTCTCTCTCCCCTCCCCCAATATGTCTCCCATCTCTCCATGACTCTCTCTCCCCCTCCCCCCAATATGTCTCCAATCCTCTCCATGTCTTTCTCCCCTCCCCCCAATGTTTCCCACCTCTCCATGTCTCTCTCTCCTCCCCCCAATATGTCTCCCATCTCTCCATGACTCTCTCTCCCCCTCCACCCAATATGTCTCCCACCTCTCCATGGCTCTCTCTCCCCCTCCCCCCAAAATGTCTCCCACCTCTCCATGGCTTTCTTTATCTCCCCCCAATATGTCTCCCACCTCTCCATTGCTCTTTCTGTCTCCCACCTCTCCATGGCTCTCTTTATCTCCCCCCAATATGTCTCCCACCTCTCCATGGCTCTTTCTGTCTCCCACCTCTCCATGGCTCTTTATCTCCCCCCAATATGTCTCCCACCTCTCCATGGCTCTCTTTCTCTCCCACCAATATGTCTCCCACCTCTCCATGGCTCTCTTTCTCTCCCACCAATATGTCTCCCACCTCTCCATGGCTCTCTTTCTCTCCCACCAATATGTCTCCCACCTCTCCATGGCTCTCTTTCTCTCCCACCAATATTTCTCCCACCTCTCCATGGCTCTCTTTCTCTCCCACCAATATGTCTCCCACCTCTCCATGGCTCTCTTTCTCTCTCCCTCCCCCCAATATGTCTCCCACCTCTACAAACACAACACACAAATACTTACTTTCACTTTGAAGCCTGCTTCAGTCCCCCATGTATGCTGAAAACTGGGACAGGAGGAGGAGGGGCTGTCTGTGTGCAGAGAGAAGCCCCTCCCCCACAGCAAGGCAGACATCACACAGAAGCAGCCTCTGCACGGAGCTTCTGGCCGCCCGTGCACAGCTCTGCCCGCCCCCAGGTTACCCCGCATGCAGCCTGCGCCCCCCCTACATAATCTTGCGCCCCCCCAAGGGGGCGCGCCCCCCAGTTTGCGCACCGCTGACTTAGAGGACCCTGATAGACAAATAAAGAAATATGAGAATAACAGTGAACAGATATACATACATATATATATATATATATATATATATATATATATATATATATATATATATATATATATATATATATATATATATATATATATATATATATATATATATATATATATATATATATATATATATATATATATATATATATATATATATATATATATATATATATATATATATATATATATATATATATATATATATATATATATCTTTATGCGTTGAGACACCCTAAATGGAATATGAGAACTATATAACTCCACTATATTGGGGTAATTATTGTGTAGCAGTATACTGTCAATTTATCATCAGAAGCAAAATAATTTTCCATATCTGATAGGAGTGTATATATGTGTGTATATATATATATATATATATATATATATATATATATGGGGAAAAAAGGAAGAGAGAGCGCACGCCCATAGCGTAAAATTGTATTTTAATGAGGGGAGGGGGAAAGGGGGGTAAAAAATGCACTCACAAGGGTACAATAAAATCAAGCATTGCGTGATATAATCACCACCATCCGGTACGTGTCTGCAACGTCTTGGGGCAGTCCCTGTCTTGCAGTCTCAGGATCGTACTCCTAAACAGATGTCCAGAGCAGATGGTATTCACTCCTGCAGTATAAGAGTCCTGTAAGATGGCTCCGTGTTGTAGGGGCCCCTGACGAAGCCTAACGGAGAAACGCGTAGGGCGTGGTTTACAGACAGTGAACACAGTGTATTCAGCAGGAGTAGCAGCAGACAGCAGCCAAGAGGTGCCGGTGGCCGTTTGTCCCATTATTTGCCGGCAGGAAGACTAGCAGCGCAGAGGATTGAGGCCCCGCTCCCACAGCCCACCGGACGAACTCTCGCGAGAGGGAGTGACGTCACCGCGTCGTCACGTGGCACGGAGCGTCCCCAGGAGACGTGGGTGACCGGAGGAAGATTGAGAACTCTTCGTGGGAAAACAGAAAGAACTCTCTATATGTGAAACCGGACAGCACCTACCTTTAAGTACCCTCGAGATTGCAATTGCTGTGGATGACCAGCTGTTCCAGACTCATCATTTAATTGTTCCAGATCCCAGAGTGGATACAAGGCTTGATATTATCCTATACGCTGTGAGTGCATATTATACCTTCTGGCGGTTTATTTGTTAGAACATACTACCCTATGTTTGTTTTTTCTTGTCTCCATTTGCGCCTAGGTCATTCTCTTTGGAAATTTTCGTTACCAGCCCGTGGAGCGGTAGACCTTTTGGCTGCAGACTGAGTCAGGGAAAGTTAGACTGTAAGGGTGTATACCCTCCATTACATGTGGTAATTATTCTATTTACTAATTTCAGTGTGGTTGCGCTCATTGTATTTCTGTCTTATATATATATATATATATATATATATATATATATATATATATATATATATATATATATATATATATATATATGTATATACACACACATACTTAATTACACAATGTGATATATTTATATTATATTGTTATAATGGTTATACTAATATTCAATATATGATGGATGCCATTATGAACAATAGATCTTATTGTTACTGATATGTAACTGTCCTATTAAACCAGCCTGCCATCTATTTTTTTTTTTTTTTTTTTTTTTTTTAGTAAATACTACACTACAGAGACCAAGATGTAGAAGTACCATACAACCTATGTAAGTCAAGCGATATTTACTGGCTCCAATAAGAGTACAGTATCTAACTATTTTGTTTTTATTAGCAATTATGTAGTCTGTATATACTATTACATACACATTCCTAAAGGCATTGATGGGCAAGCAACTACTTCACAGCCCTGGATCGCATTGGATTGGATGCTTTCACGCATGTATTGCTTGATTGGCCAGCAAGACACAGCGCCTCTCTCCTCCCCCTGAAGAAGAGTGGGTCACACCCGAAACCTAGGTCGGCGGTAGAGACGTCACGACGGTGACGTCAGCGGAGCGGCGACACGGTCCTCATATCTCCTACTAACACACGGCTTGTATACTGGTTCCTCCTTTCCCATTCAGGGTCCTCCTTCGTGACCACTTTGTATTAAGCAACTACTTGCTGCTGCCATGCTTATGCTTGGACTACCTGCTGGTAGCAAGATATATATATATATCACTAGGGAATTGTTAACTATATACTATTCTAACCCTATGTGCTATCAGTGAACCACTACGTTGTCTATACAGAGTAAATGTACTCCCAACATGTAAACAATGTATACTACCACCTGTCATTATGTACATTTACATCAGGGTATACACCTATTAACATTTGTTACTTTATTACAACTTGTTATTTTGTCTCTTGGTGTTCTGACACACTTTCTCTGACACAGAGAGAATGGCAAGAAATTAAATACTCTGCAGACAGACTCTGTATAGATTTTTACATATGACAAGCCATTATTTAAATAATAGGACATTAACTGGTTAATATTGAGATAGTCATCTTCCAACTATTATTATACCAATAGTTGTGTCTATACTATCCTATATACTAGAGTGTCCACCCACCACTCTGGGGATTTTAAGATATCACTGTATATATTTATCACACTGTAATATTTGATTTATGTAATAACATTTTATTATTTTATTTTAAATGCTGATCCATTAGTCAATAGACTTGCCTCTATGAGATATTGCATCTCAGGGATATTTTGAATCCCTATTTCATACAACATATACACTGGCACGAGTGAAACTTTTGGGGTCTCTTTCTGATCCTTCTTGGATCAACCTTGTTAATAATATATACATGTATTCCCCTATGCACCTTGCAATCTCTTACATATACCTATAATTTAGGAATACTCCGGGTGAGTTGCCTGGTCACCTCTCTATTCATGAGATTTATAGTTAGCCTGCACTATATTATTAATGCTTCATCATTCATTTATCCTAAAGCAACTATAAACTATATTGTAGATGGAAGAATAGATTTGATCAGAAACAAAACTTAAATTACTAAATCTAGCACCCTTGCTACTCTAATTCAATCCCAGCGAGTCGTGGACCCTAGGGCAGTATACAGTAGGGGTTAATCTTTCTCTAGACCTTAGTTGTTACACATTTTCTGGAAGTTGCCAGACGGTCACCTGATATGGTGTGACCTTATTAATGTTTAGCCCACCCTTTAATCTGCCCAGCAACAGTGGTGGGGTTGTTGTGACGGTGAAGGGGTTAACCAGGCTTACAAATAAAGGTCAAGCCCACTTGGTTAACCCTGACCCGTGTGTTAGGGTCTTAGAGTGTCAGCTCTGGGACCCAGATGTTGAAAATGTATTACTGCAACTGTATACTGATTTTGCGACATTAAAGAATTATGTGATTTTTGCCTTTACTGGGATGCTGGGATCGGGAGATTTCTAGGCTGTAAGTTTCAGGGTGAGTTTGGTGGAGAAAGTCTTTACAGAATGTGTCTATGTATCGGGGTTCCGGAGTTATGGGATACCCCAACAGTTGTATCCGGAGATTGAGTGATATCTTCAGATACAGCTAAGCGCATTACTCTGCCAACCTCGGACCCTGGAGACGTTCTTACGACTCACCGCCAGGATCCCTGCAGCAGCATCTTCCAGACAAGGTAAAAGGGTATGAAGGGGTTAAAATATATCTGCAGGTATACACGGAGTCCTTAGTATAGCAGGGGTTCCGCAGTATAGCCATAGCCATACATGCCCAGGTATCCTGAGCCTAGTTCAGGAAGGTGCCCGAGCTAAGGTTATAAAGTTGAGCATGTTTGCAGTGTTTTAAAAGTTTAAAAGTATTTTTCTCATGTGTGCCAGGAATTAGGCTAGTGATTGTAAGGGAATATTTACACTCACTCCACCCCTGACACCAGAATAAGAAGTCATAACTTTTAGCCCACAGAAGACAGTGCACGATATATTTTATTAAACGGGTATAGTTTAATGTGTATAGATATTGATAACCTGTATATGAACTGAGGCCTCTGTAAGTCCTGGATTCCAGAAGCCCCAGATGGCTATAAGTTGGTGCCTCTGTGTCTGTCCGGAGGCCGTACGTGAAAGGCTCAGAGATGCCTAGGTGTTAGGACAGAAGGGGCACTGCCATTATTCTGGAGTACCCATATCCTGGCCTGACACAAGGCAAGCTAACACCATTTGCCAAAATCCAGACTGTGGAGCCTGAGCAGAGGGTGGGCTCAGTATGCAAAGAGGCGGAGGGGCCAAGTTAACCCACGCCCCCTTGCTACCTGAGAAAAGGTGCCCGCCCTGTTTTACCATACTGGCAAATCGGTGATTGGCTGACAGGAGAATTCCCACGCTCTGATAAGCTGTCCAGGTTAGTGTATAAGAGTCTGAACGCTTAAGAGGGCCTGCAGCCAAAGGGGAGCGCAGATTCCAAGCGCCACACCAACATCGGCAAAGTAACAGATGTCCAGGACTTTTTGTGAGTAACTACGGGTCACTGGAAAGTGCTCTAAAAAGGTGATCTGAAGGAATTTCGTTCCGGAAACAGATTTATTCGTTAGCCCAATCCCCAGTAAGTGTGTTAATCTTAAATTACCATTTATTTTACCATCTTGTTTTGCTCAATCGAATGATCCCCGTTATAAAAAGGTGCTGTAGAACCTGGTCTCCCGTGACAGTTGTAGATCCAACCTATGTTATATAAGGCAGGGGTCGGCCCTTTCTGCTTTAGATCCCAGGAGGTACCAGAGGACGGGGTCTCCGGGCTATTCTAGTCTGTAAGGAGGGCGCTTATTTTTTTAGTACTAAGG
This sequence comes from Ascaphus truei, assembly GCF_040206685.1. NCBI lineage: Eukaryota > Metazoa > Chordata > Amphibia > Anura > Ascaphidae > Ascaphus > Ascaphus truei. The sequence goes on along the minus strand of NC_134484.1, from coordinate 21,789,315 downwards.
CAAGTATCCCAGTGTTAGGGGGGCCCCAAAGAAACTTACTCTACAGAAGAAAGTGGTTCCCTATCGCAGGGCTTAAGGAAGAAGTCCTGGAAGGGTCTGCCAGGAGTTTCAGAGAAGCAGTTTCCCTGATCTGTCCTGAGCCGGGCAAAAGACTCTTAGGCTGCGATTATAGTGCGCACAATGGCACGCGTGAACATACAGCACATCTATAAGGCCGGCCATAGTGTGCGCGACTGCGTACGTGAGGAAGCCGACCACGTCACATGAGCGGGTCAGCCAATGAGGGTGAACCAGCCTGGTGACGTCACGGCCATGCCTTCCCATCAAAGACCACGTATCACTCGGGCGACAGTAGCGCGCGACTACTTGCGCTCTATCGCGCGCCTGCACTGTGGCCGCAGCCTTAGAGAGAGATGAGCTGCTACAAGGCTCAGAGTGTGAGGAATTGGATTTCAAAGTCTCCAAGTACTAAAAACCTGTCCTGTTGCTGCTACCAGTTTATGTTGCAATAAACAGTTAAAAGTTCCTGGCACACTTTTCTTCATTACCAGTCCTGATCAAGAGCCTGTACAAACCTACCCAGCACCCTGAGAAGAACAAGGTAACTGCATAGCACCCATACACCTTTAATAATAATAATAATAATAATAATAATAATAGCATGTTCTTGTATAGTGCTGCTAATTGTATGCAGCGCTTTACAGAGACATTTTTGCAGGCACAGGTCCCTACCCCATAGAGCTTACAGTCTATTTTTTGGTGCCTGAGGCACAGGGAGATAAAGTAACTTGCCCAAGGTCACAAGGAGCGTCTTTACTCACTGAGCCACTCCTTCTCCTTCTCCCACTTAAAGAGACACTAGTACAATTTGGGACTGTTCAAATTGTATATTTTTTTACATGTGCAATCTACCCTTATGCGAGGTGGGGGGAATAGGGGTGTTATAATCAGCAATTCTGATACTAAAAAAGATACAGGGGAAAATAAGTCATCCTTATAGTGGCAATGTAGTGATGGAAATGGCTTTTGTAAGCAAACCCTTAAAAATACAGAGAGGATGATCATGAAGGAGATTTACAGCTGAATGTTGATGAGAGGGCACAGAAGGTCAGGTTAAATCCAGTGGAATTTATTCCAACCAGATGTCGGAGTGTATAGACACAAAATAAGTTATAGCGAATAAAAAAGTGACAAGCACCCTCCACCTTACAGCAGATAAGGTCATCAACAATATATTCCAGCCTTCTAGCCATCAAGAACCATCTAATGTCAAAAGGGATGATACTACTCTGACAAATCCCACTGATATTGCAAACGAAATCAATGAATACTTTGTGGGATGTGCTACCCCTCTACTATCAAAGCGAAACCCTAACTCCAATCATGAAGCTCAACTTGGGAGTACCCCTATAGCCCCACGCCCTCCCAACAGTGCCACAATTTCCAATTTGTCCAAGCATCTGAAGAGATTACACAGGCGCTCCTAACATTAACACTAAGCAGCCAATGTGGACCTGACCTACTGCAAAGTTTTTACAACTTGGTGCTCCAGCCATTACCAAACCAGTTGCCTCCCTAATCAACTCTATTCTGTCTGCAGGGTATATCCCACAGACCTGGAAAACTGCCAGAGCTGTACCGATCTTCAAAAGTGGGGACAAAAACACTGTCTTCAACTACAGGCCAGTTTCTCTTCTTCCAATACTATCCAAAGTCATGGGAAAATGTGTTCACTCCCAATTAAGCGATTACTACTGTATACCAAAAAAAATTTTTTTAGCCAACTCCATCTGGCTTTCTCCCCAAACACTCCACGGTAACTACCCTCCTAAAAAAATTGCAATGAAATCCAGTGTGGAATGGAATTGGGACAACTCACTGGTGCAGTATTCCTAGATTTTGCAAAAGCTTTTGATACTGTTGATCATGTTCATCTTGTTAAACCAGCTCTAGTGCTCTAGGATAGGGGAACATACTTCCAATTGGTTTCACTTCTACCTGGCAGATCCCAATATGTGTCTACCTCGAGTTCTAACTCCAACCTCCTGGATGTCACTTGCGAGGTCCCGCAAGGTTCTGTTCTGGGGCCCCTTCTCTTTTCAGTGCTCATTAATGTGGCGGCGAAGGGGTTAACCCGGCTTATAATAAAGTTCAGGCCCACTTGGTTAACCCTGACCCGTGTGTTAGGGTCTTAGAGTGTCAGCTCTGGGACCCAGATGTCAAAAATGTATTACTGCAACTGTATACTGATTTTGCGACATTAAAGAATGATGTGATTTTATTTCCTTTCTGGGGATGCTGGGATCGGGAGATTTCTAGGCTGTCATTTTCAGGGTGGGTTTGGCTGAGAAAGTCTTTGCAGAATGCGTCTATGTAGCGGGGTTCCGGGGTATGGGATACCCCAAAAGTTGTATACGGAGATTGAGTGATATCCTCTGATACAGCTAAGCGCATTACTCCGCCAACCTTGTACCCTGAAAACGCTCTTACGACTCACCGTCAGAGTCCCTGCTGCAGCATCTTCCAGACAAGGTAAAGGGGTATGAAGGGGTTAAAAGATATCTGCAGGTATACACAGAGTCCTTAGCAAGGCGCTCCCAAATATAGCAGAGGTACCCACATACTGTACATGCCCAGGTATCCTGAGCCGAGAGTAGGGGTTCAGGAAGGTGCTCACGCTAAGGTTATGAAGCTGAGCAGATTTGCAGTGTTTTAAATTATTAAAAGTATTTTTCTAATGTGTGCCAGGAATGAGGCTAGTGATTTGTAGGGGATATACACTCACTGCATGCATGACACCAGAATAGGAACTCATAACTTTTTGCACGCAGCAGTTAGGACACCAAATGTTTTATTAAACGGGAATAGTTTAATATGTACTGTATAGATATTGCTGACCTGTATATGAGCTGAGGGCTTTCTAAGTTATAGACTCTGGAAGGCACAGATGGTTACCAGGCTTGGCTCCGGTGTGTCTGTCCAGGGGCCATACATGAAAGGGCTCAGATATGCCTAGGTGTGAGGCCATATGGGCCCTGCCATTATTATAGAGCACCCATATCCTGGCATGAAACAAGGCAACCTAACACCCTTTGCTAAACAGCCAGCCGCTGTGGAGCCTCGCACCGTGGGGGGTCAAAGGGGCAGAGGGGGAGATTTCACCTGCCCGGGGAAAAGGCTCAGGGGTGGGAAACCCTATATGAGTGTTATAGATTGGTCGCTAGGGACTTGCTAAGGTTTTTTGATTGGGCTGCAGTTTTTCTGGGACCTGGACACCAGAGGTTTGAAAAGCCCTGACATAGGTCAGATTCTTCAGTTCTAAGACTTCCATCTAAGAGTTTCATCAGTTCCATCTTGTGTGATTCACCTGAGATTCAGTCCCATTTGAAAAGTTCCAGCTCTGAGTAAATCGTCTACATTTCTCAGAGGATAAGAGACCCGAATTCAACAGCCAGAGGCTACAGGACGGGTAGCCTGGAATATTTGGCTGTGTGTTTGCCATTAGGAAAGATTAGTTTTGTTATCCCAGTTTCTAAAATAAGTGTGTCTTTTTACTGTATTTTTGTGTAACATAGTTGTGTGCGTTCATTAGGTGAATAAACGCAATTTATTTTTTATCTCTCTGCTTGCTCAATCAATGATCCCGGTAATTAAGTCTTAATAAGCTTGGTTCCATCGTGACAATTAATGATCTACAGTACCTACAGCTTGTAAGGGAGCGTCAGTACACATATATGCAGATGACACAAACTTATATTCAGCCCTAGCCTCTCCCTCCGCCCTACCCCCTACTTCTCTCTCTCTAGATCTCTCGACTTCTAGCCGGGCCCAACTTCCAGCTCCAGCCACCTGTGCCCCCCACAGCCAACGTGCCTGAGACAGTTGTCCTGGCTCTCCCCATCTGTCGCCGGCCCCTGAATGCCTATGAAATATTTAAAGTCTCTACTACAGCTTATCCATCCTCCCAGTCCTCTCTTCCAGGCTGCACATGTAGAGGTCAATCTGTATTAGCCTTTCAATGTAAACTCACTGAACACTTGTGAACGGTCACCTTTCTATGTTCTTCTGGAGATGAGGCCTCAAGGACAGGACACTGTACTCCAGGCGAGGTGTTATTTGATAAAATAGACAAAATAGTTTCCCCCAAATTCAAATGAGAAAAAGTCGGAATTATCATATGTCACGTTTATGCGGTTTTTACCTTTTTAAACAGGACGGAGGCTTCTTTGGGCAGCGGAACTGCAGAACCTAACTCACAGCATGTTCAGTATTGGACCTTTCTAGCTTATAGCTTAGAACAGGGGTGCTCAACTCCAGTCCTCAAGGGCCACCAACCGGTCAGGCTTTCAGGATATCCCTGCTTCAGCACAGGTGGCTCAATCAGTGACTGATTGAGTTTTATGCATTAACGGGGAGCAGGGGTACTGATCACCATTAGGTTTCTCCAAAAACAGGAATATATTTTAATAAGATGCAATTCAGCTTCTGTCCATTTAAATCGGGGGTGTGGGGAGGGGGACAACACCAGTCCTCAAAGTCCACCAACAGGTCAGGATTTCAGGGTATCGCTGCTTCAGTACAAGTGGCTCAGTCTTTGACTGAGTCACTGATTGAGCCACCTGTGCAGGGATATCCTGAAAGCCTGACCTGTTGGGGGGTTTGAAACCTGAGTTGAGAACCGCTGGCTTAGAAGGAATAGCTATTCATATAACCTAGTACAGTACCTCCGGGGAATCCCCAGCACACTAAGGCCGCGCTTGCGATGTCTCCCGAAAACAAATACATTGCTGCCGCCGTGTGCGCTTATAGTGCGCGCTACAGCGACAAAGCGACGTCGTGGAAACTGGAAGCCGGCAACATTTGATTTTTCAAGGGCTGTCGCGTCACGTGACGGCCCTTGAACAAATCAAATTGCTGGAATCCCGCGACCCTCGCCGCCCGGCGAAACATAACTTTCGCCGGTGGCGATGGCGACAGGTGACGTCACCCGACGTGTCGCCATCGACGGCACTATAGGCACGGCCTAAACATGAAATAATATTCTTCTTTCCACATCTGCACACTCTCCCTAATGTGTGCTATTTGTCACCGTAAAACCTGTACCAAACGCGGGAATAAATTCCATCTGTGATCAGAGCCATGGTGGTGCAGTGCCGGCGTTTCTGAAAAAAGTTACAGCCATCGCTTCATTAAACTAACAGAATCTTCGCTCTCTGATGGTATCAGAAAATGAGGGTTAAACAGAGAAATGCATAAATATAACTTGTTTAAAAAAAAAAAAAAAAATCCAAACAGGAAACAACATATCGACCTTTTAACATTTGTATCCATTGCTTTTCCAAGGTTCGTTAACAGCCTTACAATGTCAATTTTTCACGCCTGGATTAAAAATAAAGTGCATATGACTACAACACAAACACAAGTATTGTAATGAAACTAACAAAAGACAGGACGGCTCCAAAGGCCAATCTCCCACGTTGGATATCTCCGCAGTTCAGCCGTGACGCAGGTTGCAAAGAGAACGAACACTGTAGATTAACCAAACCAGCAAACCGAGTCCCGTCTCTCTCAGGCACATTCCTCTAACTGAAAATGTTACAATGAAAATGACAGAGCATAATGAAAATGTGAAACGTGTGCAGATAAACTCACAGGAAACCGCCAACCATATGGTGAACTGCTCCATCAATCCAGGCTCTGTACATCAATCAAATGGTAATGATCTGGTTGCATTCTGGTATGAGACACAATTGGGTAATTCAATGCTGGTGTAATAGACTAAGTCTCTCGTTCTAAGTGTATATGGAAGACACACACAATTACTCAGATGAAGGGTGGACCGCTTGATTTATCTCAGAGCATCCTTTAAATTACTGTATGTTGCAGTCGCTCATCTTATACATCAGGCCTGCACAACACGCGGCCCCCGGCACTCACTATGCGGCCCGCGGCGGCGGCTTTCCCCCTCCTCCCTCCCCTGAGTCCGCTCTCCCTCCCCCGAGTCCGCTCTCTCCCCGAGCCGAGCCCGCGCTCCCCCCTTCCGAGCCCGCTCTCCCCCTCAGCACGCTCTAGCAGTACGGCACTTCCGGTGCCCGCTGCTTGCGAGCGCGCGCAGTCCTGCCTGCTCTCTGCCGTGATCTGAGGTGCAGGGGGGTGAGGGGAGGTGTAGGGGCTAATGTGAGGTGAGGAGTTGCAGGGGGATATGCGAGGTGCAGGGGGATATGTGAGGTGCAGGTGGATATGTGAGGTGCAGGGGGGGTGATGTGCGGGGGGGATGATGTGCAAGGGGGGGGTGATGTGCAGGGGGGGTGATGTGCAGGGGGGGTGATGTGAGGGGCAGGGGGTGAGGTGCAGGGGGTTGATGTGAGGTGCAGGGGGGGATGTGAGGTGCAGGGAGGTGAGGTGAGGTGCAGGGGGATGTGAGATGCAGGGGGGATGTGAGATGCAGTAGGGATGTGAGATGCAGGGGAGGGGAATGTGTGTGGTCTGCTGTGTGATGTGGAGGGTGAGTATTGTGTGATGTGGAGGGTGAGTATTGTGTGTGATGTGGAGGGTGAGTATTGTGTGTGATGTGGAGGGTGAGTATTGTGTGTGATGTGGAGGGTGAGTATTGTGTATGGGTGAGGGGGAGAGATGTGGGTGTGAGAGATGGGGAGTCACAAACATTGATGATGTGGGGTGCAGGGGGAGATATATGAAGATGATGAGGAGTGCTGGGGGAGATATGAGGATGAAGATGATGAGGAGTGCTGGGGGGGATATGAGGATGAGGGGTGCTGGGGCAGAGATGAGGATGATGAGGGGTGCTGGGAGAGATTGAGGGGTGCTGGAGATATGAGGATGATGAGGAGGTGCTGGGGGAGAGATGATGATGATGATGATGATGATTTTACCCGTGCGGCCCGAATCTGTATTCCTTGGAGCAGTTCGGCCCTATTATGCATGATCTCAGAAATGTGTTCATTAAGAGATCTGAAGGAGCGGCTCAGCGAGTAAAGGCGCTGACTCTGCAAAGGCGGGCACGCGCTGACTGCACACACGGGCGTGCGGACTGAAAAACATGAACGCTGATTCTGCACATGCGGGAGCGTGCTGAGTGCACACACGGGTGCGCTGACTGGAAAACGCGAACGCTGATTCTGCAAACCTTAACGATTACTCTGCAAACACTTTGATAAAGCACTGAGAAGCGTGAAGCGCGTCAGCGTTACTTGCCCCATATTGCATTCCATGACCGCGAGTTCAATACATTCTTTTTTATCATCATTTTTTGTGCTAAGCCCCATCACTTTTGCAGTGCACCGCTTTCTCCATTTCCATGGACTTCTCTACGATTTTCACCAGCAGGAAACACGCTTTTGGTGTCAAGAAACTGCTCGAGCTGTGAGTACTTACCCCAGTGGTTTTTCATTTACGATGTGTACTTGGCCTGTGGGACTGAGACTTATTTGCTACCACATACAACTATGGCTCCAGGGTTTATCGATCGCCAGAGGTGAGATGATCCATCGCACCTGACCCTTACCCACCGGGTTCAACCCAGTTCCCCAGAGACACCCCTTGGAACTATTGCACCCCTACATTGGAGCCATTCATTGCTTTACCCCAGTGCTTATTTTCTGTGGGGATTAGCAAATCATTTTCATTTCTGACTCCATTCACATCCGCCCATCAAGGGTTAGTTCACCGCTCACTCTGTAGCACCGATTATGGACTTTGTGGTTTGATTCGTCCTCTGCAAAGACAAACGCTGGCTCTGAAAACAATGGCACTGACTCTCCACAGTACCTGTGTATATTCTCATAGCAGGACCATAACCGGCCCTGTTTGTTCTGCAGCTACCTATACAACTATACGCTATAGAGTTGATTAGCTCTACTCCGGACAAAAGGGTCTAGCTCTCTGAGTGACCATTGCCTTGCTGCACCCACCCAGATGTGGAATACCGCGGTTTCATAAACCAGTCCTGTTTACTGATTGACAACACTCACCCCCTCATATCCCAGTGGGGTTACCTTTCCTGATTGATAAGTGTTTCAGGAAAATCTAAGATTAATATTCCAGGGATTATCCTTACCGAACCCTCCCAGCTACTGTATACCTTCTAACTATACCCAGGTGTTCCTACCACCGTCAATAGTAGTCATCAACTCTGTTTTAGCTGGGTTCTTACGAGATTTACCCAGTTCTTAATTTTTATCTTGTCTACACTTCAGTGCTTGTCTGATTTGTCTTATGTTTATATAATGAGTAAAGGTAACGTTTTAATAACTACATCATTTCACACACTACTTGTTTTGATTGCTGCTCTATAGGGGCCCTTCTCTTGCTTCTGCAAGTATTTGTTTACTCTAAACCTTACCACACCCAAATGGCAAAGGCAAGGAATACTGTGGCATAGAAAACGATGTGCTGAATATTTATGCTTTTGGTCAAACAAAAAGTATCAGGACCAAGAAAACTGTGCAATACTATTGAACCTATAAAAGCAATGGCAATGACAAAGGGCAATGTTTTCAACAGACATTTCATCTTGGAGCTGTGAAGATTACGTACAGGCCTATACCAGGGGTGGCCAACTCCAGACTGAGCCACTGATTGAGCCACATATGTTGATGCATATACCCGTAGATACCCTATACCCATAGAAATTACAATTTAAAGTTGGCGCCTGAGACACAGTGAATTAAAGGCCTATAATTAAAAACTGGTGCTATTGCATAAGACAAAATAAATCAATCATTTTTTTGCCAATGTCAACATGTCTTGGTCAACGTACATGTCGAGGTTCCAGAAAGAATGATTGCTGCACATACAGTAGCTGCAGGAAATAATTAGCTGCAGGATGAGGAGCAGAGATGAAGTGAGGAGTGGGGAGGGAAAGCAGAGCAGAGGGAAGAGGGGGAGCTGCAGAGGACAGGTGAGGAGGACAGAGGAGCAGAAGGGGAGGGATTTTTTGCCATTTGAATGAGTCTGCACTTGAACAAGGGACACCCCGGATTGGGTAACCACAGGGGCCATGAAAGTGACCCAGACTCGAGCACAACAATCAGGTGCAGCTTCATGATTCAAACTTCAGAAAAAACCTAGTATGAGCACATTCACGTCTCAGACAGGTCCACCAACCTGCAATTACCAAGTCATTCCGCATACAACCCTACCACTGCAGTCAGGGACTCTGGGTAATGCACATGAGCACTCTCAGTATATATCTCTTTTTGCTTCTTATCCACTTTAACATGGATCCCTATAAGCGTACACCAGCTGAATTACACAGCTTGTACTGCACAGCCTGGGTTAAAGAAGTGCATGGTCAGTAAACCTACTCACGGACAGCTGTTTCGACTTTTCGTGTCTCATCAGTGTGAGGCTGGTTACTGACCTTGCCTTGTGAAGCTGGAAGAGTCTACAAACCAAGTACACAAAGTAAATTATCGTGAGTTGAGTCCAGATACAAAGACACTGGATCTCAAAGCCTGCTACTGGACTCAATAGCTTTGAACCATGAAGATGCACATGATTATTACAGCTGTAGCAAGAATTAACTTCTTCGGTAACATGACCTCAATGGTACCAAAGAATAAACACTGTGGGGATCCCATTGAGAATCAAGCACCCTGCGGCAAGATCTCGGCAGACACTGTCCCCAGAGTCGCTGACTTTTGCTTGTTCTTCCACGGAGCTGGGGACAGTACATTTTACTACATCTATAAGCTTTAATGACATACAATTTTAATAGTATGTGTGAATGGGAAGGCATCACAGTAGGTAGGACTCAACTCTCCAGCCAGTGGAAAGCATCGCTGAGCAACAGTGTGTTTGGTGTCCAGGCTCCTCATATGGCAGAGGGACCCTCATGCCCATGTAAGAAGTCCCTATAAGTACGGCTGCATGGGCATGATATCCGAGGGGAAAAAGTGGAGGCCCGACATGATGTGCGGACAACCGAGAGGATGTGACCTGGAGTTAACCCGATGAGTCTGTGGACCTGTCAAGTGAATGGACCAAAAGGTGTCTTCCAGCAACTGAATGGGTCTTATGACATAGTCCTGCTTACTAAATATGGCCACGTTTCTTGCCCAAGGCCACAATAAGCGGATATTGGAATCTGGAAGCAATCAGATTTCCGCCGGAGACTTGTAACATTATTAAAACTCATGTAAAACTGCATCTATGAAGAACTCTCCAGTTTGTAAATTAACAGCACATCATGTAACCAACATAGATAATATAAAAGGGATGTTTAATTAGATGTCTTGTAATGCACCAACAGTACTCACTAAAGTACTTAGAATGTAAACAGCATATCAATTACCCCGCTTAGCAAGAAGTGCTCAGAGGAAGCCTCAATTCCCATTTCAATCTTCTACAAAGAGGTCTTTCTTCCAGGTGCCTGGTGTGGGGCCCTAAATGTGTCTGATCAATCCCAACAAAAGTAGTCTAAAAATGCCAAAGCTGACACTGCTCGAAATGTCAAATACAGATTGTTTCCACAGCCACGTCAACATACACAGGTATTCCTCAACACAGAGTATCCTTGGGATTCAATTATATTGTTGCTGCAGGATACTGCAGTATGCCCAGGCATACTTCAATAAAGGGAGCAATTAAGCCTGCTACATCTGTACAAATGTTATTTGTTTTATTTACATAAACAACGTATGTTAATAGATAGAATACCTTGTAAATGATCCCTCCATCAATGCACTGATTTGAAATGAGTCCTTGGCCATTACAAATTGACACTTGATAATCCTATTCTGTAGCTATCACATGCAAACATCTACTGTAATTGCTTTGTGCGAATGACTCATTTGGAGAACGCTTTGTGGTAATACATGAACTCTACCTACTATGTCTGCATTAAAATAAATAAGCTACAAGAAAGAAGCTAGTTGAACTTTGATCCTCAGAAGCTGTTGGGTATACGTTCCTGCTCCAAATAAAATAAGTGGCCAGTAAAAAAAGTGACAAATCCCCTCCATTGTACAATGAACAAAAGTGACAAACCCCTCATTTGTACAATGTACAAAAGTGACAAACCCCCTCCATTTGTACAATGTACAAAAGTGACAAACCCCTCCATTTGTACAATGTACAAAAGTGACAAACATCCTCCATTTGTACAATGTACAAAAGTGACAAAACCCCTCCATTTGTACAATGTACAAAAGTGACAAAACCCCTCCATTTGAACAGCTGTATGCACATAAAAATTCCACTTGTGAGCACAGTCACGTCTCAGACCGAGCTGCCAACCTGTGAATGTGCTCACTAGTAGTATTAGTATTTGCTCTACTCCACGTATCAAAGAAAACACAATTAAGTAGAAATAGCCCTATTAGTCCAGTTGAGATAGTGCAGAGTAAATGAGTACTGCCGTATTAGGCGATACATTTTTTATTTGGACTAACAATTAATATTGTAAGACAAGCGTTCGAGATTTTTCTCTCTTCTTCAGGTCTGCGGCTACAGTATATGCGGTATCTGCTAATCTAATTAAGTAGTATCAAGTTTAACAATTCAATTTAAGTCAAGAAGCTTCTAAAGTAAAGCAAAAGCAAAAAACACACGGGCCCATTGTAGTAATGTCATTATCCCCATCTATCTTTATGCAAAATTAAAAGCTAAGATTACACTAATAATCCTATTATGTGCAGTGACTGAACTCGATTGTAAAATATATATATTTTTTTTTTCTTTCAGTAACTACAAACAGCAGCATTTTTTTCACCATTTGTTTTATGGGACATACATGCCCTTATCCATCACAAATGAATATCAGATGACAATAACCGTTTACTAACTCTGCAGCAAATCACATGCATCGATTATGTCGTCATGAATAGTCAGAATAATAAACTGCCCGTTATCAGGTGAAGAAAAATGACAAGTATACATTTTCTGTACCTACAGTAAATACATCACTCCCAGCATAAGGATGTAATCATTACAAAATAAAGCAAAAAGACACAAGGGGCTGTTTTAAGTACTGTAATAATATCGTGCATACAAAAATGGGCCAATGTTTTGGACACTTTGAAGACGGACCCCTTAGAGGGGATGGGGTGAAGGCAAAAACATTGGTCAATTACTGTATGCACGATATAATTATTTAAAACTACGTCTTTCTGCCTTGTCGCTTTATTTTGTATGTCATCATGAATGCAGCTATAGGAGTAGATGAGATGAGAGATGTAAACAGAAATAAAGAACAAGCGAGCATTTTTGCAATAAAGCATGATCTCTAAATGAATGTAGTACTGTACCAGCCATTTACAAGATAACGCTAAGATACATTAAGATGTTCATCTATGAGGCTTCGGTGTCACACTGACGCCACAACAGCTATCTTGTTCTCTGGCAGTCCTTTACTCACTTCCATCCAAAGTGAGGCTGCAGGGTCATCTTGGTCACTGTCTTCCTGCCTATAAAGAGGCAGGACTTCCTCCAGGATGTTGCCAGAGTATAGTTCCTGTTTGACGCTTTGGAACTTTACCCTGCCTTGTTTCCAGCCTGTTACTCCCCCGACCTTGCTCCTTTGCCACCTGCCTTGACCCCAGCCTGTGACCCTGACTATTCTATTCTCGGTTCAGGTCGGTGATACTGTAGCCCACTTCAGCCTTGCGGGTCACTTCCTGTTTAGAGATGAGCATCATTACATAATCTTCTGATGGCATAGTGATAAATGTCTGATTGTTGGGGCTATCCTCCAAGTATAAGAATACATATACAGTATATGAGGATATCCTATGTTGTAAGCTGTAGGAGTATACAGATACTCAATATTAACCTGAAGTTCAGTGCATTCATTTGGCAGATAAGCATTTAATTAAGTTGCCTAAAAGTCCAAATGATGTAATACTGATCTCCTCTGTGCAATAACTCAGAATAATAAAACATGTTAAGTTACCCATTAGTACCTAAGCCTGTAAGAACTAGCTTGATAATTTATATTCTTACAGAATATTTTTTGTACTTTAGAAAATAGGTAAATTAGGAAGAGCAAATGTTTAAATAAAGACCCATGTTCTCAGAGAAGGTTACAACTATGCAGAAGCATGGGATGGAACGGGACAATATAAGCCTTTTTGTTTATTTGAATTAACTAAGAAATAGGTCACCAATAAAAGACATAGTTTAGCAATGGCAAGCGAAAAAAACAAAAAAATGGGAAGGTTAATTTAAGTTATTAGATGTAATTCATACTGAGATAGGTACATAGATGACAATCATGAGATTTGGATAACACACATGTATTTTTGTTAATGAGCGAGAGAGACTATGAGCAATATTTACTATGCAGTCTTCTGTCAGAAAACATTGTACAGCCCATTAAAGTCAATGGGCTGTGATGTGTCTCCGAGCACTGAAATGTATCTAATGGCAGAAGACTGCTTGGTATATATTGGCCTAGGTGCCTTGTATCTGATATCTAACATGTATTTACTTACAGGAGAATTCTTTACATTATATACTTGTAGCCCCCTGTAAACAGCACAGGCTATACCTATCTCCCTTCTACTGTGGTAAGTCCTGTTAAGATCAGGCACCAGTAATCATCATGGGTTTTCCCCCTTCATAGCCCTATCCTGAGTGGTAGATGCAGGCCTGGACTCTGCTGCAGGCGTGAGCAAGAGGGGAGGTTCTGCTGACATCACGAAGGGCGGGGCTAGCACTATATTTAGCAGCAACTCCTGTGTAGTAGTGTTAGTTCTTTTTATGCCGGGAGTATGCAGTTCCGTTAGTATGCCGTGAGCCAAAAAATCCTGCGGATCGGTCCGAGGAGTTGGAGGAGACCACAGTCTCCCCTGCGCAGAGTGCAGGAGCAGAGAGAGAGAGGAGTGAAAAGATCAGCTTCCTTTAGTAGAGCTGATAGAATTATAGGCTTGGTGGACCAATGCCCTCACCCCACTGCCAGGGGTGATGGGAAGAATTCAAGCCCCACCGCGAGGATAACCTCGGGGGTGGGCCACGGGGTATTGAAGCCCTAGCCCAGACCATCCTGTCGGAGGAGAGACTTGGAGGGAAGGAGAGGAGGAATTATATGTGGGGAAGGAGAGTGGAGTAATAACAAGTCTTTGCTGTTGTTGTTGCGGCTACTGTTAGCCACCACCGTTGGGAAATTGCTGATCTGTCAATAAAAGAGACTATTCGTTATTACCAAAGACTGTATGTGAATTGGAAGGTACTACCCTGGGACCCAAGGGGTTCTTCTATACAGGTCCTGTCCCATATTCCTGGGAGTATAGAAGATGGAGGCGCTGCACCACTAAGAGATCATGGAGGCTACCACCCCAGAAGCCCGGTCCTGGTTCCCCCTCAACATCGCGGGAAGCTCAGGCCCTCCTGTTCCTCACAGGTATGCACCACACAGCATGTAATCTGCCCTCATGCACCCTAGACACCACCGTAGAGTCTGGGGGAAGGGGGGGAAGCAGGGTTACATACTGTTTGTGACACCAGTAAACGGGATCACACTACTTCTACTGTACATACTACTTATCATATATCTACTTTTTTTTTGCTTTATTGTCCTTTATTTAATTAAGGGATCAAAACATCTACACATTTACAAATTATTTTCAAATTGATCTAATGAAAGAAATATCAGCCTGCAAATAATCAACTTTTTCTAGGACCAACACAGCTACAATTCTAGTCTCGCTGTAAAAGGTTCAAAATACAATAGCCTTTTTGTTTACAGGATTTGAGCTTTCACATATTTTATTGTTAAATTATTATAGTTTTGGGGGGGGAGTGAGGGACATATTCACGTAAGATATCCTTAATAATTATTATAATGATATCATTCAAATTAGTCTCTATACAAATGTACAGGATGTGCTATACATTCCTATATATGTTTTTGAACGAAAGGAGTAACAGAACATGGTAACGTAGATTTGATACAGTGCCACACGAGGTTAGAGTACAAAATAACGGAACTTTAACTCGGTAAAAATATTTAGCAGCTGGATTGAAAACTGGTTGAAGGATTGTCAAAAATGGAACCTATTTGGGTTGGGCAAAAATTGTAAGGGAAGTACATCAAGGATCGGTACTGAAACCTCTGCTTTTACACATGTTTGTTAATGACCTTGAGGTTGGCTCAGCGAGCAAAGTCTCCATCTTTGATTTTACGACCTTACATAATTTAGAGCAGAGCAAGATATAATTTCTCTCCAGAAGGACTTGGATAAACTGAAAACTTGGTCAGGAAAATGGCAGATGAGGTTTAATATACTGTAGATGAATGTAAGGTTTTGCATTTGGGAAACAAGAACAGGCAACTTACAAATTAGATGGTACACAATTAGGTCAATCCTTGATGGAGAATGATTTAGGAGTTCTTGTAGACAGCAGGCATAGCAATAGTGCCCAATGTCAGGCAGCAGCTGCAAAGACAAATAATAACTTATCTTGCAATAAACGGGGAATAGATGGAAAGGAAGTAAACACAATTATGCAACTGTATGAAGTATTAGTAAGACTACACCTTAAACATGGAGTACAGTTTTGGGCACCACTCCATAAAAAAGAAATTATGGAACTAGAAAAAGTGCACAGAAGAGCCAACAAATTAATAAAGGGGATGGAAAGTCTGATTTATGAGGAGAGGCTAACTAATTTAGATTTGTTTACATTATTATCATTTATTTCGGAAGTGCCAACATATTACGCGGCGCGGTACAATGGATTAAAGAGTTATGTACATACAGTGGCGGCACGTTTAATTCTTACTTGGCTAGTTCCGCAAGCCGGGAGATTTCCCGGCTTGCTAGCCAAATCCCCTCGGCGTGCCGCGCGTCACCGATGCGCGGTCATGCTTCATCGGGTGCCTGCGCCCCATGCGCGCGTGCCCAGGGCTCCCCGAGGGAGCCCTGGTGTCCCGCGATGTGGGGGACGGCGGTGGGGGGTTCCGGGGGACCCGGCGGACCCGGAGAGGGGGAAGCCCCGATCGGAGGACCACTCCTCCGAGGCTTCGGCGCACGCACGGGACACCCCGGCGCGCGCCTGGTTACTGTCGCGGCCGAGACCAGGCAAAGGTAAGAATAAACTCGGCCGCGACAGTAAACAGTTACATACAGGTGAGGGCAAACATGCACAAACAGACACAAAGAGGCAATGAGGGCACTGCTCATGAGAGCTTCCAATCTAGAGGGAATGAGGGACAATGCTGAAACAAGAAGGTAAGGTTCATTGTAGGATAAGGTGTGGTTCAGGTTGGAATATGGCCCAAGTGAAAAAATTAGCCCGGTGCTAGGGAAAAATAAATATTGGATGAAGTGTTTATGTTGCAGCTCTAAACCCAAAAATGAACAACTTCTAAATTCAGAAAACCAGTGAAATGTGAATTCTTCACAAGCAGCGAGCCATATTCTTCCTGATCTGATTGCCGTTATTTAGAGTCAGGAACGAACACCTTTTTCCCCTTGTGAGAAATCATTGGACTACGGTATGTGTCACTGGGGTTTTATGTTTGCCTTCCCCTGAATCAAAATACAATTAATACAAATATAGGAGAAAGTATCTGTCGTCTAAATTTAGCATAGGTTGAATTTGATGGACATACATACTGTATGTTTTTTTTCAACCTGATCTATTTATCTATAGGACAGCCACTGAAGCAGATGAGCCTTTATTTCAAATTCCAGTGTGCAATCGTCTTGCTACCCTGATAAAGTCAATTTACCTTCCCTGTGCCTCAGGTACCAGCAATAGATTGTAAGCTCTTCAGGACAGGGACTCGTTCGCCTGCAAAATGCTATCTACAAAATAATACTCTCAGTGAAATCCACAGAAAGAAAACATAATATAGTCATGTTTTGGGGCTTGGTTATTTAGGGTGAAGCATTAAGGCAGAGCTTTGAAAATGTATGTAACCAATGTAATTACATGGAGATAATTGTAGAGGTGTTACATGGCTGGGGGTACTTTTTCAGACAAGCTTCTATAAAGTGAGCAGGTTGATGGCACTTTGATCATAAGTTATTAAATACGGCTAAACCTTAAGTCACATTTAAGTAAGTGTTTGTTGGTAACGTTGAGCCTTAACCTGAAATGCCACCGGTTACCTTGTTAGCCCTGCTTGGAATTTAATCTCCTGGACTTACATACAAATACTGATGAAATCCAAGACAGAGCTAGAAGGGTTAATGATTAATTGAATTTCTGAAGGACTCTAACAAGCTTCAATCCCCCCCCCGGTTTTTCTCCTCGTTGTTGTACTGTAATGTACTTTTTTACAAGGACAAGTCGATAACATATCCATTCTGCAATTTATCAAAGCACCTGAGAACACAGAATCCACTGTGCAGAGAACTCCAGAGAATGCTGGCATCCATTAAATCTAGGATTGCCTTATGACAGAAACATAGTAAATCGTTTCTATGTCACAGTTTATGAGCTCCATCATAAGTCCACTTCTAAGTAGACCAACACCTACAGTACACACACAAAATGAAGTAGCCAACAGTAAAAAAAAAAAACAGCTGTCCATGCAGCAATCATTTGTAATTACAAAGTTACATAGTTCATGATGATGGACCAATATTTAAACAATTGACTGTTTATGGGTATGTCACGGGAGACCAGGACTTTTACCACTTTTATACCGGGATCATTCACTAGGCAAAACATAGTAGTGGAATAAAATGTAGTTTATTCGATTAAACTCTTGTACACACAATGAATACACAAAATGCAGACGAAAAACACACCTACGGGGGCACTGGGGTGAAAACTAGGCTAGAATAGGTGCAGGGCACCTGCTTCGGAAGGCTTACCCTGACCGGGATATCCACCCGGGCTTCCTGGTCCTCTTTTTGGCTAGAAGCTCTAGCTACGACCGCTACGTTCTAAAACAAGAACTGACTTGGCCTCAGCTATGGAGGCTTTCTTAGCTCCAAAAATGAAGCAGGTTGCACTGCTATTCGTAACAGAGCAACTTTGAAAAGCCGCCAATGCATCACTGGCCCAAGTCACAGGATTGTCTGGTTCTCTGACTGGAGCTTCTCCTTACATACCTTCCGCTGTTCTATGTTCAGCATGGAACTAGGAGAAGCGACCAATCCGTGCGTGGGAATTCCTCCCTGCCAGCCAATAGGAATACGGGCTCGTCCTTTGGCTGATGTCAGAGGAGGGGGGATGCCAAGCTGTCTTGGGATGCCCCATGGGCGGGACATATGAATTGGCCATTTGGAAATGCACCGACATTCTGGCGCTTCCCCCAGTCAACGCATTGCCACCTACTGGGCAGGCTCCACTGAGTCTGGCAAAGCAGAGGGTCCCTGTTCTCCAGAGCCAGTACTCCGCCCTGCCCCGGACACTTAGCACTCCGACACCTCTCAACATCCCGTCTCCTCTTTGAACTACGATGTCTATCCAGACTTCCCGGCACCTATAGGGATGCCCGGGCTGACTGAATAGACATTTATAGTAAATGCACAAATATTATACAACATATTTAAACATATGTTATAACTTGGGGAGACCCATATCTATGTGGGACAAAGGACTGAGATATCTGGGCTCGAAAACCAGGAGTCTGGGGGACACTGGGCAGCCCCGGTGTAATTCAACCTGTGCACCGGCAAATCATGCCTGTGCGCCGGGGAGAATTAGGGGACTACTGGTATCTTTGGCCCCCAAACAAAACAACTGCATTTCGACCCAAATATCTCCCCTAAAACTTACACACAGAAAGTTTCATGAGTCTGGGGTAAAGGGAATATGAAAAGTGGAAAAGCAGGGGTCACTTTAACTTTTGCATGTTATGTTACCTGGCCCCTGGCTTATGGCGCTATGTAGCTGCCACGGACCCCACAGTTTCAGGGGTAACCAGATGGGCTTAACCTTTATTGTATAGGCTGGTTACCCCCTCCCGTCACAGGGTAAAAGAGGAAAATCAAAACATGATTATTTAAGGTCAAATGGAGAATGAATTGTTCACGGAATGGTCTTCCATTCTTGTTCGTGGCAAAACTTTACAGTCTTTGTTTAAGTTTACGAATGATTCAAGGAGAAGGAGTGGCTCAGTGAGTAGAGACACTGCCTCTGGTAACAATGACAATGAGTTTGAAGCAGGGGAAAAATCCTGGTGTCAGCTCTTTATGACCTTGGGTACCACAAACGTAATATGGTAAAGCTCACCTGGGCAGGGACAGTGCCTGTAAAATTCATATGTGCTGTGTACTGTGCACTATACAGTAATTGTGATGCGCTCTGAGTCCCATTGGGAGAAAGAGCAATAAAGTTATTGTTATTTACACCCCTGAAGAAACTATGGAGGGGGTAAGATAGAGACTTTTCAGTACATTAAGGGTGTCAGTGAGATAGAAAAGGGAAGCTAGAGCAAAGGATCATGCGCAGAAACCAGACTATAATGATGCGTCACTGAAAGAGCAGTAGATGCACAGAACAGGCTCACAACACAGGTGACATAGGGGACAGATAAAATTATAACAATGGGCTGAAGATTGACTTACACTAGGCCCAGGGAATATAGGCAAATGTGTATGTGCCATGAATTATTTTCTGAAGGGTTTGCGAATTGTGTAAGAAGTGGTCCTTATTTCTGTTTTCTGATCTCAGTTTTAGTATGACGAATTCTACCTGGTTAGAAAACGGTATTATGAATTATGATGTCGGTTGTCAAAGTGGTAAGGCACCTGTTACAGATGAGTCTGTTAAAAGGAGTCTGAAGGCAAATCTAAGCCACATACATAATCTGTACCATTAGGCCGTGCTTATAGTGCTTGCGACGGCGCCAGCGCCGTCACGCTGTGGACGCTGAAAAAATCAAATTTAATTACTTCCAGCGATCGCAACCAAGCTGTCGCGTCGCTCCTACTATAAGCCGATGCAACGCCGGGACTCTAAGCGTGGCCTTAGGCTGTGTTTATAGTAGGCGTGCGGGCGCAATGGAGCGCATGGTGTTGCACATGCCTCTCGCCTGTGCGATGGGTGAACTGAGCTGGAAGCGATTGGGGAGGCATGGCGGAAGCGTCACCAGGCTGGTTCGCTTTCATTGGCTGAACCACTCACATGATGCGGCCGCCGTGCTAAAAATAATTAATTAATTTGTAGCTTGAAAATTCTGCAGTGCAGTCGCTCTGCATTGCGTTCGCTCCCACTATGGCCGCCATCATTGACTTCCACAGATTTGTTCTAGTCGCGCGCCCCGTCGCGGTTACTATAATCGCGGCCTTAGACAGGATTTCCTAGCAGAGGTAATTAAATGTGGGTGTGCTCTGAAAGGGCGTGCCAAGAATCTTTCACATATTGGCCACAAGCCAAAATGTAGTGGAGTTTCTGGTGAAGAGTTTAGCTCCATTCACATGGATAAAACTAAAATCTTTTCCAACATGGGAAGCAGCTTCACAGCCTAATGAATAAAGACCACAGAGGTGCGATTACATAACAAAAGCTTTCCGTCAAATGCATAAGGAATGTATAGGACCAGAGACTAATAATAATAATAATATTTTGTTCTTGTATAGCGCTGCTAGTTTTACGTAGCGCTTTACAGAGACATTTTGTAGGCACCGGTCCCTGCCCCGTGGAGTTTACAATCTGTTTTTATAATGCCTCAGGCACAGGGAGATAAAGTGACTTCCCCAAAGTCACAAGGAGCTGACACCGGGAATTGAACCTGCTTCAAACTCAGAGCCAGTCCAAACATAAAGTAATTATGTTCCAGGATAAATCCATCAATGATAAAATGAACCTGCTCTAATTTCAAATTACTTTCTTTAGACAATATCTTCTTCACTGCATTACATTAATGTGTAGTATTAATAACTGTGAAGACATCACGTGACCCAAATATGATCCTTCCCTCCAGGCTGTCCTTCCAAACAGGTAATCACTTGAGTAGAATCTTTCAAGTGTGAAGGTAACCTTGTTACAAATTCCTGCAGGAAAGTATCTATACATTGGGACATGTTTGAGGTCATAGAATCGATTCCAGAAATTGTAGGTCTGCCAAGGGTGGTGATTTAAATTCTTATGCAATTTAGGTAAAAATTATAGAAAATCGGGATTTGGGGGAATTGATTAAAAAGAAAAAGATAGTCCTGATCATTGATGATACCGGCACTCTTCTCTCTATTTAGGAGAAGGTTAAATTCTTCAAGGAAGGGTTTGGTGGGATTTTCATTTAAAGTTTGGTAGGTATTCCTAACTCCCAATACATTATGGGCTTTGTAGAGGGAGAGGGGGGTTGGCCCGGTAGTAAAGGGGTTGCACCCCATATGGCCACCCCCTGACCTCACCAGGGAGGCAAGTGTTTAACTGGACTGCGGTCCAGGAATGTGGTTTACACCTTGTCATGTCATGAAAAATGTATGTTCCCCTGTTCCCATGTTTCATTATAATCCTGTATTTTAATGTTTTAAAGTGCATGTCTGTATCTCCAGTTCTGGAGGTCGCAGAGAGTTGATATTTGGCCAATGTGTGGAGTCACTGTAGGCATTAAGAACTGGCAAATTTCGACCCACTGAGCCCACCAGAATGGAACTTATTAATATGTGTAGATATTAAAGTATATATGTATGGTATTTTGGATCTGCTCTGAAAATGCAGACCATCTGCTATGCTAAGAGGTCATGAAGGGCAGCCGGCTGATTGAGCCTAAGCACTGTGATCAAAAGTTAACTGCCCGGATTGTTTACACTAAGTACTAATCAACAGACCAGTACTAATCAACAGACTCTGCCACTCTAATTGTTACCTGAGGGTGGAGAATCATCAAACTGGAGTGGTTTGTAAGTGTTATGTCTACACCTACAAACAATGCAGATACTTCATTTGGTAAACTGGTCGTCGCCCCTGATTTAATTATGGGGCTACCCATAGAGTCCCAGTACACATGGGCTAATTAGCTGTGGGGCATGGGTTAATCTGTGTCTCCTCGTTAGGGATTGGATACAGATAATTGTTCACCAATAGTCTGTATTCAATGTTAAGAATAGGGTTACACAGGTATATAAACTGTGTCCACCCTACAGTTTTTAGTTGTGCTTCTGATTCCACCTGGAATGTCACCGGATTGCTGGAGAATTGCTAGCTGATACTTCTCCATCCCCCAACCCTAAGTAAGTGTTACCTTCTTGTCTGTTAATTATACTATATTGCTGTGTTCACCTTTTTTAAGAAATAAATTATATTTTATTATATCTAAGCCTCGTTCAGTTCAACCCAGATATTTGGTGTTCGTTATATCTTGTCATAAGCTACCGTGACAGGCTTCTTCTAAATATATATATTTTTTCCATAATAACCGTTCCTCCCCCTCTGCCTGTTTAATCCCCAGATCATGACTTTCAATACATTTTACCATGGCTTCCTTTTCTTGAATGGTAATATTCTGTTTTACTCTTTGCTTAGTATTATTCTCAGTTAATGCCTCAAAATCATTTGAAATCAAATGAAGACATTTTTCAGTTTCCTGTATCATGATATAGATAAAAGATTGATTTTTTCTTCCGATCCGTATGCCTAAATTCTTCCTTAGTGGGGATGTAGCAGGGACTTATCCCTGTTTAAATATAGCAGACTCCGAGCTCTGAGAATCCAGCAGAGAGATAGTTAATTGCAACCACTCAAATAGCTAGTCTCCACCTGGACTAATGAGAGCTCTGTAAAAAGCCTCATGTGAGACACAGGAGATTCCTTAGGTCACATTTGAGCTGACATAAGAAGAAGGGAGACTGACCAGAGTTTTCCCTGAGCATACAACTATGCTGACAGAGGAAAGACCCGACTGTTATTCCTGGTAGCGGTTTGACTGCAAAAGCCTGCAGCTGGAGAACCAGATAAGACTTGCTTATACATTTGCTCCCTGAGAAAGATGATATGTTTTTGGGACTTGGAACTGGCTTAACCAGCCAGCCACAGATAGATAGGGCATATACAGTACTGTCTAGTTATTCTCCAAAGTGGAGCAGGTCTCTCTTATGTTTACAGTGTTTAAAGGACCTGGCAATAAAACCTTATATTAATTTTACCCTAAAACTGTCTCCATTTGCATATCTCTGCACGCAACTCTTACAGGGGACCACAGGGCATAGAACCTCAGTCTATGGTTGGTCAAAGTTCCTTCTCAGAAAGTCTAGTTACAGTAAGTTATCACATGTATTTATTTGCGTCTAGAAAGAGGTTAAACGAGTGTGGAGCAGCACTAGGAGAAAATGTAAGACCCTTCGATAATGGACAATGGTTTTCTCCACAGGAATGGAGCTTTTTAGAAGCTTAGTTTAAGATCATCGACACCTGTTCATTTGATTTGATGAAGCTGCTTGTTCTCCAACACAAGCAGTCTCTGAAACAGATGGACAAAACAATCAATGAATTTAAAACCAAATTAGACCCTTCTGTGAAAACAAACGATTTTATAGGGAGAGATGCGGAATTACAAAGAAAGGTTGAGAGACTGGAAGATAGTATCATTCCAGGAAAACAAAATAAATTAGTCAGAGATAAATTAGATTATGAAAATGGGAAGATCAGAAATTGGTCTAAGAAAGAGACACACGAGCCTGAGATTATTTCTAATAGCCCTTTCCAGCAGGGTAGTGAAGTCCAGAGTAATTTTAAATATGGCCCATTCAGGAAGAATTATAGAAATAACTTAAGGAACCCAAGAGGTTGTAACAATGAATCTTGGGGTATCAGAGATTTTTCTTCAGATTTAAATAAAAAATTTAGACAGAGACAACATTGTGGTCGTTATAATGTAGAGGAATTCTAAACGGATATTTTTTAATCAAGTAAAAATTAGGTATATAAATAGTCAACCTTTATTAATTGGTGTAGCAATTTTGTTGTCTATCTTTTGATCTGTCCTTGCGGTTTAAAATATGTGTGACAAACTAATCATCCTCTTAAGAGTACAAATCCTTGAACGTATTAGGAACATTCAACAAGGACTTGAATCACAGTGTCTCTTTACATTAAAAAAATCCCATCAATTCAACCCAATGGAGTTATTATATTTAGGTATTGATCATGTCCCTCGAAGTTGTAGAGGTGGAAATAGAATTCAAAAACTTTCACAGAGAGACCATGTTGATCCATAAATTACGTACCCTTCAGCCCATGGGTCTTAATAGTAGTATTGATCTCAATGCCATTTTAGCATAAATTGGTCTCTCTGGTTATATTATTAGCCTCTTAATCTTTTAGTTTTAAAAAGTTCTCTCTCATTGTTCCTTTTTTGGAGGGAGGGAGAGGGATAGAGAGATAGAGAGAGAGGGAGGGAGAGACTTCCCGTCAGGGGACGAAGTCGCTTTTACGTGACGAAACGCGTAGGGCTGGTGATGTCATCACATGTGGGTGCGTGCACGCGGAGTCCTGGGCGTCCTTGCGATCCAGTCAGCTGAATTTCCAAGTGCTGGCATCTGATCTATGCAGGAGCAGAGAACACGGAGGCACTGAAAGGCACAGCGATCTGGCGCCAGCTCGTGACAGAAGTTGGTTGTGACAACGAGCTCTTCTGGTGTACCCTGCCTATTTTGGACACTTACACCCCTGTAGATGACCACACACAGAGATTTCTCTCCCATGTATGGTTGCTTTTTTTTAATCCTGTAAGTGCATTTCCTTCGGGCTGCAGTTTTTTAATAAATGCACTCTATTGTTTAAACAGTTACATGCTATGGAGCTTGCACTTCTGTTTGTTTTTTGCTCTTTTATATATATATATATATATATATATATATATATATATATATACACACACACATATACATATATATATATATATATATATATACACACACATATATACACACATTATTTATTATATATGTATATAAAATTTTTTTTTACATTCCCCGGGAATTCCACCTCATCTTTCATTTCCTCTTGTTGGTATCCTTTTAGCTTTGGTCAATATTGGTAAACAGTACCATATTGACTTTGTGTATTCATATAACTTTCTGATAAATTTATTTCCCTTTTTTACTTATATCCTTGAAATCAATTTTGTGTTTCATGTATTCATGATAAATTTACACTTTTTTCTCATTTAGGCAATTTGTATATTTATATTTTAATCTAACTTTTTTATTTATATACTTAGTTTATTAAAGTTACTTTTCAGGTTTTGTTTTAGATTATGTTTTACTAAAGGGCTTAACCGTGATGTAACGCTTGTGCTGATGTTCCCTTCTATCAGTGGATTGCATGTATTAATTTTTGTAGCCCACAGGGGTTAATATACTGAGATTGACAATGTGGGACTATAAAGATCGGGGAACCTTCACGTATGAACTACTACTATATCTTCTGATGAAGCTCTGGAGGAGGGAAACACGTTGGGCTACTTTGAGACCGCGGAGACTCCCCAAGTGATTCTCCGTTTGGAGGTTGGCGCCTGTGGAGACGCAGAAGAGACCTTGAGACCTGAGTGTTGCGCTGATATCACGACCGGAAGTGATGTCACACGCCGAAACGGAGTACGCATGCATCCACCGCACGGTGAGAAGGACTGGAGTGGTCAGCTTTCTGTGAGACCCTTTGTGGTCTATGTACGCTTTGCCTGTGGTCTAATTGTGAGTGTAACCTGTACCGCCTTGTGTATTTTAATTCAATACAGTTTCACACTATGCTCTTCTCTCTTGCATTTTGTCTTTTCATGTATTCATCATTACATGTCCATTACCAAGCTACTGTTAAGGATTCATTTATCGTTTGAATCCGACCCACCTAATGTGAGTAGGTCCTCATTCACGGTTTTGAGCACCATCTGTGTTTAACACGTTCATTTCCCTGGTATTGTACTGCACACAGTACTCATTGTGTCCGCCTGCGCTCTGCCATTCGTTCTATTTCTGTCAGTGGAGTTGGCGAACTCCTCACATGAGCTGCACAAGGCAAATTACGGGTATCCTTTCCCCACATTAATTTATTCTCACGTATCTATGTCACTTGATTATTAATTGTGACATATATTAGAATTTATAGTGCTTTTTGCCCTCATTGCTTCTGCCATTCAATTGGTACATTGGACAATGAGTTTGTTAGAAGGATGAGGGTAGGCCCGGGACTGCAAAATTCCTAATACACATCTGTGAATGACCAGAAAGTGCTCATATCTCCAAACAGTGATTACCACTATTGGTCTGGGAAAATACACACTGCAAGTGACAAACGAATACCAGCCTCAGCAAGGCATCATTCGCACTAAGAAGTGTTACTCCGTAAGACACCTTTCGGCCACATGAACGGTCTGTAAACACTAAAGAGCCATTTACTAAGCAGTGCTGGAAAGTATCTCCTGGAGTAGTACGTTAATGATGTACCCCATGGAAATATCTTGGTTGTGAAGCATTCATATTGTTCCTTGTAGGCCCTGTGTAAATTTAGCTGCTTCTAAAGTTCCTCATTAGATCTTCTGGTTTAACCTCTTTCTCTTCCAAGTACAAGAATACAGGATATCTTCACCGGGGAGGAAAGAAGACAGCGGGCACGACAGCGCAACAAATTGGCAAAGGCTGAAAACTCTTTGAAAAAGCCCCGAGTGGGTGAAACGCGTAAGAGTTGCGGGGGTGCCATCCCCTCACTCTTTTTTAATATCCATGCCAGAATAAAGTATTTTTCAGCACAGTGCAGCCTTGCCCATTTGTTGCGCTGTCGTGCCCGCTGTCTTCTTTCCTCCCCGGTGAGGATATCCTGTTTGCATTACTACACAGCTTGGAGCACGCAGAACAGAAGATTAAGAAACCGGACGAACTTTAAAGTTACTAGTGAGTAATTTCGCTTATTGTTTAATGTGGAGCTTCCCCAGGAGTTGTGGTTTATGTAGTTGCGGGACTTATGTATGGGGTCTGGGTGGGTTCTAGGACTTCCCCCAGACAGCCCTTCACAGTCGCCGCCAGACCACATTCCAACTAGGGGTTATTCATTGTATAGCTCCCCCACTTCTTTGTGTCTCCGGAAAAAGCAACAAAATAATCATTTAAGTGGATTCATGCCCTGCAGCCTGGTCAATTGAGGGGACCTTATACCTCAATATTCTCTCCAAGTACAAGAATAGTCTGTCTCGTAGTCCTCTCTGTTAAATGTATTCTGTGTAGTAATTATTACTTCTCCAATTCACGTGGCTTTTTGGCTCCCAAATAAAAAATCCTATAATCTTCTCCTGATCTAATTTATTACGTGACTCACTTTTGATAATAATTAATAATCTAACTACATTGAAGGAGCAATTATCTAGTATCCTATTCCATTCCCCAGTAAATGGGGTGTCATCCATACTGTATCAACAGTGGAGAACATAAAACTCAGGAATCCTCAGAGAATGTTTTAACATTCTAAATATGTTTCTACTGTAACCGTGTCCCACCGCTGACAAATTTCAGTTATTAATCTCCCGTGGAGCAATTCTCATCTCTCTCTCTCTTTTTTTTTTTTACACAAAACGATTATTAGCAAATTAAGAGATAAGATACAAGCCCTCAAGAACCCATCACACAGGATTTATGTTAATGTATATTTTAGTAACCATTTTATATTTCAGTAACCATTTTGTCTCCTATAGCCTTAGTTCTATTTTTAATGTATGTATTGCTTTAAAATTTGCTCAGGTGTCCTGGTGAGTCTCTTATAACTTTTAGCCGTGGAGATAAGGAAAGAATGTGAGCTTGTTAGCTTTCTATAAACAAAGCTTTACTCCTTAATACTCCCATATCCCCCTCTCTCTCCCACCCTCAATCCCTAGATTTAAGTGAAAGGCACAAATGTAAGCAACATTTAATCTATGTAGCAATAAATTAGGTAGTGGACGTCAGCAAATACCTCTAAGAAGACACTTCAGCAATATAACTCTAGAACTGTTTTTGGCTATATAACGCTGTGTTATCTGTAATAAAGTAGTCTAGTGATTTGAAGGAGCTTGCATGTGTCTTATTCAAACTGCTGACTCCAGGCCTGCATCTGCTCTCTACCCACACATTGAAGACACAATCTCCTGGGAGAGCTTCCGATTCGCGGACGGGCATAAAAGAATTATATATTTACAATTTAAATTTTAGGGTTTTTTTTAATGCTAGTTTAATAATGAGAGCTACTAACTGTTCAGCTCAGCCATGGATTCCATCTGGACACATAAGAGAGACATAAGGTGGGTGCTTCCGTTCTGAGAGAGGCAGAATTAAATTCAAAGGATCTCTGTAGAAAGTTCGCCTTGGGGAGACCTCTGCACATCTTCTGTGGTTCAATAGCACTACTTGCTTTAATTATATGGCCTGGAAGCCATTTTAATTGCTTTTTCCAGTCTTATTCTCATTGAGCTATTCTGTGCTGCGTAAAAAGATGGTCTTAAAATCAGCTTAACCAGTATATTAAAGGTGCAGTCTGATGTGGCAATAAATGCACTGCAGTACAGTTACCATAAAGCACATAGCATTTAATATCGATGTAGCCTAGAGGCCCTGGCTATAGCCTTGCCACTGGCCTCAACACAAAGTCATGATAGGAACAGGTAGCGTTGGGGTTAAACTCCTGCACAGGGCCCAGTCTGCCATTGCAGCCTGGATAGCTACAATGTTGCCATATCCAGGGACAGGTCTAACGGCAGACGGGGGTCACATGCAGATGGTGTAATGCCTGTCAGTACCTGGACCTGCCCTGTTATGGGGCAGGGTTACAAGCCCCTCCCCCGGGTATAAAAGCTGGCACTCCACCAAATTGTGTGTGTGTGTCTTCCCTCCCTCAGTGGAGTGGGAGTGATTCCCCTTGCCCCGTCAGAGGGTGAGGGAGCTGAGGAGTAAATCTTGGGGCCTAAAGCTCCTGGGGTCTGCTCCAGGGAAGTTGAGGAGGAATAAAGACCAGTTATACCCTCTAGAGTCTCCGTGTCTGTTGATAGAGATAGTTATTTGCCTGTGGGGACCAACCCTGCCTCTGCCAGGATCCTCATCGGATGGAGGTGCTGCTCCACCCTAAGAAGGAAAAGCCTGTCCTGTTGCTGCTCCCATACACCACCAGCAGAGCCCTCAGAACTCCTATAAGACCACAGGTGAGCACACACCACTAGAGCACACCAGGTAGCTGCCACATACACTACTGTATATATAGTGTTTCTTCAATATCAATCATCATTTTTAGCATGAAAATTACCAGAGGATTCACCTGAAGCATAGCCTTCCCCCTCCTTCATTCTCTTACCACCAGGAGACTAAATGACTAATGGGATTACTACAGAAGGCCACAATCAATCAATGGAAGTGAATGTCATATATCACAACTAGTAGCTATAATATTCTCCTTTTGGGAGCAATGTAGCAATGAACTGGAGGTCCTCTGTAGGCAAGACCAGTCGTGCTTTCAAACAACTCATCCCTCATAAAAGGTTTTTTTTAAGAGGTGCAACACAACTTGCACTCATAGAATTATATACATGTTTCAAGCAGTATGTAAGGGCAAGGAACCAGGCTCCTTGTTTACTTTCATCTTTGATGATCTCATCCCTTGTCACGGTAGACCAGGTCTCATCAACACATTAATACCGGGATTCTGGATTGAGCACAAGGCAGGCAAAATAAATTTTAATTTATTTCCTTTTCTGACACATACACAATTCTTCACAATTACACTTAATAAACACTTACTGGGATGGGGGAACGAAATAAAATGTTCACGGAATGAATGACTTGAAAACAAAGTCTCTGGGCACCCCTGCACGCATGCAAGTGGGTGCGAAATTTGAGCCGTGCGACAATCCTTGGCTAAGGGCGCAAGTTGCCACCCATGTATCTCCGCCGAAAGGAATCTTTTCGTTGGGTCCTTACAGGATTAGTTCGGGAATCCTTAGCTCAAACGAATTTTGGAAGAGGGGCACGATCCTTGGTTACGATGTTAACCCCTCACACTCCGGAACCGCTTACACTGTAACCTGGACAAGTCTTAGACGGAACTCAGATTAATCAAACTAGGACTGGGCTGCAGGCATTTTTATATGGTTAAGGGTCCTATCTCTAATATACCCAGCCAATCCTCCAGTGGGAACAACTTTTCCCACCTATCCCAGACTTGCCAGTAGCTCACAAAAAGGGCAGAAGTTGCTTCCCGGTTTGCTCAGAGCATGTGCTAACTTGACACCTAAGCTGCTTAGCATACCGGGCCCAACCCCTTACCTGGCGACAGTAAGTCTGGGGTTTGGCTACCAAGTGTTGATAGCCCATACTTCACACCAATATCTGGTACTTTGCAATAATCTGGCCGTCCTAAAACCAGGGTCTCTGAGGCTTTTTAACTCTGGACTTCTCTAGACACTGGGGCACCAACTCAGCAGGGTGCCCATTGAAGTATGGAGATGAAAAATTCTTCAGCTCATCCACCCTTAACACATTGACATGCTAATGGATTCATTACCGGACTGGCAGGGAAGGGTTCCTGCTTTTACATTTTAAAACATACCTCAAACACATTTTATTTTTATATGTACATTCTGTATGTGAATGTTACATTCTCAGCTATCTGTATTCCAAAAATTAGAGTGCTAGCTCCTTCCTAACAAAAGTTAGCTACTTAATGAATAAGCTCTGTGATGTGGTTTGCGGTTTGAGCTATGGCATACAATGTATCACTACTTGCCGGAATCGGTAACGGCAGAAGAACTCCACCACTTGACCTTAATTGGTTAACGAGACCGCAGGATACATTCTTGCATTCTGCCACTTCAACTAGACCGCAAACCACTTATCCACATGAGTTTGTGGTTAAGACTTCCCCGGAAGGTTTTGCGGTTTAGAAAGTGATACAGAGCTTCAATGGAGCTGCTAACCGCAGACGCACGTATTCAATTAACGCTTCGCACAGCACTAGAAGCTCCCCCTTGTGTTGCGAATACAGTTTACACATTCAGCATACATTCATAGGACTGCAGCTAGTTTCTGAGCAGCAAAACAGGGACATTACAGTTGATGTATATGGGAAACATGGCATTGTGGTGACCAACAATTAACCCCTTATTACCCAACAAGGTTTAGGGGTAACCAGCCCGGTATACGACCTTTATTATTGGCCTGGTTAACCCCTTCACCGCCACATCCCTATATTGCCAACTCCAGTCCTCAAGGGCCACATACAGGTCAGGTTTTAAGAATATCCTGGCTTCAGCACAGGTGGCTCACTTAACGACTGAGCCACCTGCGCTGAAGCGGCTTCTTTGAGAACTGGAGATGGCCACCCCTGCTATATTGCATATGTAGTATTTTAAATCATTTGTTTCTGTTTCACAGGCCTGCCATTCTGTTAAAAGAAACAATAGTTAAAATGATTTCAACAGGGAGAAGGTGTGGCTCAGAGAGTTTGCAGCAGGGAAACCGTGTTCAATTCCCGGTGTCGGCTCCTTGTGACCTTGGACAAGTCACCTTATCTCCTAGTGCCCCAGACACCAAAAACATAGATTGTAAGCTCCACGGGGCAGGGACCTGTGCCTGCAAAATGTCTCTGTAAAGCGCTATGTAAAACTAGCCGCGCTATACAACATGCTATTATTATTATGATTTATTAATTGATTAGAACCAGGATACTCTTAGTGGACATGGGATTAGTGGCTGCACCAGAGGACAGTACAACTGAAGTTTCCCAACTCCAGTCCTTAAGAACCACTAACAGCGCAGGTTTTAAGTATACCCCTGCTTGAGTGCAGGTGCTTCAGTTAACATGATTGGGTCCCCTGTGCTGAGAGGATAGCCTTAAAACCTGCACTATTTAGTGGTCCTTGAGGACTGGAGATGGTAACGACCTCTGCAACAGAACATACGACTATTGTTTTCTTGTACCTTTCAATACCAAACAACGTAATAATGTGCACTCCGTGGACATTCATCAAACCCCCCCCCCCCCCCCCCCCCGTGGGGAGAGATCTTGATATCACCTGAGGTACCTCATAGTTTTGTTATTTGCACAGCCCGTTAAGACTGAAATTGCATAGCAAATAAAGCAATGTGTTACAGACCATTGCAGCACTGACTGGGTTAAAGATGACCTATAACCCTCGCCCGGTGAACCTGCAAGGCAACAAAAGGTGTTCAAAGGGCCTAATTTAACCTTCACTGCTTGAATGCCCCTGGATGTTCTGTTCAGTGATGCACAACAGGCCTCTCTGAATGCATAGGGATTAACAGTTTTCCGAGGTGAGCATATGGAGAACTGTATATTTAATCATGCCTTCTCAATTCACTGTGCTGCATGCTTTCTCTAATCACAGCATTTGGTACTCCATGCCTAACGGGAATCGTGGGAGAATTTTATCTTCGAAGTCCCATGCCAACTTTAGTTGGGAATCATATCCTTTATTTTGCATAAATGTTAATTCTGAGACATTTGCATGTTATGCCCTCCAGCACTGAAGAGGTTACAGACATATGGAAAATTGGTATATGGTCATGTGATCAGCTGCCCACATGAGCTTTCCACCAAGGAAGAACTCTATGACAAATGGTATCAGAAAACTCATTAACAAACTGCTTTATAAGTGATATTAATCTCTTCTGAGTAGGGGCTCAAAGTAAACCCAGAGTGACTGTATAATTTGACTTCATGATACAGAACATTGCTTCAGTGCAATTTGCGTTGGCCATGAGAGTTATATATATATATATAAACACACACACACACACACACATACACACACACACAATATATATATATCTGTTAGCACTCCTATACAATTCAATGCAGAAAACATCCGTTGTATTTACTGTACTGTATGTATTTGGAAGTATTAATACTGATATCTGTATAGAGCATATGTTTGTATATATGTGTATATATATACACACAAACAAAACTTTTAATTTATATATAAATATACTTAATGCAATTGGTAGAAGCACCTTTTGCAGCAATTACTGCTACGAGTCTTTTTGGGTGGACAGGTGGATGATGACGCTTCTGCCCATTCTTCATAGGAAAATTGATCCAGCTCTGATATGTTTGTTAGCTATTGTCGATGGACTGCAATCTGCAAGTCTCGCCATAAATGTTCGATTGGATTCAAGTCAGGACTATGAGTGTGCCACTAAAAACATTAATTATTTCACTCCAATGGGCTAAGGCTTTGTGCTTCAGGCTATTGTCCTGCTGAAATGTGAATTTCCGCCCCAGTTACAGAGTCTTGGTTGACTCAAACCGGTTTTCCTCAAGTATTCATTCCCCTTCATTCTCCCCTCTAACCTGACAAGTTTCCCAGTCCCCCCTGAAGAGAAGCGTCCCCATAACATGATGTTGCCACCACCATGCTTGACAGTTGGGATAGTGATGTGAAGTGTTGGGCTTATGCCAGACATAACGCTTGGAATTTAGACCAAAAAGTTCAATTTTACTCTCGTCTGGCCGCAAAACCTTTCCCCGCATGTCTGCAGTTTCATCTGTATGTTTTTTCGCAAACTTTATATGTGATTTAAGACTTTTTGTTAAGACATGATTTTGGGCTTTTTGAGTAATAGCTCCTTTCTTGCCACCTGTCCATGGAGGCCAGCTTTGTGTAGGGCCCGGCTTATTATTAATGTGTGAACACTGTCTCCCATCTCACACACAGAACTTTGCAGATCTCTCAAGGTCATTAGTGGCTTCAGAATGACATCCCGAACTTGTTTCCTGCTTGCCTGGCTGCTCAGTTTGGGAGGGCGACACTGTGCCTCTCTACCCCTCTATTCCTGACTTGTTTAGAAAGCTCCTTGGTCTCATGGTTGCTTTGTTGGATCACTATGTGAGTTGCAATGTGAATATCTTTATGTATCTGAGGGAAATGATCTACAAGTTAAACCACTTTGGTGACACACAGGCTGAAACTATTTCACTAATTTTGTGACTTTTCAAACAATTAGTTTGCACCTGAGCTGATTTAGGGCTGCAGTAGCAAAGTGGTTGCATACTTCATATGCAACTGAGATTAATCTGTTTTTCTCTGTAAAGCTTTCTTCTTTATATTCTATATGCATTTTCTAACTTTAGCACTTGAGTAGTTTTTTGTAGATTCTACATGTAAAGTCTAATTTGAAAGCGTTGTTGAGTATGCTCAGGTGCCATCAACGTGAAAAATTTGCAGAGGGTAAATACCTCTGTACACCACTGTGTGTGTGTGTATGTATATTTTATTTATATATATATATATATATATATATATATATATATATATATATATATATATACACATACACACATCATTTACAATTTGCAGATGACATTGTTATTTTTGCCACAAGTCCAGATGACCTCTAACAACAAATCATAGAACTCGCCAAAGCAAGTAAGAAGGTGGGCCCTCCATATG
This sequence comes from Ascaphus truei, assembly GCF_040206685.1. Classification (NCBI taxonomy): domain Eukaryota; kingdom Metazoa; phylum Chordata; class Amphibia; order Anura; family Ascaphidae; genus Ascaphus; species Ascaphus truei. Next base: position 21,755,027 of record NC_134484.1, on the reverse strand, counting down.
AATCTTGGCAACACCAAAGTGATGTGTAACAAATGTGTTAAAAGATTTAAGTAAATGGAATAGAACTAGAAAAAGTCGAAGACTATGTCTACCATAGCTGGCAAGTAACAATGGATGGGAACCTTTTGAATGAAATTGTACTGGGTTACACAGGGGATAAAACTATCACCCCCTCTATAATTTTCTTTATCATTTTATTTTACTCCTTTCGTTACTAATAGAGTATTTCTATTTTTTTTAAAGGACTCTTAATCTTGCCTCTTCAATTAGATCAGGTTAATATTTTCTCAAATATTTTTCTTCCGTTTGCTCCATATTGTATATAATGTAGTACTGAAACAGTTTCTCCTGACCCTAAGGAACTGTCCATATGGCACATTAGAAACTCATATAGGGTGATGGTTACTAGAGGCATAGCTATAGTTATTGGTATCAACTTTTTTTGTAAAAAAAATTGGTATTGATTTTGTTATTTTCAATATAAATTTACAAATCCAAAAATTCCAAGATGAATTTTCTAAATTGAACGGTACATTTGAGGTTTCTGTAATTATAATTCAAATATTCCATAAATACATTTAAAGTATGATTATTACCCTTCAAAATAAATATAATGTCATCAATGTATCTCTGTCAGAGCAGACAGCCAGACCAAATGGAATCATGCTCCCACTTGCCTAAAAAAAAGATTGGTATAGCTCGGTGTGAACCAGGTTCCCATAGCTTTTCATAGCTATTTGTACGTTAAAATCACCCTGAAACCAAAAATACTTCAAAATATATTCAATACCATTTAAAAGAAATAATTTTTGTGGAGGAGGAATATTTAAATCTTTATACAAAAAACAGCCTCATCCCCTCTGTATTATTAATACTGGTGTATAAAGATGTGATGTCGCTTGTAACTGGAATGACATTTTCTGTCCATGTCACCATCTAATAAATTCTAAATACTGGATGTGTCCTATCGTTGGTGTATGATTTTAGATTAACCACATTTTTTTGCCGATACTTTTCAACACTGCATCTATGACCACTGAAGTGTAGACAGAATAATAATTAAAAAAGTATTTTACAGTATATATATATATATATATATATATATATATATATATATATATATATATATATATATAGTGTGTTTGTGTGTGTGTGCCTCCATTGGAATCTCAGTAAGACAAAAGTGATGTTCAACAAATGTGTCAACTCTAAAAAGATTGAAATAAATGAAACTAGAAGTCGAAGGCTATGTCTACCTTGGCTGGCAAATAACAATGGATGGGAACCTTTTGAATGAAATCAATAGAACGAAGATAGGATGGAGCGCAAAAGACAATATTTTAATGGAACATTCCACTGTGCCTCAAGAAGAAAATTTAGACCAGTGCATTCTGCCCACACTCACGTATGGATGTTAAACTTGGAACCGAAATGCGAAGATAATTCGGAAGCTTCAGACAACGTAAAGAAGTACGGAAAGATGTATGCTGGGTATTACCTAAACAGATAGGAAAAGGAATGAATGGGTTCGTAACTAAACAAAAATAGCTGTTTTAAATGGCAGTGCGCCGGACACATCACAAGAAGAAATGACCGTCGTTTGACAAAGATGGTACTTGACTGGATTTCAAAAGATATTTAAAAGACCAAGAGGATGACCAAAAGTAAAATGGGAGGATGAAATCAGAAAATGTGTTGGAGCAATGTGTAGATGAGAGGCTTGCGATCACCGTACCTAGAAGATCATTGTGGAGGCCTTCATCCAGCAGTGGATAGACAAGGGCTTAAGATGATGATGATATAGATTGATATCACTTGTGATGAGAAAGGAGCTTAAACCAATAGAAGGTCACAATACTTTAAAACACATTCTCAGACTGTGGTACTCATCCTGGGTTATCCATTTAACTGTGAAAGGACTGGTCAGGGTAATGTCACACTGACTGTAATCGCCATTCTCACAGTTTAATGATTAACCCCCAATAACTAGGACGGTTATCCATGAAACACATGAAATGTATTTCATACAGCTCTCTCATGTGGCTTGCGGCTTTTTCAATCACCGTCATCTGCTGCATGGGGAATTTATGACATGCTGCTTTTAAGACACGGGAAAATTAATGTTTGTATGGAAATACATCGAAATATGCATGGTATCACTTCAGATGATTATTAATGCTGAAGTGCCGTCGAGAATAAAATGTTTGCGAACGTCTACTTTAAAAAAAAAACATTATTTCACAGTTTGGTAACTTCACTTATAGAAAATATTAATATTTTCTGCAGAAGTGCTATTGGACTTTTTTTTTTTGTTCCTTATGTTAATTTTGGTCTTGGTCTTTTTTACCGTAGAGAATTTGAACTACTGCTTGAAAGAAATGATGTTTACAAATAATTCCACACCTTGGCTTTGAAATGGATTGCACACTTGAAGTAAGAAACGCAGAGAGTTTGTCAGCACGGCATCCCATCAATTCTCTGGTGGTTGGTTAAAAAGATCAGGAAGAATAGAATGTAGTGTCTGCTTATACTGTATCTAGTTCTTTTACTTAACTATACATTGTTCAGGCCGCTAACGAGGCCGATATTGACACGACTGTCAAATGGCTGTGGTGTAAGAAACAAGATGATGATCTGGCAGCTTAACTAGCCTGTCTGGAGTCATAACATCCATAAAATCACATAAATCCATAAAATAAACATATCTTTAACTGTGCATGCAATGTCTTGTATATAATGTATAACCCTGCTCACTTAATGTAACCATGTATTTGTAACCATGTATTTGTCATCATAACTCTGTGCCCAGGACATACTTGAAAACGAGAGGTAACTTTACTTCCTGTAAAACATTTTATAAATAAATAAAAACACAGGAAACAGTCAACTGATGTGATGGACGCACAATTCAACAAACAGCTCAAAAAGTCAGATGTACCACGTATACTTTTCCCGAGACACGTTTTACAGCATAGTTAAGATATCTTATAAAAATTTGGATACAGCAACTTTGATTTAGGCTCTGGGGGTGTGTTGTAACCCCTTAGTGTTTGATCAACAAATTCCATGGCATTAATAAAGTACATATAACCGTTTGTGGGGGACCACAAAATACTTTTTACATTTTTCTCAGTTCAGGTTTGAAGAGATTCATACATTATGTATGTATGTTATGTATTTATGTGTATATATATATATATATATATATATATGCAAATATAACTGTATGCTCATCTGCATGTCTTAGGCAGGTCTGCAACCCCGCCTTTCCCCATTATCACCCAGCATACAGGTGATAATGGGGAAAGGCGGGGTTGCAGACCTGCCTAAGACATGCAGATAAGCATACAATTATATTTGCATATTTGCTTTCATGTGGAGGGTTTTTGTCACTTTTTTTACTCACCATAACTTAACTATATATATATATATATATATATATATATATATATATATATATATATATATATATATATATATATATATATATATACAGTTAAGTTATGGTGAGTAAAAAAAGTGACAAATATATATATATATATATATATATATATATATATATATATATATATATATTTAAACAGAGGCCATATTAGAAAAATATTGCCATTTATTCAAGGGGAATCTTTATTTAAAAGGATCATTAACAGATAATTTGAGATTTATACTAAAGCGTCTAATTTAAAACAAAAACGTGCACCCACTATTCCAAGAAATATACCATCAAGGGCGCTTTTACTTGTTGAAATTGTAAATTTTGTACATTCGTAGTTAATTCCAAACCCCTCAAGAGTAATATCACCGAGGTTTTTTTGTTTTAAAGATTTAATTAACTGTCAGAGTAAATCAGGAAGTTTACCTTTTGGAATAACCATACAATATGTAGGCCGCACAAAAAGAAATGTAAAAATCAGAATTAGAGAACATATTTACAATACAGTGTATTGGACGCACATCAAGCAATTTTAAACATTACCCTCAACAAAACCCAGGAGGGTTAACATTTCCGGGTATAGATATAACTAAACCAAACCCTAGAAGAGGTGATGTTATTAAGACTCTTTCTCAAAGAGATACCCTTTGGATCCACAGACTTTAATCTCTGGCTCCAAAGGGTCTCAAATTAATATAGATTTGGGCTGGTTTTTAACTTAAATGTATGTGTTTTACTAATGTGAACACGTATCTACATACAGTATATTTATTTATCTTGCATGTTTTCTTTCCCCTCTTTTGGGATTTTATAAACTCTATATTTAGCTTTGTAATTATGGAAGGGATATTGTTTTACTGTATTTAACAGTATTTAGCTATACAAATATATGAATTTATTTTAGAATTGCATAATGATTGTTTCATATATTGTATATGTAGTATACACCTATGGATACTTATATAGGTAGTATCAATAGGCTTTAAGATGTCTTTATTGTATTTTCATTTATGTATATTTTTTATTGAGGAAGGTATATATTTACTTATTTATACTTTGAATTGTGAAACACAGTTGTGATTATTAATATGATTATATATCATAGATATGTTATGTTGTTTTTAGACATGTCTATCCATGCTGTTTATTATTTCAGTAGGGGATATACTGTACATAGGTAAATGCAATTTTAGATATGGTCCTATTTATTAATATTATGTTTGGATATAAGTATATATTTGACATGTTTTTGATACATTTGATATATTTTTACTGGTACTTATTGTAGAATATAAATGTTATTTTAAAAAAATGGTTTCATTTAGTTAGGAAAGGGTTCAAAGAGGGCTATATAAGACAACAATGGTCTTCATAGAGATAATCCCAGAGGAAGCATCCAACAGCTGTGAAACGCGTAGGGTGATGAGTTCCTATCGGACCAAAAAGTTCGCGCCACAGATCCGACTCACCGGAAGTGGCATCTGCACTTAACGGAAGTGTTGTCAGAGGCCAAGCATGGGCGGCCACAGTCCCTGGGCAATGACACAGGTTGTTCCCTCGGCTTCAGAGAAGATCATCAGCACCTCGAGCTTTCAATTTTATATATGTTTTGTGAGTCTAACTGACATGTGTCTTTTTATATTACAAATGTTGGACATATTACACCAGATACTTCTGTTTCTTCTTTCCATGTACATCCTCCCGACATTCATCTGATGAGACAGAGGCAAAAAAAAAGGAGGAGGAGAGCAGAGCACTGTAGGCTTCACGAAAAAATAAAGAGACGCGTTCCCATAGGTATAAACGATGATTTGATGGATCATGAAATATAAAAAAGAGGCAGGAAGCCCCCCCCCCCCCCTACGCATTTCATGCCGAGGCACTTTATCAAGGTAAAGATGAGACAGAGACCTGGAAAGTCTGGGGTAACCCTATACTACTTGAGGATTACATCCTATATGTCTAGTTTTAGGGGACCCCATCACTTCTGGAGCAGCACTGACTTTTTTGGTTCTATTCTGTGTTTGGACTAAGTCTTTGGCAGCTGCCTTACTTGCAGTTGAGAGGGAAAGTTTAGTATAGGTACTGTATATATATATATATATATATATATATATATATATATATATATATATATATATATATATATTCTCTCATATGAATTGTTTAGGTTATTAGTGCATGTTGACTAAGCACCCCCAGCATCTTCATTTGTATTGTTTCATTCCAACTTAACGTCCATACAAATGAATGCGAAGATATTGAAATGGGTAAAACTGGGGTAATAAGACTTTATTCCCTGTAGCCGATACACATTACTATTAACAGGACGGTCATTTGCTAACGTATAGCTTGACAGGAAAGCCCAATGCTACAGTACAGAAATACTTATATATAGACTTTAAAAAGAGTCATTTAGTTAAACCCTTTGGCCAAAGCATTATAAGCCTGCAAGCCACATCAAGGCATGACCAGTGAACAGGTCCTAACACTACCTGATAAAAATCTCATTTAGCACTATTTGGAGGGAGAATGACCACATTGGGTCTGTCCAAATAAGCTCGCCCCGCCCCACTTTCTAAGTTAGCAGGTCTTTTTCATGTTCCTGCGTTTGGACAGACCCAATGTGATCATTCGTAATCCAAATAGAGGTAAATGAGGATTTTATCAGGTAGTGTTAGCACCTGCTTTACTGGTCATGCCTTGATGTGGCTTGCAGGCTTATAACGCTTTGCCCAAAGGGTTTAACTAAATGACCCTTTTCAAGAGAATATATAAGTATGTCACTGTGTATTTTTGTCACATGCCCGGGGCATGCAAATGTATAGGTTTGTCGAACACTGTATATATATATATATATATATATATATACACACACACACACACACACACATATATATATATATATAAATACACATATACCTGTATATACATATACACATATATATATACACTAGCTGAGAGACCCGGCGTTGCCCGGGATGTAAATGCGTAATAGGTAGTATTATTTATAAATCGTGGAACAATAGGTGACTGTTTGTTGTAAAGGTTGGATAATAATATTGAAAAGAAAGATGGAAGAAAATGTAATAGGATGTTGTATAAAAATGGTTTATTGTAACCACACCACAGTACAATGTATATTTTGGTGCCATAAGTGATGTAAAAATGTGAGGCGTGTGTCCTGCTAGGGTGTGAGGCGGCGGGTGGCGCGTGGGTTGTGAGTGCTGTCTGCGAGTGGGGGTCCTGCTAGGGTGTGAGGCGGCAGGTGGTGCGTGGGTTGTGAGTGCTGTCTGTGAGTGTGGGTCCTGCTAGGGTGTGAGGCGGCGGGTGGCGCGTGGGTTGTGAGTGCTGTCTGCGAGTGGGGGTCCTGCTAGGGTGTGAGGCGGCGGGTGGTGCGTGGGTTGTGAGTGCTGTCTGTGAGTGTGGGTCCTGCTAGGGTGTGAGGCGGCGGGTGGCGCGTGGGTTGTGAGTGCTGTCTGTGAGTGGGGGTCCTGCTAGGGTGTGAGGCGGCGGGTGGCGCGTGAGTTTTGAGTGCTGTCTGTGAGTGGGGGTCCTGCTAGGGTGTGAGGCGGTGGGTCAGTGATGTCGGTGCGTAGGGGCGGGAGGCAGCAGGTGTGTGTGGCGGCAGGTATGTGTCGAGTGTGGCGGGTGTCTGTTGAGTGCGTGCAGCGGCTGTGAGGCGGTGGGTGAAAGGCAGAGGCGGCCGGAGTAAGGGCGGGTGAAAGGCAGAGGCGGGGGTGGGGAGGCGGTAAGGCGGGCAGGAAGGCGAAGGGCGGCGGGAAGGGGAGGAGGGGGTGGTGGAGGGGGGCAAGGGGTGGAGGAGGGGGGCAAGGGGTGGAGGAGGGGGGCAAGGGGTGGAGGAGGGGGGCAAGGGGTGGAGGAGGGGGGGGGAAGGGTTAGAGGAGCGGGGGGGGGAAAGGTTAGAGGAGGGGGGGAAGGGGTGGAAGTGTGGGAGGGGAAAGGGGTGGAGGGGGGTGCAGGGGTGGAGGGGAGGGGAGGGGGGGGTGGAGGGGAGGGGGGGGTGGAGGGGAGCGGAGGGGGGGGGAAAGGGGAGCGGAGGGGGGGAAAGGGGAGCGGAGGGGGGGAAAGGGGAGCAGAGGGGGGGGGAAAGGGGAGCGGAGGGGTGGAAAGGGGAGCGGAGGGGGGGAAAGGGGAGCGGAGGGGGGGGAAAGGGGAGGGGGGGGAAAGGGGAGCGAAGGGGGGGAAAGGGGAGCGGAGGGGGGGTGGAAAGGGGAGCGTAGGGGGGGGAAGGGGAGGGGGGGGGAAGGGGAGCGGGGGGGGGTAAGGGGAGCGGGGGGGGGGTAAGGGGAGCGGGGGGGGGTAAGGGGAGCAGGGGGGAAGGGGAGGGGTGGGGAAGGGGAGCAGGGGGGGAAGGGGAGCGGGGGGGGGAAAGGGGAGAAGTGGTGGGAAGGGGGAGGAGGGGGGAGGTGGTGGGAAGGGGGAGGAGGGGGGAGGTGGTGGGAAGGGGGCAAAGGGGGGAGGTGGTGGGAAGGGGGAGAAGGGGGGAGGTGGTGGGAAGGGGGAGAAGGGGGGAGGTGGTGGGAAGGGGGAGAAGGGGGGATGTGGTGGGAAGGGGGAGGAGGGGGGATGTGGTGGGAAGGGGGAGGTGGTGGGATGTGGTGGGAAGGGGGAGGTGGTGGAAAGGGGGAGAAGGGGGGGAGGTGGTGGGAAGGGGGAGGACAGGGAAGGTGGTGGGAAGGGGGAGGAGGGGGGATGTGGTGGGGAGGAGGGCTGAGGTGGTGGGAAGGGGGAGGAGGGGTGAGGTGGTGGGAAGGGGGGGAGTTGGTGGGAAGGGGGAGGAGGTGGGAAGGGGGGGAGGAGGTGGGAAGGGGGGGGAGGGGGAGGTGGTGGGAAGGGGGGGAAGGGGGAGGTTGTGGGAAGGGGGGGAGGTGGTGGGAAGGGGGGGAGGTGGTGGGAAGGGGGGGGAGGTGGTGGGAAGGGGGAGGAGGTGGGAAGGGGGAGGCGGTGGGGAGGGGAGGCGGTGGGAAGGGGGAGGGGAGGCGGTGGGAAGGGGGAGGGGAGGCGGTGGGAAGGGGGAGGGGAGGCGGTGGGAAGGGGGGGGGAGGCGGTGGGAAGGGGGGGGGGCGGTGGGAAGGGGGGGGGAGGCGGTGGGAAGGGGGAGGGGAGGCGGTGGGAAGGGGGGGAGGCAGTGGGAAGGGGGGGGGGAGGCGGTGGGAAGGGAGGGGGGAGGCGGTGGGAAGGGAGGGGGGAGGCGGTGGGAAGGGGGGGGAGGCGGTGGGAAGGGGGGGGGAGGCGGTGGGAAGGGGGGGGGGGAGGCGGTGGGAAGGGGGGGGAGGCGGTGGGAAGGGGGGGAGGCGGTGGGAAGGGGGGGGAGGCGGTGGGAAGGGGGGGGGAGGCGGTGTGAAGGGGGGGGGAGGCGGTGGGAAGGGGGGGGGAGGCGGTGGGAAGGGGGGGGAGGCAGTGGGAAGGGGGGGGGCGGTGGGAAGGGGGGGGAGGCGGTGGGAAGGGGGGGGAGGCGGGAGGGAGGCGGTGGGAAGGGGGGGGGAGGCGGTGGGAAGGGGTGGGAAGTTGGGAGGGGAGGCGGTGGGAAGGGAGGCGGTGGGAAGGGGCGGTGGGAAGGGGGGGGGCGGTGGGAAGGGGGGGGCGGTGGGAAGGGGCGGTGGGAAGGGGCGGTGGGAAGGGGGGGGCGGTGGGAAGGGGCGGTGGGAAGGGGGAGGGGAGGCGGTGGGAAGGGGGGGAGGCAGTGGGAAGGGGGGGGGGGAGGCGGTGGGAAGGGAGGGGGGAGGCGGTGGGAAGGGAGGGGGGAGGCGGTGGGAAGGGGGGGGAGGCGGTGGGAAGGGGGGGGGAGGCGGTGGGAAGGGGGGGGGGGAGGCGGTGGGAAGGGGGGGGAGGCGGTGGGAAGGGGGGGAGGCGGTGGGAAGGGGGGGGAGGCGGTGGGAAGGGGGGGGGAGGCGGTGTGAAGGGGGGGGGAGGCGGTGGGAAGGGGGGGGGAGGCGGTGGGAAGGGGGGGGAGGCAGTGGGAAGGGGGGGGGCGGTGGGAAGGGGGGGGAGGCGGTGGGAAGGGGGGGGAGGCGGGAGGGAGGCGGTGGGAAGGGGGGGGGAGGCGGTGGGAAGGGGTGGGAAGTTGGGAGGGGAGGCGGTGGGAAGGGAGGCGGTGGGAAGGGGCGGTGGGAAGGGGGGGGCGGTGGGAAGGGGGGGGGCGGTGGGAAGGGGCGGTGGGAAGGGGCGGTGGGAAGGGGGGGGCGGTGGGAAGGGGCGGTGGGAAGGGGGGGGTGGTGGGAAGGGGGAGGGGAGGCGGTGGGAAGGGGGGGGCGGTGGGAAGGGGGGAGGGGAGGCGGTGGGAAGGGGGGAGGGGAGGCGGTGGGAAGGGGGAGGGGAGGCGGTGGGAAGGGGGAGGGGAGGCGGTGGACAGGAAGGGGGGCAGTGGACAGGAGGGGGGGGGGCAGTGGACAGGAGGGGGGGGCAGTGGACAGGAGGGGGGGGCAGTGGACAGGAGGGGGGGGCAGTGGACAGGAGGGGGGGGCAGTGGACAGGAGGGGGGGGCAGTGGACAGGAGGGGGGGCAGTGGACAGGAGGGGGGGCAGTGGACAGGAGGGGGGCAGTGGACAGGAGGGGGGGGCAGTGGACAGGAGGGGGGGGCAGTGGACAGGAGGGGGGGGGCAGTGGACAGGAGGGGGGGCAGTGGACAGGAGGGGGGGCAGTGGATAGGAGGGGGGGCAGTGGACAGGAGGGGGATGCAGTGGACAGGAGGGGGATGCAGTGGACAGGAGGGGGATGCAGTGGACAGGAGGGGGGGCAGTGGACAGGAGGGGGGGCAGTGGACAGGAGGGGGGGCAGTGGACAGGAGGGGGGGGGCAGTGGACAGGAGGGGGGGGCAGTGGACAGGAGGGGGGGCAATGGACAGGAGGGGGGGCAGTGGACAGGAGGGGGGGGGCAGTGGACAGGAGGGGGGGGCAGTGGACAGGAGGGGGGGGGCAGTGGACAGGAGGAGGGGGGGGGGCAGTGGACAGGAGGGGGGGGGGGGCAGTGGACAGGAGGGGGGGGGGCAGTGGACAGGAGGGGGGGCCAGTGGACAGGAGGGGGGGCCAGTGGACAGGAGGGGGGGCAGTGGACAGGAGGGGGGGGCAGTGGACAGGAGGGGGGGGCAGTGGACAGGAGGGGGGGGGCAGTGGACAGGAGGGGGGGCAGTGGACAGGAGGGGGGGGGCAGTGGACAGGAGGGGGGGCAGTGGACAGGAGGGGGGGGCAGTGGACAGGAGGGGGGGGCAGTGGACAGGAGGGGGGGGCAGTGGACAGGAGGGGGGGCAGTGGACAGGAGGGGGGGGGCAGTGGACAGGAGGGGGGGGCAGTGGACAGGAGGGGGGGCAGTGGACAGGAGGGGGGGGCAGTGGACAGGAGGGGGGGCAGTGGACAGGAGGGGGGGGCAGTGGACAGGAGGGGGGGGCAGTGGACAGGAGGGGGGGCAGTGGACAGGAGGGGGGGGCAGTGGACAGGAGGAGGGGGCAGTGGACAGGAGGGGGGGCAGTGGACAGGAGGGGGGGGCAGTGGACAGGAGGGGGGGGGGGCAGTGGACAGGAGGGGGGGGGCAGTGGACAGGAGGGGGGGGGCAGTGGACAGGAGGGGGGCATTGGACAGGAGGGGGGGCAGTGGACAGGAGGGGGGGCAGTGGACAGGAGGGGGGGCAGTGGACAGGAGGCAGGGCAGTGGACAGGAGGGGGGGGCAGTGGACAGGAGGGGGGGGCAGTGGACAGGAGGGGGGCAGTGGACAGTAGGGGGGGCAGTGGACAGGAGGGGGGGGCAGTGGACAGGAGGGGGGGCAGTGGACAGTGGACAGGAAGGGGGGACAGTGGACAGGAGGGGGGGCAGTGGACAGGAGGGGGGGGCAGTGGACAGGAGGGGGGGGCAGTGAACAGGAGGGGGGGGCAGTGGACAGGAGGGGGGGGCAGTGGACAGGAGGGGGGGGGCAGTGGACAGGAGGGGGGGCAGTGGACAGGAGGGGGGGGGCAGTGGACAGGAGGGGGGGCAGTGGACAGGAGAGGGGGGGCAGTGGACAGGAGAGGGGGGGCAGTGGACAGGAGAGGGGGGGCAGTGGACAGGAGAGGGGGGGCAGTGGACAGGAGAGGGGGGGCAGTGGACAGGAGAGGGGGGGCAGTGGACAGGAGAGGGGGGGCAGTGGACAGGAGGGGGGGCTGTGGACAGGAGAGGGGGGGCAGTGGACAGGAGAGGGGGGGCAGTGGACAGGAGAGGGGGGGCAGTGGACAGGAGAGGGGGGGCAGTGGACAGGAGAGGGGGGGTAGTGGACAGGAGGGGGGGGCAGTGGACAGGAGGGGGGGGGCAGTGGACAGGAGGGGTGGGGCAGTGGACAGGAGGGGGGGGGCAGTGGACAGGAGGGGGGGGCAGTGGACAGGAGGGGGGCAGTGGACAGGAGGGGGGGCAGTGGACAGGAGGGGGGGCAGTGACACACACACACACACACACACACACACGTCTCAGTCCCGTGATGCGCCCTTTCTCAGTTCTGTGCGGCGGCGGCGCCGCAGGTGGGGGGGAGGTGGGGGAGCAACACACGCGACACCTACCTGTACTTCCGGCCGCCGCCATCTTCTCACTCTGCGCCGCGAGGGAGGAAGGGGGTCCGCCATCTTACGCGCCGCGTGGCAGCCTGTTCCCCCGCCGGGGAGGGAGGTGAGTGTAGCGGGAGGGAGTGGTGTGTAGCGGGAGGGAGTGGTGTGTAGCGGGAGGGAGTGGTGAGTGGAGCGCGAGGGAAGGAGCGGTAGGGTGGTGAGAGGAGCGGGAGGGAGTGGAGCGGCAGGGAATGGAGCGCGAGGGAGGAAGGGGGTCCGCCATCTTAGGCGCCGCGTGGCAGCCTGCCTGTTCCCCCGCCGGGGAGGGAATGGAGCGGGAGGGAGTGGTGTGTAGCGGGAGGGAGTGGTGTGTAGCGGGAGCTACACTGTGTGAGGTAGCGGGATAGGGGGAGGGACATTGGTGGCATGGTGTAGCGGGGTAGGGGGCCTCGCGGTCTGGTTGCGGTAGGGAGATGAGTGAGGTGCAGGAGATGTGAGGCGTGCTGTGCGGTTCGCGGGAGCTACACTGTGTGAGGTAGCGGGATAGGGGGAGGGACATCGTTGCCATGGTGTGTGAGTGGAGGCCGCGGCCTCGCGGTCCGGTTGCGGGAGGGAGATGTGTGGCGTGGAGGGGATGTGGCGTGCTGTGCGGTCCGCGGGAGCTACACTGTGTGAGGTAGCGGGATAGGGGGAGGGACATTGGTGGCATGGTGTAGCGGGGTAGGGGGCCTCGCGGTCTGGTTGCGGTAGGGAGCTGTGTGAGGTGCAGGAGATGAGGCGTGCTGTGCGGTCCGCGGGAGCTACACTGTGTGAGGTAGCGGGATAGGGGGAGGGACATCGTTGCCATGGTGTGTGAGTGGAGGCCGCGGCCTCGCGGTCCGGTTGCGGGAGGGAGATGTGTGGCGTGGAGGGGAGGGGGGGTTTGAAGAGGCAGTCTGCAGTGTTTGGTGTTGTGTGAATGTGTGTGTGTGCTGTGTTTGTGCGTTGTGTGTAGATTCTGTACCTGATTCGGCAGTCTGTGGTAGCAGACGTGAAGGTTTTGATAGCTGTGAAGCGTGGCCCCAGAGCAGGTGAAGCGTGGCCCCAGAGCAGGTTGAGGATTAGAGGATTAGGTGTTGCAAAAGCAAAGCAACTCAGTGAGGGGTGGGACAGTGTGGAAGTATTAGGGCATTGGTGTTGGACGCAGGCCAATGAGAGGTGTGCGGGGGCGGGCATTGGACGCAGGCCAATGAGAGTCAGTGAGGGTTGGGACGCAGGCCAATGAGAGGTGTGCGGGGGCGGGCATTGGACGCAGGCCAATGAGAGTCAGTGAGGGGTGGGACGCAGGCAAATGAGAGGTGTGCGGGGGCGGGCATTGGACGCAGGCCAATGAGAGTCAGTGAGGGGTGGGACAGTGTGGCATTGGTGTTGGACGTAGGCCAATGAGAGGTGTGCGGGGGCGGGCATGGCCTGAGCCGGAGTGACAGGCCCAAGGTCCAATGCGATTGACCCTTGGGACGCAGACATACAGTGATTTCACAAATATATAGTAGATATATACATATATATATACATATATATAGTCAAATAGAACAGTTGGCACTCCTTAGGTGCTGATAGGCTGTAGGTGCTTGTCCCATATGGATAATATAGACATACGTTACCGTTCTTGATGTACCACTAATTTCACCAATACACTTTGTGAAGTTTTCTACAATTGAGTGCTGTCTCTTGCTTTACCAGACAAAAACACTTGGAACGGTAACGTATGTCTATATATATATGTAACGGTATTTCTGGCCCGGCCTGACCCACCAATCTCACATTGGCCCCTGTGGTCTAACCGGACCCCATTACAGTGTGAATATGCCTGATGGTGCACCTGCTGGCTACAGGACTCCTGAGTCTCCCGCATGATGGTGTGTGGGGAGGACCCGTCAGACAGGCAGCTGAGGTAGTGTGCTGAGTCTCACCTAGTTCCAGTGCAGCGCCTCCACCTCACCAGGGTCCCTGCGTCCGCAAGGGGATGATCCTGGCGAGGAACTCCTCCGTGGTGCTCCTCTCTGTACACTCATTCCAGATAGATACACGAGAGGGTTTCTGGCTGAACTCATCTTTATTGACACGGCAGGGCAACTGCCCTCCACAAGGAATATCTTCAGCCGCTCATCTCGCCAGTGCTCCCTTTTGATAGGTATATCACCTAGATCAGGGATTCACTATTCCCGCAGGAATCACTGTCCTGTGCCAGGTCCCTGGACACAGCCTCCCATGGAGTTACTATAACATAACTGACACTCTGATAGAACTTGAACTCCTTCCTCAGCTCTGACAAGAGCTGGAACTCCTTTCTCAGCAGAACAACTAGCAACCAACTTTAGAACACAGTGCTGTGCCTTATGTAAGCTTCTGAGGCTGACACATCTCTGACATCACTAACCATGGAGTCAGAGCATGTGACCAGTCCCAGCCATACACAGAGCACCCCACCAGGGTGTGAGGGAAAACCTCCATGATTACTGCTGGCATGCCCACACTTACCAGGCCTTACTGCCAGCAGGAGAGATGACTGTAGGCATTTTACATGACCGCTACATATATATATATATATATATATATATATTATATATATATATATATATATATATATATATATATATATATATGTCTATATATATATATATATATATATATATATATATATATATATATATATATATATATATATATATATATGTGTGTGTGTGTAGAGGTATCAGTACCGTGTTAGCCGAGCTTCAATAATCAAAAAATAAATAGATGATACCGTTCTGTGGCTAACGAAATGCTTTTATTTGTGCGAGCTTTCGAGATACACTGATCTCTTCTTCCGGCGATGTTACAATGAATGAAGCAAGCAAAAGCTATACTATAAACAGTGTCTATTGGAATGTTATCTGTGCTGGTCCTTCCCCCGGTGTGGATGTGTTTTATGGCTGGTGGTGTCAAAAGGTTCCTGAAAGCAAGTGATGAAAGAGTGTGTATGTGTATCAGTGTGAATAAAAATGAATGGAGAGCCCACAGTATATACAGTGCTTTACACACACCTTTTGTAAAGCACTGTATATACTGTGGGCTCTCCATTCATTTTTATTCACACTGATACACATACACACTCATTCATCACATGCTTTCAGGAACCTTTTGACACCACCAGCCATAAAACACATCCACACCGGGGGAAGGACCAGCACAGATAACATTCCAATAGACACTGTTTATAGTAAAGCTTTTGCTTGCTTCATTCCTTGTAACATCGCCGGAAGAAGAGATCAGTGTATCTTGAAAGCTCGCACAAATAAAAGCATTTCGTTAGCCACAGAACGGTATCATCTATTTATTTTTTTTATTATATATATATATATATATATATATATATATATATATATATATATATATATAGCCAATAAAGAATATCACCTGTGAGCACATTCACATGTCTAAGACAGGTCTGCAACCCTACCTTTCAACCATTATCACCTCGCATACAGTGCTCCCACTGCAGCAAGGGATTCTGGGACATGATATGCAAATGAGCACACAATGTGTCATCTTTTGCCTGGAATATCAATTCACATCAATTCACATGGAGCCAGGTGAATGTGCCCACAAGTGATATTCTTTATTGGCTATATTGCTAACAGTGGAGGTTTTCTGTCGCCTATACAGTATATATATATATATATATATATATATATATATATATATATATATATATATATATATATATATATATATATATATATATATATATATATATATATATATATATATATATAAACCATAATACTGAGTTAAGTTATGGTGAGTAAAAAAAGTGACAAAAACCCTCCACAGGAAAGCAAATATGCAAATATAGCTGTATGCTCATCTGCATGTCTTAGGCAGGTCTGCAACCCCGCCTTTCCCCATTATCACCCAGCATACAGCACTTCCACTGCAGCAAGGGATTCTGGGAAATGACATGCAAATGAGCACACAGTGTCACTTTTTGCCTCAATAACCATTTTTAACATGGTTCCCTATAGGCTTAAGCTTGCTGCATGGTCACAGCTTTGAGCACAGCCAGGGTTAAGGTGCATACCCAGAAAACCACCCACAGACAGCTGTTTCGACCTTGATGGGTCTCATCAGTGTGGGGTTGATTTTACTGGGAATGCAAGAGAGGCTTATGGGATAGGCTAAACCATAATACTGAGTTAAGTTATGGTGAGTAAAAAAAGTGACAAAAACCCTCCACAGGAAAGCAAATATGCAAATATAGCTGTATGCTCATCTGCATGTCTTAGGCAGGTCTGCAACCCCGCCTTTCCCCATTATCACCCAGCATACAGCACTTCCACTGCATATTTGCTTTCCTGTGGAGGGTTTTTGTCACTTTTTTTACTCACCATAACTTAACTCAGTATTATGGTTTAGCCTATCCCATAAGCCTCTCTTGCATTCCCAGTAAAATCAATCCCACACTGATGAGACCCATCAAGGTTGAAACAGCTGTCTGTGGGTGGTTTTCTGGGTATGCACCTTAACCCTGGCTGTGCTCAAAGCTGTGACCATGCAGCAAGCTTAAGCCTATAGGGAACCATGTTAAAAATGGTTATTGAGGCAAAAAGTGACACTGTGTGCTCATTTGCATGTCATTTCCCAGAATCCCTTGCTGCAGTGGAAGTGCTGTATGCTGGGTGATAATGGGGAAAGGCGGGGTTGCAGACCTGCCTAAGACATGCAGATGAGCATACAGCTATATTTGCATATATATATATATATATATATATATATATATATATTATGTGGTGGGTTTTTTGGATTCTTGTGTGTTTATTAACATATTGCTTGAGCTTTGTGCATCTGGGCCTTTGAAGGAAAATATATTGTTTCAGAGGCCTTGTGACAGAACAAAATGAATTGGACATGTTCGGGAATATATGGCTACATTAAGTTCTGTACGAGTCTTTCCTTGTATTGACGATCAGTCATTTCCGGGAGAGAATCCAGAATATAACCTGCAGCTTTGGGTGCTGAGATGATTAAATTTTACTTGTTTGCTTATCCCTCCCCCCCACCACTCCCCAAAAAAGCAATATATTCCCAGGAAAGCAATATATAAAATAATGAATGCTTTAGTTACAATAAAAAAAACTTATATGAATGGATCAACTAGTATAAAAAAGAAAAAGAGTTGGCTTGTAGCCTGTGAATGTATTTTGTTACTGCGGGTATAATTATTATTATTATTACTACCTTCATATTCCATCAGTACCGTGAGTAAGCAGGGGGATAAAAGATTATATGAAATAACAAACACAAATATTTCCAGCTAATACATACCAACACTGCAGGACCTTACATTCCTAGGAGCTTGTAATCTCATTGTTTTCCCGGATCATTCAGGGACACAGGCAAGCAAAGTTTACTTAGCTGCGATTTATAATAGGCTGTCAAAATATAGTCACGACAATGCGAAATGTTGTGTATATGGCAATGCAGTATGGCAACAAAGAGGTTACACAGCAAAACATGAACTGCCTTGCTCTGCCAGTGAGGCTGCTAACCTTTTTGGCACTGTGTTCGTTAAGCTAAACATCCTAACAATTATTACAGGAATTCCCCAGAACACACACACCATTGTTGGGTTTAGGTCAGGGGTGGCCAACTCCAGACCTCAAGGGCCACCAACAGGTCAGGTTTTCAGGATATCCCTGCTTCAGCACAGGTGGGTAACCCTAAGAGGTTCGAAAGCTTGTAACATCAACTACTTGTATTTGTGACCATGTATTATTTGTCATCTTAACTCTATGCCAGGACATACTTGAAAACGAGAGGTAACTCAATGTATTACTTCCGGGTAAAACATTTTATAAATAAACTAGCTGATATACCCGGCGTTGCCCGGGATTTAATTTTGCTGCTCCCCCTCTGTCTCCGCTCCCCCGTTCACAGCTCCATCCCCCCAAACCCCATTCACAGCTCCGATCCCCCACTTCACAGCTGGGCTCCCCCCCCCCGTTCACATCTCTGATCCCCCCCTTCACAGCGGAGTTCCCCCCCCCCGTTCCCCTTCACAGCTCTGCCCCCCCCTTCACAGCTCCGTTCCCCCCCCCCCTTCACAGCTCCATTCCGCCCTCCCTTCACAGCTCTGTGTCCCCTCCTCGTTGACAGCTGCGGTCCCCCGACGGTCACATTTCTGTTTCCCCCCCTTCACAGCACTGCCCTCCCCCCCCTTCACAGCTCCACACATCACTTTCCCCCCTGCACCTCACAGCACTCTCCACCCTTATTCTGAAGCCAGGGTCACGTGTGATGTGTGAATAGCCCCAGATAGCTTCAACTCAGCCCTCTTTCCAAAGCACACCAAGTCCTGCTATATTTTCTTCACTTTATTAGGAAAGCAGCAGTAAATACAGGCACTTGTGGATGTTATGTAGTTGTGAGTTTGTAGTTAAGGACAGGTAAAAAGAGATGGCCTTGCCATAGGAGTGTAACATGAAGGTACTCACTCAGCCAGAGTCAGGAATGAAAAGGAAGTGTGGGGGAATCTGGGTAATAGATATAGTCTTGGGACAGGCCATCTGTCAGCAAAACAGGGGGGAGGGCAGAATAGCCCATTCTCAGCTAGGAGAATAGGAGGTTGCAGGCAACCAACACTGACTAGGGCTGTGTAAACAACATGTAACAATAATGTTGCCTTTTCATATGCAGCTAGCTGCTGGGACAGGGAAAATAACAGGCAGCTAAACTAGGGAGACATGAATCCTATGAGCTGCAAAGGGAGACAGAGAAATATGAAATCCTGTTCGAGGACACCCCTGCACCTCACAGCACTCTCCCCCCCCCTGCACCTCACAGCACTCTCCCCCAGCATCTCTCATCACTCTCCTCCCCCCCTGCACCTCACATGACTCTCCCCCCCTGCACCTCACATGACTCTCCCCCCCTGCATCACACATCTCTCTCCCCTGCACCTCACATCACCCTCCTGTACCTCAAATCACCCCCCCCCCCCTGCACGCACCTCAAATCACCCACCCTGCATGCACCTCAAACCTGTTTCCCCTCGGGCTGTGGTAATGTCTACTCCCCGGGCTGTGGCACTGTTTACCCTCGGGCTGTGGCACTGTTTACCCTCGGGCTGTGGGTGTAATTGCATCGCAGTATTAATATATGTATTTTCTCCGGTCACGTTCTGTTTGATTTTCAACTGAGCCATTCCAGATAAAAGTGTTTGCCATGATAAATAACAAACCCCCAAGCTTATCAGCACGTACAGTAAAAGTTCACCAAAAAAAAATCAATATTCTTACCGAGGTGAGCAGAGTTCACGGAGGGAAAAGGCGTTCCACTTACTGTACAATATGCAGTGAGTGACACAAATGGGACCTGTCAAAGTTCCAGCCGTGGCATTAATGTTTGTTAATGTTGTGATGTTATTGCGTTATTGTTATTGTCTTCCAACCCCACTGTGCTATGCTGCACCATATGTTGGCGTGATATAAATACATGACATGACGATAACAACTGTCAACCCCGCCCACCCGAGATCAAACCAGGGATTCCTATTTTCAATCTTGGTGTGTGTGTCCCTCTGAGCCCCACAAAACATAGAGAGAGACCTCTGCTCTCCTGACTTAAGTGGTATGTCGGGCTGAATCCCAGCAGGACCACAGCCCGACGTAGGGCTTATCGTAAGTTAGACCGCACTAAAATGGCCAAACATGACCTTACCACTAGGACTTTCTTTTATATCTAGAGCAGGGGTGCTCAACTCCAGTCCTCAAGCCCTCCCCCTCAAAGGTCAGGTTTTCAGGGTATCCCTGCGTCAGCACAGGTGGCGCAATCCATCCCTGCTTCAGTACAGGTGGCTCAATCAGAGGCTCAGTCTTTGACTGTGCTGAAGCAGGGATATTCTAAAACCCTGACCGGTTACCTTGAAAACTGGAGTTCAGCCCCCCTTGATCTAGACCACAACTTCTCTCATTTCCCAATATAGAACAATGACAGAAAAACTCCAATCAACTCCAGGTCCAAAATCTGGTTTTGTATTCCCATTTGCTGGGGTTTTTTTTTTAGCATCTGTGGTGTAGAAAAGATTTAGAAAGATCAAACTGGATGGCTGTCTGGGAAGTTTACCTCGAGCCAGTTAGCAGATATGTGTATAGATAGGAAAAGTTTGAGACACCTAATGTAGAAGCGACTGGGATATCCTTTTCATGTTGTTCACTGTAATTATTTGCACATACTTTGTTCTACTGTTCTAAAAACCCAAACCGTTTTTTCCCATTCTGTTCTTTTACCATATCCAACAGTGAGAGACGACTTGCCTCCGAGACGCAGTGTGTGCCGCATGCTTGACAAAAAAAAATCTATAGTCACGTCTCTATATCACGCTTCATTCTGGACATTCATTTTAATCTAATAGACATTAAATTGTTTATATGTCAGAGTTAGCCACTTGAGTGCTGGATGATATTGCAGACACCTCTGGCAGCTCAAAGGTTGAAAGCATCAGCCGTGTTATTTTTCGGACTTGACCTATTGACATTATCTATTCCGGGGGGGTGCTACAGAGCTGCTATTTTGAGCACCGGGAACCAGCTTCTGATATTGGCGAGATTTTGGCATTATGGGCTTTATGATATTCATGCTGGATGTAGCCGTAATTACTGCTGCCTGTTACGCTGCAAGACAGAAATGTGCTTGTACTTACTAGAAACAAACTGCAAGCCTCTGCCCTTAGACGTGTTTGTAACATAGTCACTGTGTTTGCCAAGTACAGTACCTTCAATAAAGGAAATACTTTTGCTGTGCAAGAAAAAGGAGTTGTGTCTCTCACTATACAAAAAAGAGAGATGACAAAGTTGCATAAAGTCTTATAAGAACAACACTCAGGAACAGGTGAGCAGAAAAGAGTACGGTTTGGGTGTCCAGGTACAGATTACCCAATGAAAAAAATACAAGTAAAGGGATTGCTAATTCCACTGCCATGTTTAGTAGGTTCTCCTCTGGGTGATTGATGCTTTTTTTTTTTTTTTTTTTTTTTTTTTTTACAGATCTGACACATTCATGTATTTATTTATTTTTATATTTGTTTTAAAGTTAGACCTAAGAGGGGGATTGGTTACTCCCATTGTGTGATGTCACGGTGTGTTCCGCAAGTACTTGGACAGTCCCCTCTCGACCCCGCCCCTTGGGAACCCATCAGCATTGGCTCTCTGGTAAGGTCAGGGGTGTGATATGGAAAAGAAACACTTCATTAACAAACACTTCCCCATTCAGAGGAAGACATGTAACTTGCAACTCTTCTCTTTTTTTATTATTATTTAGGAAGTCCAAACTTTGCCGTTAGCATTGATAGATTTGTTTAGGGAATCCAGACGGTTTCATTTTTGATATAATTATGTTTTCTGGCCGGCTATGTGGGATTGCAACTTTACACTGAAGCCAGTCATTCAGTGACTGTTCATAAGAAACAAGATACAACTATTACTGAAATTTAATATTACTGAACACAGACACCTCTGTTTATACAGCAGGGCCCCGGGTATACGGCGGGTTCCGTTCCAGAGGCCCGCCGTATAGTGAAAATCGCCGGAAAGCGGATCCGGCGATTTTCAGTGCTGCGCATGCGCAAACCGGCATTTTCGCCGTTCTGCGCATGTGCGACCGGCGGCCTGCGCATGCGCGCCAGGCACACCCGCCCGTTCTGCGCATGCGCGATTTTAAATTCAACATGGCGGCCCCTTTCTCGGTGCCGCCGTATCAGCGGATCGCCGAGAAGCGGGTCCCTGCTGTACTAGAAGCATATGCCATTTACATCAAATACATGTGTGGCATAGAATATACGTATATTTATTTTGCTTTCTGTAATTATACCACATTTAAATAATAATAGTAAAATCATTATATAACGATTGGATACAATATTGATAAAAGTGTTAAAGACAAAATCAAACACTGAGATAAGGAATACAAGATTACAATCTTGGTGGCATGATGGGAGACAAGAAAATCTAAAGTCTCAAATGATTTAGTACCATTATTGGTATGTAGCCTATGTATGTATATCTTTATTTATATAGCGCTTTACAGCAGTAATACACGTGACATAATATTATAACACAATGGGAATAAGTGCTTCAGACAAAACAAAAGGAAAAGGAGCCCCTGCACCAAAGAGCTTACAATCTAAGTGGTAAGTGGGGAGAACTTGCAGAGACAGAAGGGCGTTCTGGTAAGTGTGTCTGCCCTTGAAGAGCTCAGTGTTCGAGAGATCTGTATCACACTGCGAAGTACTGCAGATTTCCCCAGCAATGCAGGGGTTAAACATACTGAACAACATAAAGGGCTGGGTACACAGTGAACGGTGGAGAGCATGCTATGTTTATTGTATGCAACAGTCATCATTGGGCCTATAAATCAGTATATTGGCGAGTGTACATATAAAATAATGGTAGCAACAGACAGTTTAAAAGCTAATGTGTAACACATTCTGTCTTGTGTAAATCATACTAAATAGCAGCTGCTGTATTTCTGTGTAAATGAGCCTGTACAGTACGTGGCAAGTCAGGAACAGAAAGGTAGATGTAGGCACAGCCAGCCACATAGACCCCTGACACAGGATAACGTGGCCCGTACTTACTAAGCAGTCTTGTGCCACAAGACACTTTGTGGCTCTGAAAGACTTCTATGGGCTGTAAGGAGTCTCCCAGTGCCAGAAGGTGCCTACTGGCAAAAGACGGCTTACTAAATATAGCACCATATGTCTTCTCCCAATGGGGCTTGAATGGGGATGAAATCTCCCAAGCTAGGGGAATGATGTCTTCACATATATCGAGTAGAATCCAAACCCAGTACTTCCCAGTTGCACATCAACAGAATAAACGTAGAACTTTTCTTAGTGGTAATCTCAGTGGCTGGATGTTTGAAATTATTCTATTTATTCCTTGTTCATAAAGATTCCAATACGTCAGAAGATTATTGTCCAGCAAACAAAGTTCTAGTTTATTCTTAGGCTGCAGCCAGGCAGGGAGTGCGCTGGCGCTCGTGTGCGGTGATGTTACTCGCTCTGCTTGGACGTGCTTTTCCTGGCCAGCTAGTTGCGCACGCGTAGGGGGGGGGGCACGGCCATGACGTCAAGGAGCTTGTTTGCCCACATTGGGCGAACCGCTCACATGACGGGCAAGCGAGCGGCACACACAAATTTGCTTGTTTCGGCAAGCTGTTAAGCGCCGTGCATGCGTAGGAGCTCGCTCACGCTGGCCACACACATTGAAACAATGTGTTTCATCGTGGCCAGCGCGAGCTCAGCGTCACCCTGGATGAGGCCTCACAGTGTTACTTGCAGATGGAAATGTAGTCAATCAATCATGATAACATGTGCTCAGATGGTAATGATAGAACAAAGTAACTATTGTCTCTCACATGCTGTTGATGTGTGAGAGAGGGAGAGAGAGAGAGAGAGAGATCAGAGTAAAACTGTATTTATTGATCACTAACTCCGCCCCCTTTCTCCTCGTGGGTTTCTGAACAAAATAAACTTTAACCATGTAATAGTTCAGACTAGGCATTGGAATTATATACCTAAGCCAACCTCCAACATCTGTTATGCACTAAACCTTCACTGGAATTAATCTCTCTTGGCTACATATGAATTCTAAACCTAAACACATATTCTCATTCAATTGTCTTTATAAAAGTTCTCATTCATACATTTTAATATAAACGGATTTCTAACATTGGATGATTCTCAACGACATACATCCCAAATCCAGGTCTTTCTTGGCAGTCATGCACTACAGAATTCCATCCATACCAGCAAATGGTGAAACGCACCCAACAAAACTTACACCCTCCAACATGCTTAATAGATCATCTTTTTATTTTATGCTAGTCATACAGACGTAGCAAGACTCACGGTCTCTGGCACTGCAGTCGAAAAAGCAAAAGTGCTGCGCTGGAGAGGTTGTCTGACGCGGTCGCACTGCCCCAGAGTTAATCCTTCGGAGCCAGGGAAGCTGCCGTAAACAATTAGTCTTACTACAACTATATAGGTGTAGATGCCCCAAATACTATTACCATACTGGACATGTAGGTGCCTCAAATATTGTAACTGTACTTCTTATTTCTAACCCTTTTTATATGGTTTATGCCAAACCTAGTGTATTCGTTGTAGGTTCTGATAACAAATTTACAGTTCATAATAGAAGAAATTATAGTGTCAAGTGCACCCGAAATCTAATAGGTTTCTTCCTGAAGAAGAAAGTTCTTTGTCTATGAAGAATTGTAATGTAGGTCCGCTAAACCCAATCACAACCTACAATTTACCTGCTCTTCCCCAGGACCTACACTAAAACTTTGAACCTCCTAACCTAGTGAAAACACTGGACTTTATGCACACTGAGAATGGAACAACTCATCAAGTAGAGACAACTACAGGTCGTTTATAGTTTACAGTGAAGATGGTTCCTTACGGCTGCCTTTAACTTCTCTCACCAATGTATCGGCATACAATTGACTGCCTTTCAATGTGAGTGAGGAGTGTTGTTCAGCCCTTTTACACAACATGCCCCCAAAAATTGTTTTTCAATACACTCTGGGTTTTTGATGCGTGGAACTGCTACATCGGAGCAATGAGTTAACAGGTTGCTGCACACTGCATTGGGGGGCTTTCTAAGGGGCTTATTCTACAAACGGAGCGATTGCAAAAGTCTCATTTAAGGCCATGGGCTTTTCCGGTCGATCACAGCACGATCGTCCACTTCGGGGCATATTGAATAAGTTTGCTCTCATTTCATGCTAAATAATCCTACCCAGGTTTCTTTTTTTTTCTTCTTTCTTTCAAATAACTGGTTAATGAAAAGTGGTCATCAGTGACATCTACATGTGGCTGCCAGGAATGGCAAAGCAAGCTTTCAAGTCAGGCCCAACACAGATTACTGAACCTGTTCGCTGCAGCTAAGAAGGAGTTAAGGATTCCACCAGGAATACATACAAATCAGTATGCTAGTCTAACCTATTTTCCTCCCAGATTCTGCAAATATTTCTCGTGTGTAGCTTAGGGTTTTAAATATTTATAGTATTTCTTTACAAATGATATCATGTTTTTAGCAGCAGGGGGAAAAAAATGCATCCCTCTAAGCTGGTGACAAATATAAAACACGTCACGGGAGGCATTTAACATCTGCTGTTCTGCTGATATGTACATATTATTTTACTACTGTAGAAATGGAATAAAGACGTTTTAAATACCGAGATACTAAAAAATTAGGTGTTGCTATGACCTGCCTGCCAATTAGAAAATGTACTTACTGTACCTAAAAGCCACAAAGAAGCGTTTGTATTCATCAAAACGCCTCCCTGCTGGGGCGGGACAGCTCAGCATTGCAGTTTTATTAATAAAAGTGTGGTATCTGGTATCAAAACATTATATTTGTAAAAACAATACATATACACATCAGAATTTGGGGTGATCTTTCTGCCGTGCCCCTGGAAAAACAAGCATTTCCCCATGCCGTACCTGGCATGTCATTAGGGTGTCTGGCATGACCGGCCCTGTGACATACAGATGTAGCACGACTCTCCGTCTCCGGAGCTGCGACTTAAAAAGCAAAAAACTGCGACTCCGGAGATGATGCCTACCACACCATCGCCATGTGCAACTCCGGAGACAGTGCCTACCACGTCATCGCCATGCGCGACTCCGGAGACAGTGCCTGCCACATCAATCGCCATGCGCGACTCCGGAGACAGTGCCTACCATGTCATCGCCATGCGCGACTCCGGAGACAGTGCCTGCCACGTCATCGCCATGCGTGACTCCGGAGACAGTGCCTACCACGTCATCGCCATGCGCGACTCCGGAGACAGTGCCTGCCACATCAATCGCCATGCGCGACTCCGGAGACGGTGCCTGCCACGTCATCAGCATGAACGACTCCGGAGACCGTGCCTGCCACGTCATCGCCATGCGCAACTCCGGAGACAGTGCCTACCACGCCATTGCCATGCGCAACTCCGGAGACAGTGCCTACCACGTCATCGCCATCCGCGACTCCGGAGACAGTGCCTGCCACATCAATCGCCATGCGCGACTCCGGAGACAGTGCCTACCACGTCATTGCCATGCGCGACTCCGGAGACAATGCCTGCCACGTCACCGCCATGCACGACTATGGAGACGGTGCCTGCCACGTCATCGCCATGAGCGACTCCGGAGACAGTGCCTGCCACGTCATCTCCATGCGCGAATCCGGAGATGTTGCGTGCCACATCATCGCTGTTGGCAGTCCAAACTTCCGGATTGGAACCCCCCTCAATAGCGATAATCCTCCTGTCCTGAAACGGTAACGCAGCTTGCCTCAGTGCCAGACACAGTAAGGACGTGCCCATGGTTATCGTGACCAAATTGACGTGCCTCTATGAGGCTGTCTTTAGAGCGCGCGCGTGACAAGAGGCGCCAGTGCTCGTGATGCGTGAGGAAACAAATACATTTGCTGAGTCACGTGAGCGGTTCGTCCAATGAGGGTGAACCAGATCCGTGACATCACGGCCACGCCCCTCTTGTCACGTCCAACTACAGGGCACACAGCGCTCCAGCTGGAGCCAAACGTGAAGCTGCTCGCACGGCCGCGCACGGACCCTCTATGGACTAAGGCAGGCTACATTTGTACCAGGTAAGCCACGGAAAGGTGTAATATTACATTATTAAGAATGGGACTGGGATTCTGGGAATGGATACCGGGATTTTTACCATATCCCTTTCTTTAGGTCTATTATATTTTAATGACGTAAATAGAATGTGCACAAAATTACCTTTTCTATGTTCCAACATGGGTTGCAACTTGACTGTATAAACACATTTTATTTTAATGTAGTAACAGATTGCACTTGAAGAATACAGACAATGCTAATGATAAATTGGAGCAGTACCAAAAAAAAAAAAATGTATTCAAGAGCACTAAAAACATTAGTAATATACTAATTTCCAATACTCCCTGTAATTCCTCTCCCACAGGGTGATTTAACGAGGTCTTGTTGGATGGGTTAGATAAAATAAGGTACGCACAGTACTGTATGTGAAATGTAAAACAATCTCATTTGGTGGTTTAATATTTGTGCCTCTCAACAAGCGAAGGGGCTGCCTGATTCTGGCACGGAGAGAGCGCTCTTTGGAGATTAGAAAACCTTTTTTTGGCTGCCGTTTGCATAATCTCCAAAAATAGCACTCAATCTGTTTGTCTTTCCAGGGTAAGTAAATTCTATTTTTTTTTTATCCTCCAGTTTCCATGGAGATTGTGTTAGAGTATCAATGACAGACAGCTTCGGCAATCATGCCTCCCCTTAAGTTGAGCTGAAGTCGGCTATTTATAAACTATTGGACACATGAAACTCTCTCTTGTCTGATTAAATTCTTGCAGCGCAGGCTATTAGGAGAGCTTAACCCTTCCGTTGCTGGGCCCTCGATGGGGGGGGGGGTGGTGGGTTCAAGAATGAAAGTACTGTAGAAACTTTCGATTCAGATACTAAAAGCTGAAATACATCTTGATCAGGGGAGGCCAACTCCAAGTCCTCATGGGCCATCGACAGGTCAGGTTTAAGGATATCCCTGCTTCAGCACAGGTGGCTCAAAGACTGAGCTTCGCCCAGTCAAAGACTGAACCACTGATTGAGCCACCTGTGCTGACGCAGGGATATCCTTAAAACCTGACCTGCTGGTGGCCCTACAGGACTGGAGTTGGCCGCCCCTGATCTAAATATTATGATCCTCTAAAAAAGAAATGATTTCATTTTCTCAGTAAGCTGAAATGTAGCTGTACAGATTTTGGAGCTCTCTGGGTCACGGATTCCTGGTCCCATTGTTTGATTGTATATTTGCTGCACTTATTGCATTAGAATTCCCCTTATACTAGTATTTATTTTGCATAGCACTGCATACCTTGTTGGCGTTCTACGAATAAAAATATACACATACTTAATATAGTTACATAGTAGTTACATAGTTACATAGTAGATGAGGTTGAAAAAAGACAGGCGTCCATCAAGTTCAACCTATGCTAAATTTAGACAACAGATACTGTATCCTATATCTATTCTTACTTATTGATCCAGAGGAAGGAAAACAAAAAACCCCAGTGTCATATCATCCAATGATATCACATAGGGGGAAAAATAAATTCCTTCCTGAATCCAAGAATTGGCAATCAGATTAATCCCTGGATCAACATTCATCCCATGTAAAGTATACTTATTTGGTATATCCCTGTATACCTTTCCTTTCTAAAAAGATGTCCAACCTTTTTTTGAACAAATCTATTGTATCTGCCATCACAGTGTCCATGGGTAATGAATTCCACATTTTAACTGCCCTTACTGTAATGAACCCTTTCCTTTGTTGCTGGTGAAATCTCCTTTCCTCCAACCTAAAAGGATGCCCCGAGTCCTCTGTACTGAACCTTGGGATGAATAGTTCTTTTGAAAGCTCCTTGTACTGCCCCTGAATATATTTGTATATAGTTATCATATCCCCTCTTAACCGCCTCTTTTCTAATGTAAATAAATCTAATTTAGCTAGCCTCTCCTCATAAGATAGATTGTCCATCCCCTTTATTAATTTGGTGGCTCTTCTCTGCACTCTCTTTAATTCCATAATGTCTTTTCTAAGGAGTGGTGCCCAAAATTGTACTCCATATTAAAGGTGTGGCCTTACTAATGCTTTGTAATAGGCATAATTAGGTTTACGTCCCTTCCATCCATTGCCCGTTTAATGCAAGATAAGATCTTGTTTGCTTTTGCAGTTACTGCATGACTTTGGGCACTTTTGCTAAGCCTGCTGTCTACAAGCACTCCTAAATCCTTCTCCATCAAGGATTCCCCCAATTTATCCCGATTAATTTGTAAGTCGCCTTTTTATTCTTGCTTCCCAAATGCATAACCTTACATTTATCTGTATTAAACCTCACCTGCTATTTACCTGTCCAAGTTTCTAGTCTCTCCAAGTCCTTCAGGAGACAAATTACATCCTGCTCTGATTCTACTACCTTACACAATTTAGTATCATCAGCAAAGATGGAGACTTTGCTCTCTATGCCAACCTCAATGTCATTAATAAACAAGTTAAAAAGCAGGGGTCCCAGTACCGATCCCTGGGTACTCCCCTCACGACTTTACCCCAACCTGAAAAAGTTCCATTTATGACAACCCTCTGTTGTATATCCTTCAACCAGTTTTCAATCCAGATGCATATATTTTTAGAGTCCAATTTGCTTTATTTTGTACACTAACCTCTTGTGTGGAACATTATCAAAAGCCTTTGCAAAATCTAAGTAGACCACATCAACTGCATTACCATGGTCAAAATTCCTACTTGCCTCCTCAAAGAAACAAATAAGGTTAGTTTGGTACTTCTGCGGCCAAGTTTATTCGAGCATTTGCCCGTTCTTGGCCGCAGCAGTATCCTGGCGCGCGCCGCAGGGTGA
This sequence comes from Ascaphus truei, assembly GCF_040206685.1. Taxonomy (NCBI): domain Eukaryota; kingdom Metazoa; phylum Chordata; class Amphibia; order Anura; family Ascaphidae; genus Ascaphus; species Ascaphus truei. Next base: position 21,725,578 of record NC_134484.1, on the reverse strand, counting down.
CGGGCGCGCGCCGAAGCAGCGGAAGAGCGCCCTCCGATCGGGGCGCTCTCCCTACCGCTGCCGGGTCCGCCGGGTCCCCCGGAACCCCCTGCCGCCGTCCCGCGATCGCGGGACACCAGGGCTCCCTCGGGGAGCCCTGGACGCGCGTGCAGGGGGCGCTGGCACCCGATGATGCGTGACCGCGCAGGGAGTGCGGCTCGCAAGCCGGGACATTTCCCGGCTTGCGGAATGAGCCGCACTCGGATAAACTGTGTCGGCAGTGTATGATCTATCCTTCATAAATCCATGCTGACTGTCATGATAATGTCATGAGATATTGGGTATTTTTAATCCCTTTGATGCTTGAGGGGTTAACGAGCTACACTTGTTTAACAAAATACCAAATGTTGGGTTTGAAACTGGTCAGGACTGTTTCTGCTGAATTTCAAATGAACTTACTTGGGGCGGGGGTCCATCCTGGGTAGCCCACTCAAGGTGTCAATTGTTTTAATCAAAGAAGAGCAGCTTCAAAGTATTCTGTAGAAAGGGGTGGGCTGATGACGGTGCCTTAAGAAAGTATTGTATCTAAGTCTGGGGGAGATTGTTTCAAGTCAGATTTGACTAGGGGCATGCTTGGAAAGCATGGCAGACCTCATCTTCTGAACCAGCACCTCTCTGGGAAAAATCCATAGCATGTGGTAACGTACTGTATAGGATTTTCTGTTTTACCCCTTTTATGTTAAGAAGCTGTTCTGCCTTATATTGTAATTGTATGTTTATTTTGTAATACCTTTTCTGTAATTCAAGCACTGTATTTTTATATATATTAAACCATTTAATAAGTAATGCTTTGGGCTCTGAATGAACTTTGTGCACGCTGGAGAGAATAACTTGCTAAATTCAGGCACATGTTACTACAACTGATTTTGTGTTAAAGTGCATAGTTTTTCCTATAATAAACAGGGACCTGAGGCCCTGGCGGATATTTTAGTCTAAGATCTTTTATCATATCTACATAACCTCAGGTGGTGGCAGTGGATGGTTATGATGTGCAATTGAGTAGGGGGTAATACTAACTCGCTGGTTCCTTGCAGAGGAGAAAGGGGGGTTGCTAGAGAAGCCTTTGTGTATTAACCCATGTTGCATATCTAAAGTCACGTGCTCCCTTGTGTGCTGTTCGTGGCGGTGGTATATTAGGACGGCTTGAGGAGAGATACAACCCATTGGAGGGACCCCTGAGTGGGTGAAGAGTGGGTACGCTTGTGAGCGTCGGTATTAACCCTTGTCCCGTATGCAGGTCACGTGCTAGCGGGGGGTCGTACGTGACACTGACTATTACTAATTATTTTGTTTTCCATTAGGTATTCCTAAATATTATCCCATATTAAACCTTCAAGTAGTTTCCCCACTATTGAAGTCAGGCTTACAGGTCTGTAATTTCCCGGTAATTTCTAGCTCCCTTTTTAAATATATGACCCACATCTGCTTTACGCCAATCTTGTGGTGCCGAGCCTGTGGAAATGGAGTCCTTGAATATTAAATGTAATGGTTTGGCTATTACTGAACTTAACTCTTTGAGAACTCTTGGATGTATGCCATTGGGGCTAGGTGCCATATATACGTAAATTTTTTCAAGCCGCCTATGAACTTCTTCCACAGTTAACCAATTGTTCATTAATATGGAGGTTGTGGCTTCCTCCTGCGGCACTTCTATTGAACTTGATTCTTCCCTGGTAAACACAGAGGCAAAGAATTTATTTAATACCTCAGCTTTTTCCTTATCTCCAATAATCTGCCTACCCATCTCACACTGAAAGGGTCCTATATTTTCTTTTCTCATTTTTTTGTTATTAAGGTACTTAAAGAACTTTTTAGGGTTGACCTTACTTTCTATTGTAATCCTTTTTTCATTATCCATTTTTGCTAATTTGATTGCCCTTTTGCAATTTTTGTTACATTCCTTATATTTATGATATGATGCCTCTGTCCCTTCTGACTTAAAGAATCTAAACACCAACATCTTCTTTTCCATTTCCTCGCCTACCTGTTTATTTAGCCACATTGTTTTTGACTTATTTCTTTTATACTTATTACCCAAGGGTATACACTGATAAGCGTGCTTTTCTAACAATGTTTTAAAGACTGCCCATTTATCTTCTACAGTACATTGTTCCCTGCAAAAACATCGTCCCAATGTAGATTAGTCCTCAGTTTATTAAAATCTGCCTTTCTAAAGTTTAAGGTCTTTGTTGAACCCAAGTAATCTGTTTTTTGATAAAAAATTTCAAATGAGACCATGTTATGATCACTGTTACCCAAATGTTCCAGGACCTGAATATTTGCTATTACTTCTACATTGTTTGATATTACCAAATCCAGAACTGCCCCTCTCCTGGTTGGTTCCTCAATAATTTGGGTCAGATAATTGTCTTTAAGCACCCCCAAAAACCTGTTTCCTTTTGCTGTAATGCTAATCTCATTGCCCCAGTCTGTCTGGATAATTAAAATCACCCATTATGCAAACATAACCCAGTTTTGATGCCTTCTCCAATTTCAAAAGTATTTTAGCTTCCTCAATCTCACAGATATTTGGTGGTTTATAGCATATCCCTACAAACATTTTCTTTATACTTTTACCACCACTGCTAATTTCTATCCATAAGGTCTCTACATTTTCATCATTCCCTTCATAAACATCTTCTCTTATAATAGGTTTTACAGGTGCGCTGATGAGTATTCTAAAACTTGCCTTGGAAAATCTGGGGCAATCACCAACAAGACCCGGGTACATGCTGGGTACATGCTGGGTACATGCTGCAACATTTCAGTGACATTTCTGCAGACAGACTAATGGCCCATCGATTAACACAGTGGGGGTCCCTGGCAGTCCTATTCAGACTCTTTAGTCTCCCGCTCACAGGACTATAAGGTGCCCAGTCCACCCTGCCCTGTTCCAGTACCCCCTGATGCTGTCAGCCCTTGCGATAACATTATGACCCATCGGGCCTTGTCACAAGTAATGCCTGATGCCCCCATGAGTAATGGTGTTGTTATACCTGCCCTGTCTGTCATACCAATGGTAAGGGTATCACCACAAGGGGAGGAGGGTCAGCACAAGGCTGCAGAACATGCTGAAATACAGAGGTTGCTAAGGGAATGGAAAGTGGGGTGTAGTATTCATATGAACAGGGTAGAATACATTTCTGCATCTGGACATAAGAGATGCTATTCAATAAGAGTGCCTGACAGTCAGGGCAATATGGTGCTGAAGCCTGATCCAGTGCATTACTACTGAGGTAGCCCTACTCATGTTGTAGAAATGGTACTGTCCTATTACACTGTGCTGGAATGTTATGCCATGTATATTGGTCATGTTATATGGCAATGTACAGTTGTTGTTGCATTTCAGGTTATATCAAATGTACAGGTTGTTGCACAGTAAGGTAGTGTTATACCTACAGTAGTCCAAGTGGGGACATTGGAGTTTCACCAGGGGGAGATTGTAACATAGCCTTCCGGCAGTTACTTCTTTTCCTGGGCCTTTCCTCTGTCAGTCCTGTTAGTGCAGGCAGTGGAAAGGTTACTTCTTTCTTTGGGCCTGTGTGTGTGTGTTATAGCCTTGAATGATGTCATCAGCATTCAAGGGCAGGCCTAGCAACTTCTGAGGATGTCAATCTGAGGGGTGGATAATGGTTGGAACACCCCCTGGTGTGTGTGGGCCAATCTGTATCCGGCTCTGGCTTGCTATGAGTCAGATTTAGAGACACTCCCCAAAGATGTTCAAATTGGGACATCCTCCTAAATTGTCAGTGGAGTTGAGTTAAGAGTTAGAGAGTGAGCAGAGAGGAGGAGAAGAAGAGTTCTCTCCCTCCCACCCAAGAGGGGCAGGGAGGGAGGGGAATTATGTTCTTATGAGAAGTTGAAGAGCTCCCAAGTATGGAGTAAGGGAGACTTAGGCCTGTGTCAGGGCTCTGAACAGGAAGGCAGAGAATACTGAGAAGAGCATATGCAGTTGGGAGGAAGCTTATGTGATATGCTGTCTACTTGCCTGCAATAAAGCCACCCAGAAAAGACATGCTGTGTGTGTTCCCGTTGTCTCTGAGAATGAAGGAGTGTCAGTAGGGGTCCATCCCCTGAATATCTACAGGGGATCCTGCTGACTGGAGGCACTGCACCAGAAAAAACCAAGGTAACCTGTTCCTCCTGTCCCTGTCCTGGTTTCTCCCCATACCACCGTGGAGCGCTCAGCCCTCCTGTTACCAGCAGGTGTAAAACAGCACCAGAGTAGCTAAGAAGAACATACCCCCCCAATCTCACTTAAGGGGGGTATGGTAAAAGTGTTACATATATATATTAAAACAATCTATGCTTTGGGCTCCGAATTAACTGTTGCATGCTTTGTAGAGTTTTCGGACACATTTTGCTACAACAGATTTTTGTGTGTTATGTGCACAGTTTTTCTTTATTAAACAGGGACCGGAGACCCCGGCAGACATATAATTACATATTTCTTGGGTGGTGGAAGCGGACAGATATGTTTGCAATCTAGTAAGGGGTAAATATTAACTCACTGAAAGTACCTTGTGCAGGAGAAAGGCGAGTTGGCAAGTGCAGCCATGTTGCATATCTAAGTAACATACACACACGTGTACTTTTCTTGACAGATAGTATATTGGGACGGATTGAGGTGAGATATTGTTTATTTGAGGGCCTTTGCAAAGGTGAAAAGTGGGTCAGGTAGAGAGCTGTATATTAACCCTTGTCCCGCATGCAGGTCACAAGCTCACAGGTGTGCCGTACGTGACAGATGGTGAGGGTGATGAATGGTGAGGATGATGATAAATTATGCAACAAATCAAGTGAACAGACAAACGTAGTTTACCTAGTAGTTATTTATTGATCCAAATTGGATCAATAAATGAACAACTTAGCCAACTATGTGTCTGCTCACCTGATTTGCTATATATATTTTTTAAAGTTTTAAAGTTAAAGTGAATGCATCTTTCCTAGTCAATACACTATGAAACCAGTGCTGAGATTATTGCAGGTTGCATTTACTTGTCTCAAAGGCTATTAAATATGTATGTTTCCAATAAACCCGGAGCGTTTCGACGAGATGTGGTAACCTAGCCCCTGCCGACGGCCCTCCCATCAATTCATGGTTTCTATTATGAAAATAATATTGCATCTCTTGGTTATCAAAAGGGCAGTACGTTGCCTCTGTTTGCGGTATTAAAGCTTCATTTCAAAGCCCTGAAGCAAGGAAATCTGAATGAAGGCTTCAGTACTGGGATCCCCTGGTTTTAGAACGGAAATCTGCCATACACTGGAGGTGTTTGTACACAGTTTCCTTTCATATTGTAGTGCCGATGGTTATTCTAACACAAACCAGTGGCAATCGCCAAAAAGACCCAGGTACATGCTGGGTCAAGTTTAAGGCAAGTTTAAGGCATTTCTGCATTGACTAATGGCCCATCAGATTAACAGCAGGGGTCCCTGGCAGTCCCATTCAAACTGAATAGGACTGCCAGGGACCCCTGCTGTGTTAATCCGATGGGTCATTAGTCAATGCAGAAATGCCTTACACTTGCCTTAAACTAGCCAGGTTACACCCAGCATGTACTCAGCATGTAACCGGGCTACTTTAAGGCAAGCTTTAGAATACTCGTTGTCTCGTCTGTATATGTATAAAGGTGCCAACATGTTCTGCAGTGCAGTTGAGTGGGTGATGATAAACAATGATATAAAGGACAGCATGTATACAAATATACTGCAACGCTATTAACACTTGCAATGTTGTACAGAATCTTGAAAGTCATGCAATGTCATGTCGCCCGTTGATAATCACAAAGGCCCATATTTACTAAGCAAACTTTGGCCAGAAGACACCTTCTTGCACTCGACTTGAATGTACCTTGTGGTAGAAGACTGCTTAGTAAATATGGTCCAATGTTTTTTGTTTTGTTTTTTGCTGGGAATTTGGGAAATAACCTAAGGGGAGTCATCAAGTGACAACAAAGCACCATTTTGCAGGCTGGTATAACGTAAATCCAAAGTGGTATGTGTGCAGCGCACAGCCAAGAAAGGGATGAGGAGCAGGTCTGGCAAAAAATCTTTATTTGGGTTCCATAAAAACGGGGGTTACAACCTTCGACGCGTTTCGTGCACCACAGGCACTTTGTCAAGAAGTGTGTTATGTGCAGTGCAGGACATTTAAATAGCAGCTGATGCTGCTTTGGCGCCAAAGAGACCGATGACGTCACTGACCATGTTAGCCAATTGGTGTGATCCCGCATCACACTCATCAGGACATGCAGAGACTTGCCCAGCCCCTCTGCGGGACATAGCCTATCAGTGCCAAGTGAGCTGGTATGCATCGCAAGACAGTGAGAGACCAGTTCTCGCGAGATGCGGCTCACACAGTTCTCGGCCGTCCGCGCATGCGCATGCGGGTCACCCCTGTTGAGCAGAGAAACATCCTTCTCATACGATACATGGACAAAAGCTATTAACACCTCCCTGCCCAGCATCACAAGGTCTCACCACAGAGAGATCTCAGGAGACGAGCACCCTTGTTTTAGCCAGGCAAAGAGTAATAAAAAGTGTGTAACACACATACTTCTCTAAGTGTATATACATCTATACAGGGACACAACAATCAAATAAAAGAGTCAGCATCATGCTGCTGTTAAGTTGACATATACATGAGTAACAAAACATAACATTGATTACAAACATATATTTCACATATCTAAAAAATGTATCTTTTGTATTTCTACACCTACATTAAAAACACATTTATTTAACCCCATAATGATGCAAAGGATATCTATATTCTAAATTCCTATGAATTACTCATTCTGATTCCTACATGGTTGTTATTTTAGCATAAGTATGACACTCCTATCTGTTGATATGACACACTTTTTATTACTCTTTGCCTGGCTAAAACAAGGGTGCTCGTCTCCTGAGATCTCTCTGTGGTGAGACCTTGTGATGCTGGGCAGGGAGGTGTTAATAGCTTTTGTCCATGTATCGTATGAGAAGGATGTTTCTCTGCTCAACAGGGGTGACCCGCATGCGCATGCGCGGACGGCCGAGAACTGTGTGAGCCGTATCTCGCGAGAACTGGTCTCTCACTGTCTTGCGATGCATACCAGCTCACTTGGCACTGATAGGCTATGTCCCGCAGAGGGGCTGGGCAAGTCTCTGCATGTCCTGACGAGTGTGATGCGGGATCACACCAATTGGCTAACATGGTCAGTGACGTCATCGGTCTCTTTGGCGCCAAAGCAGCATCAGCTGCTATTTAAATGTCCTGCACTGCACATAACACACTTCTTGACAAAGTGCCTGTGGTGCACGAAACGCGTCGAAGGTTGTAACCCCCGTTTTTATGGAACCCAAATAAAGATTTTTTTGCCAGACCTGCTCCTCATCCCTTTCTTGGCTGTGCGCTGCACACATACCACTTTGGACTTCCCTCACCAGGATACAGCTGCACGCCGCTGGAGACAGCAACTGGAGGCTTTATTACTGTGAGTACTTTACCTGAGGCCAGCCCAATGAGGTAAAGGAGGGTGTTTCATGCACCTACCCCTACCTTCAGGGTGACTAGAGCCCCATCATAGGTCTGTACTAATTATCAGCATTGATTATTCCCCAGTTAGCCTCTTCTCCTTTCAACAATATATAGTTTCATGTACTAGAGCACCATAATTTCATCACTGGTATAACGTAAACAAGTCCTAGGAACACGCACGTTGTATTTTCAGAGCACCCCGGTTTGCTGCGCCTGTTTTGCCGGGCTCGTGTTGGAGAACAATTTTTCGGTGGTGGTCATGTAACGTAATAGAAGCACTTAAAAGCGATGTCCGTATTAGAAGGGGTTGCGTCATTTTCCCACTTTAGTTGTCCAAGGATAAAATCCACCTGGTGGATGCATCTGTATCAAATGTAAGAGCCGTGACAAGGAGTTTCCTACCACTGATGTGGACGTGGTAGCCCTAGTAAGAAGTCGGACTCTACTTTCACCACAGGGGCCAGCAACGCACTGTCTAGTTGCCCATCCAGCAGCGAAGAGGTTAAGTGGAACTGTACCTTTAACCAAAAATTACTGTCTCTCATAAATAACAAATGCGCTGTCCTTCCTTGTGCAATCATAAAGCCATTATATAGGCCAGGGAGGCTTTTTTTGTGATCACTCAGCAAACTTTAAATAAACCTCGTTGTCACTTATAAATAATTAACTCCGTGTTCTCAATTAATTGTGTGATTATTAAACCATTAGTTGTCTTCTTCCCTGGAGAATTCTCCAGCCTGTTCAGTGCACACACATTGAGCAAAAAAAAAAAAAACCAGTGAATTCTGATTCCTCTGCAAGTTGCTGTAATACGAGGATGAAATCAACTTCAACAACTTTCTTCCTTCTATTTCCTTGTGGTCACATATCAGAATCTATGGGCAGAGCACCTACAGTATATATCTATATATCTAATGCTGCTGCAAGAGAAATACAGCAGACTGAAAAACAAACGTGTCTGTTCCTTAGAAAAAACAGGTGTCGAGTTTTGCGGAGTTGATGAAAAGTAATCCCTATGTTTTGGCATTCACATTGTATTGATTGTGTAAAAAAAAGTAAAAAAAAAAAAAGGATATCTCGCAGCATAAATGATTCATTAATAATGATCAGAAACTAAAATCTATGTCCTCTCAAAACCCCAGCTACCCCACATCTACTCTGTACACTACCCTATCCATTCCGCTGCTACAGCAAGTCATTAAAGAATAACCTGGATTGTAGGAGACCAAAATTAGAGGTTGGAGGGGGAGAGGGGATGAGGTAAATGGGCTAAGGCAGGTGTGGGGCAATTGCAGTCCTCAACAGGTCAGGTTATCCCTGCTTCAGCACAGGTGGCTTAATCAGTGGAAAGACTGAGCCACTGATTGAGCCACCTGTGCTGAAGCAGGGATATCCTGAAAACCTGAACTGGCGGTGGCCTTTGAAGACTAGCGTTCAGAACCCCTGGGTTAAGGTAACCTCAATAGCGCATTTATCAATGTTCGATAAACAGCTGGCTTAAGAGAACTTAAATACTGTGCATCTTAGGGATCAACAATAAACTGCTGAGAACAAAGTCCACTGTTCTTTTATCGGTTACTCCAGAGCAAAGGCGGTTTCCAAATATTTAGGTACTGTATACGCCCACCCTAATTACAGCTAACGGGAGAAGAGGTCTTGTAGGCATATACTGCTGCGCTCATTCGAAATGTGTGTGATCTAACCGCGTCACGTGACTTGCTGAGCATGGAGGGGTTCAATTATATCTGAGCGCGATGCAGAGAGAGAAAGAGTACGGATCATAAGCTTAGGGCAATGTTATCGAGCTGGTGGAAATGGGACGATTTAAAGGCAGAAAGATTTTGACGGCTTTTGTGTTTAAAGACCATGGAAAAAGAAAACGGCATAGTGAAGCAAACAGGTGCAGGGAATTCACACACTGGAGAAACGCATGGTTCGTTGAGCATTACTCTTCTGTAGGGACAATATCCAGCGTCTGATTAAATGAGAGAAGAAAAAGTTAGCCATCCATTGAAGCTGTAGCCCCACTTAGTATGGTATAATGAAGTTCCAATCATATGAAACCACTCAGCCATTAAACACCATCTCTACCAAATGTTCTTCTTGCTTTGAACATTTTGATCTGCAAACCTAACTAAGCTCAGTGCAAAGACAAAGCTCGCAGAACAAGCGCCTGTTTTTATCGTCAGAAAGACGGCTGTAATTCCATTGTGACAGCGGTTGTAGCCACGGAAAGTTAACATCAGTATTTCTAGAAATATTATGCTGTAGGTTTTCACAAAGAATCGTGTGACTAGTAGTTATCAAAACCTATTGTTATTACAAAACACGTACTGGACCAAGATAGATATCACGATGACATGAAGCCAGGTTGGCTGTACAGAATAATTTGTCTGAATCTAAACAATTTTATTACCAGAGGGAGCAATGCCCCCAAACATACAGAAAACACACACACACACACACACACACAATATATATATACACACACACACACACACACACACACACACACACACACACACACATATAATATATATATATATATATATATATATATACACATAAATAGATAGATAAAAGAGATTTAAAATAAGCTCTGATATAGGAACAAGTGTATCAAGTCAAATATAACAATATAACTGATGCTAAAATAGCTAACTGAACACAACTCTATGATGCTTGAATAATACAATAAAATGATGAAAGGCCCATGTCGATGGATAGAGAATACGATCCTGAACACAATTAAAAAAGCGCAATATGGTGAAATACTGCATAAAAAGATTTATATACTGTACGCAAGTACATATGTACAAATGCAGACGTATACCGTATATGTTTTGCTCTGTGGAAAAATGGGGGAAAAAAGTCACACTAACTTCCAATGTGTTATATTCGGCAGATCTGGCGTGAGGCCGAGTAAGTGGGATTGGTGCTTTAAACAACAGCCAGGAACAGGAGAAAAAGCGGCAGTGCCAAGAAAACCAGGAGGAGGCTCACGGCAGCAAAAGCAAAAATTTATTTCTGCCATAAAAAGATTGGACAAAGGTCCCCCCCTAGCCCCAACAAGTATCCACCTACACGTTTTGGGCTCTATGCCCTTTCTCAAGGTGGATACTTGTTGGGGCTAGGGGGGGACCTTTGTCCAATCTTTTTATGGCATAAATACATTTTTGCTTTTGCTGCCGTGAGCCGCCTCCTGGTTTTCTTGGCAGTGCACTGCCGCTTTTTCTCCTGTTCCTGCTTCTGTTGCTGGTGGACTGCACGCTATTGATCCCTGCCGAAGAACACTCCCCTGGATTCTGCAATTCAAAAGTGAGTTATACCTGTGGGTTGCCATACCCCTTCATTCTCACTATATGGGACATTGATTGTACTATTCTTTATTGGTGCCTGTGGCATTAAGTACTAGTCCCTTAAACCCTATTAGGGTAACTTTATTGTGTTATACAGCTTATTGGGAGTTTCTTAACTGCAGATGTTACGAATACACTAAGGACTTGTTTTTCTGATGCACTGGCGTTCTACACATTTAAACAAGAGCCAGCCTGAATAACAAATAAATATCCCACACTAATGCGTATTTGGAGGGAGTCCCGAACTGCCAAATGCAAGTGTTTGTTTAGCAATCATTATAGCAGCCAGCAACACATGGCCTGCCTTGCGTGGTTCGCATTTGGATTTGAGAAACAAAGTACATAGAGTAAGTTGCCAAATCAGAGTGGGAAAAAACATGGCACAGAAGTAGAACAGTTAGGATTAATCTAGTGCACTGGTAGCCAACACAAGTCTTCAATGGGCCACCAGCAGGCCAGATTGTAAAAAATATCCCTGCTTCAGCACAGTAGCTCAATCAGTGGCTCAGTCAGAACGATTAAGCCTCTTGTGCTGAAGCAGGGATATCCCCAATACCTGGCCAGTTGGTGGACTTTGAAGACGGGAGTTGGCCACCCCTGGTCTAGTGTAAAGCATCTGAATTCTTCTGCCCGCTACAGGGTTTGAATAGTTGTGATTTAAACTGAGACAAGCATCCCCATGATGGGAAGAGTTCACTTCAGCAGTATCCTTCGCTGGCTGTAAATTGGATATGGCAGCGTTACAGATTTAGGCCGTTCCCATGAAAATAGATAAGCTATACTAATAAATAGTGCAACATTAAATAATCTGTGATAGTGACGATTTGGCATCACCACAAACCTCCTATTGCTGTGAATGATTGATAGTGCCAAATTGTATATCCAATATACTGGTTAACATTCAGGGAGGTCAGGCAGAAAACAGATTTCTCCCTTTTCCTTCGATCTGTATTAAGTTGAGGGGATTTTTTTAATTCTTCAGTGAATTATCACTCATTGGGAGAGCATGCCAGTATGATCTACTCTACAGAGAAGAAAAAGGGTGTGTGCTGATCTCTAAGACTCCCAGTCAAATCCTTATATCAAGTCCGTCCTGCTGCTCGATATTCTCCCATGATCAACAACATCCTGATGAAGCGTCTATGACGCGAAACGCGTAGAGGTATTGAGGTCAACTCGTTGCTTACGTCAGACGCTATGATGAAGGACACCTGGCGGTATCCCCAAGCCCATAAGGACGCTACCGGCATCACAGCTGTGCTGCAGCTCATCCACACAAACAAGGACAAAGCTGTGCTACAGCTCCTCCACACAGACAAGGACATAGCTGTGCTGCAGCTCCTCCGCAGAAACTAAGACATAGCTGTGCTACAGCTCCTCCGCACAAACTAGGACATAGCTGTGCTACAGCTACTCCACACAAACAAGGACCTTTAGGTGTTTTCACATCTACATCTGGAGGGTGTGGGAACCAGTTGTACGATCACGACCAAGATGTTGAACCATTTTAACCTTCTCATTCATGTAAGTCCTCAACGTGTTTATATTTTATACAAAGTACATATATTTTTCACTGATCTTGTCTTTCTCTGCGCTCCTTTTTATGTGTTTGTTCAGTATGATGTACTGTATAAGTAAAAAAGCACACTATTAATTAAGAAACAAGCGTTACATTAAACTTGATATACAGTATTTAGCTTTACAGCAGCATCCCTCTATGATGATGCAGCACTTCCAAATCATCTTCAAAGTCTCCAAGGAAATGTTAATAGTGCAACCCACACAATTCCAGCAGATTAACCTTCTATCTCCCGCTTAATATCCTGTAATCAATACCGGACACTTCACTCAAACACAGACCCGCAATAGTAAATTAGAGCTGAAAAAATGTGAAAGTGTTAAGCCATTGAACACTTTTCCAGTGATTTTTTTAATCTTTGTTTATATTTCTGGAAATGATGAATAGTTTTTCAGACACAGACCTGAAAGTTTAATTTCTCATGGCCCAACAATCAAGCTGACGACATATACAATACATATTTTTATTCTAGGTACTTGCAGAGATTATGCTTCGTTAAGGCTGTGGGCTTGCAAAGGAGAACAAGACCATTAGGTAATAAGGTGAGAAGTGGGGTGCGGTGAAGTTACTTCCCCGGGCTGGAGGAGAGTTATGCTCTGATCCAAAGAATGTGGTTGCATTCTTCTACAGCACTAGGAATACGCTTCACAATATATTGAATAAACGGTCTGCAATAGACGTTACTCTCTTGCTAAATGGGCGTTACCCGTTTTCTATAATGTTAGATAGAGGCAAAGTGTGTCACTTGTTAACTTACAAATTCCTTTAAACATTCCTTGCATTACATAGTTTGTTCATCAAACCAGGGATGAAGAATAGAAAGCCAAGCTGTCTCTAAGTGTGGCATTTTACGGTCCTGAATACCTTCAGTTTGGACGCCGCTTACAAATTTGGCACAGTTGCCAACCTGGCTTCATGTCAACATGATATCTTTCTTGGTCCAGTACTTGTTTTGTAATAACAACAGGCGCTTGTTCTGTGAGCTTTGTCTTTGCACTGAGCTTAGTTAGGTTTGCAGATCAAATTTTTCAAAGCAAGAAGAACATTTGGTAGATATGGTGTTTAATGGCTGAGTGGTTTCATATGATTGGAACTTCATTATACCATGCTAAATGGGGCTACAGCTTCAATGAATGGCTAACTTTTTCTTCTCTCATTTAATCAAACTCTGGATATTGTCCCTACAGAAGAGTAATGCTCAACGAACCATGCGTTTCAATGGAAAAACCAGTGTGTTAATTCCCTGCACCAGTTTGCTTCGCTATGCCGTTTTCTTTTTCTTAAACACAAAAGCCGTCGAAATATTTGTACCTTAAAAGCCTCACACTTACACTAGCTCGAAAACCGATAGCCCTATGCTTATGATCTGTGCTCTCTCTCTCTCTCTACATCACGCAGGCCAATAGGAAGTCATAACAGGTCTTGTAGGGCCGTGTCACTTGGGATTTAAACCTTCGCGAAGTACTGGCAGCACCTTCTCCGATACGTACTGTATATCAGGAAGCAAAGGGTCCCTGGGAGTGAAATAAACACAGTTCAGCTCTGGACACCCCGTTTTAATATATCTATCTTCCCCGGGCATCGACTGAGTCACTGATTGAGCCACATGTGCTGAAGCCGGGATATCCTGAAAACATGACCTGTTGGGGGGGTCATGAGGACAGGAATTGAGCGCCACTGCTATATAGAACTGCACCTTTAAATTACTTCACTGCCTGTAATACTGGTTCAATGGGAGCCTGAGCTACGGATGAGTCCTACACAGTTATATGTAGGAGAGCGCACACACACAAATGGACATATCAGAGTTTGTGATTAACATCGGAGCATTAACTTCAATGGAGAGAGCAGTTCATGATTCAGAAATGATGAAGGAGACCCCACAGAACGGTACCTGTGGGAACTTTCCTGCAATTCTTTAAAAATATGATATATATATTTTTTTACCCGTTAAAGATCCATTGATTTCCCTTCCAAATTACTACTTGTAAACAGGGAGGGGGGGGCGGGGTGAGAGGAAGAGTCATTTAGTAGCATACTTACTATGTAACACACTTGTATTTGTTGTACAGGACAGGAGAAGTGCTGAGGGGAAGCCAAGCTGTCAGTGGTTATGCCACACAAGCTGATTTATATACCCCATTTACTAAACAGAAAACTACCAGATGTGCTGCACATGAACTCGTCTCTCTGATTACACATTGCATCCGGTGTATTACCTGGAATCTTTACATTTTGGATTGGAATGTATATATGGATATTTTTTATTTTGTAGCGCCAACAATGTATGCAGCACTTTACAAAAGAGACAATACTATACAGGGAATTATACAACAATGCAACAAACAAAAGCAGACAATAGGGGATGAAATGCCTGCCCCGCAGAGCTGAATAAACATATTTTTGAAGCCATTGCAAAGGAATCCGTTGCTGGCGTATCCTCCATTGTACAGTGGTTAAAGTAGCTTCGTCATACAGTATACGATGCATTATTGCCAACACTACATTTTCTCTTAGGAAGAATTTTTTTTGTTGCCTAATAAGACAATATATTTTACACAGATACAGAATGGCCACCCGCTCCCGCATTTTGCCCCGCCTGACCCGGTAACTGGGTCTTCTTATCCACCTTAGCTCTCCTCCCCAACTCTTTGTTTCTGCTTCCTAGCAGCGGAGGTTGGCAGGGGGGTGGTTGAAGGACGTAACAAGATTCTGAAAGTGAGTAACCTAATGGTTCTCCACAGCCAGTGGTCCATGTTTTAGTAGTGCAAAAGTTCACAGATCAACGTTTCAGCCCGAGTGTGGACCTCCACACTAGGACCAAAACGTTGATCCGTGGACTACTAAAACATTTTTTTTGCCAAGACCACTGGAGTGCTGTCTTCTCTCTTCCCAGGATTTGCTATATACCCAACTCGCTGGAGTTTTCTGAGCACCCGAGGCAGCTCTTCGCCGGAATCGTGAGTTTATCTACTGTCTCTTTTCTCCACAGCCAGCACCATGTGCATTCACTACTCCCATCACACGAGTGCGGAGGACCAGAAGGAAGATGTCAGTAGCAAAACGAAGGAAAGTAATAGAGAGTTGAAGAATATGACCATCTGGGTCAGTTGTTGCCAAGTTTTGTAAATTACTGTAGCTCTCTCCAACCACAAAATGAAATGTTTTGTTGTAAGACCCCCATACTCTATTTGGTGAACAAAGCAAGGTTTGGGGGAGATGGCCCCACAAAAATCCCAACTGAAGAAATAAGGATTACACATATTGCAGTATAATTAATGGGCTATTGATGCAGGAAACGGCCAAGCTCTGACCTTGACACCACGCCTTCCTTTTTCTTTGCCATGTTGGGTATTTCACAATGTATACAGTATGTCCACCCTTTCCCCTAGACAAGCCAGCCACTCAGGTTGGGAAGCAGTGATCTAGGTCTACAGAGATGCCGTGAAAGGTATCAATCTCTGGCACAGCAATTATTAGACTAACATTAGATTTGTGTAAGTCTATGCAAATACGGCCCAGCCTTACTGATTCACAGCATTTCCTGTACCGATTTAAGGTTTATAACTCCTATGTACCTGAAGGGAAAATGCTGCAGGAATTTTGCCGCTGTATTGATCAGGGTTGATTTATACAGAGTTTATTAAGAGTTTAAGGTGTTCTGAAGACTACGCATATTTGAGAAGCAGAAAAAATATTGTAAATGCTGTACATATTTTTACAAAACAGACAAATCTCCAAATATTGAAAGTATAAAAAATATTTTTTGCTCCTACTAAGTGGAAGTGCAGCTTGGAAGCTCAGAATGGAATAGACAAGGAACAGTAATTGTCCATATATACATTAAACTCGTCTACAATGAAACATCTTAATATGGGGGAGATTCACCAAGGTCAGCTGTAGGTTAATTCACCCAATGCAGCGTTAATTGCCATTCAAGTCAAAGGCCGGATCAGGCACGTTTCCCCACAACATACCTTGGCGAATAACTCCCTATGATGGAAAATGTGGCTTTAATACTGTACATACGCCAGATGCAGCAGACTCGCTCTGTAAATGTTTAGCATAATATTACATATTCAATACATGATAGTCACTTCTTGCTATCAAAACATTACTGACTCTTCTCGCTAGAGAACGGCTAGAGCTGATAAGTGCTACCCTAATTGATTTATGCCTGAAGGAGTAACTATGTTCTGGAAACGTATGTATTGTATGTAAAGGGACTCTAATCAAAAACGAGAGAATGAAACCTGATCATCAGCTTTGCCCAATACAGCAAAACAGTAACATTTCAAATTCCATCTCTTACTCAAGTGAACGGAGCCTAAATCCCCCCAAGCAAGAAGAGCGTCACGTCTGATTTATTACAAGGTCTCCGTATTAATGTATCAAGGTGACTTGAATCTATTTATGTCATGATACATACGGTAGACGGCTCAGAGATGCAGGAAGAAAATGCTTTTCTTAGCATGAATCTAACACCACAGTTGGCTTGATGCAGCCACCTCACATTCACTTATTCCAAGAGACTTCACCGCACTGCCACTCGCAGGTGGATTGACATTGTTCATTAGACTGAGAATGGAAATATAACCCATTGCACCCTATACTTTAGCCAACCCTTTGTGGTTTAAAAACACCAAAACAAACAGAAGCATAACCATCGCATAACATCTCTTATACAGTAATTAGTAGCCAATGGTAATGCATTCATAAAAAAATCTAGGTTCCAATGTGCCTCTTTGGGACAGTGGTTATCAGACTCCCAGCGTTGGCATTTCTCTTCCTGTTCCGCTTGGCTCCTCCACTCTCGTGCTGCGGTGACTTTACTGTACAATCTATGTGGCCGCTCACTGTTTAGGTCTGAAGCTTAGCAGGCAGCAGCCACGTAGACGGAGCCCTTGATCCCTTTATTTAAGCGCATTACTATTTGCTTTTAATTATGATCATTTTTTAATGTATGTGTTTATTTATATTGCGCCATCCAGGTAAATAGCTCTTCACAACAGTAATACCCATGGCATAATACTATAACACATAGTGGGAATAAGCGCTTCAGACATAAAAGTAACAATAGGAAAGGGCGTTCCTACCCCAAAGAGCTTACAATCTAAGTATGCCATGGTTTCACTTCTGTTTGTTCTTTTGAGGGTTACATGAAGACGATTGCTCCTTAGGGAGTAGGCAGGATTCTACCTCACCCCATCGGCGGGTGAGGGGGTAAAGACTAGCCCAGGGGCCTCATGCTCCTAGGGGCCTAACTTAGGGGGGGGGGGATAAGGGTGTTACATATAATAATAGTAACTTTTTTTTAAACTTAAAGAAGAAATCCCTCCCCGAGAGTCCACTGGAGCTAAACAGTGTTATTCTTAGCTGCTGGGATCCTGGTTCCTGAGATATTTACCTTTTTTCAATGTAAGTCAAATTAAAGCGGGCTGTTGAAGCCATCCATGTGCTGATGTGCTGATGACATGGCGACTTTCTATTGGCCAGTGGGAGTGAGGCTTGAGAAATAGTTATATTCATTTCCCAAAAAGGACCAAAAAAAAAACCCAGCGCACACAGCACAAATTCTCCCCGGAACGGGCGGTGCCCGGAGATTTACAAAATAATATAAAATAGAGCGGGTCTGCTTCGGGGATCTCTTATGTACTATTGGGTTGTGGGAATTGTTGCTTTACATAAAGACGTTAATGCTGTTAATCTTTTTTTAAAGATAAGAGATCACCAGTGGGAACGGAATTTAAATATCCCAAACATCCATTTATAACCATCTGTAATAAAATTCATTACTTAAACCAGGGGTTCCTCAAGTCCAGTCATCAAGCTCCCCCCTCACCCCAACAAGTCAAGTTTTTAAGATACCCCAGCTTCAGCACAGGTGGCTCAATCAATGGCTCTGTCGAAGACGGCACCACCTATGCTGAAGCAGGGATATCCTGAAAACCTGACCTGTTGGGTGGGTCTTGAGGAGTGGAGATGAGAATGAGATGAGATGAGAACCCCTGGCCTAAGTCAATTATTCACTCCAGATTGCAAACTCTCGCGAGCAGGGTCCTCGCTAACGAGCGTATCGGTCTGTATTTATCTGTGTTTGTCTTGTATGTCATTATATTTACTGGCTGGATGCAATTCCCCGGGTGTGCAGAATATGCTGGCACTTTAAATAAATGATAACAATAATACGCAGTCAGACGTGCTCCGAAAAGAGAACAAAAAAACCAATGTGTGCACCAAAACGTCTGATTAGAAGCAGCTGTCACACTGATTTACCCAGACGCTACACACAGGTACAGTAGTTATTAGTGACATTTAAAGAGTAGAGCAAGCTAAGCTGGAGTACAGTTTAACCTCCTATTCTCTTCCCTCCTTGTGTTCCCATTTGTTCCCCATCTAATGCCAATATTATTATTTTTCACATATACAGATGTAGTGCTTGACATTGTTCCACAAGATAACATACATAACATATGCTGTTATAAAGCTGAATATCAGAACGCCGAGAACGACTGTGTTGGTGCAGACGTTGACAACATATCCCACCTCAATGCAGCAGAGGGGGCATTTGAGTCCCTTGGACCCTGCGAGGAAGCTCCCCTTCCCTCCCCCAACCCACATATAAATAAACACACAACAAAGGTCTGGAGGCACAAAGGCCACGGCTTTATTTACACAAATAAACACTGGTAAGTCCCAACCTTACCAGCGTGCTCTCCCCCCGGGTAAAGGCCGATTGCACCCCAACCATGGCCTACAAGAACCACCAAGCCGGGCGCCCAATGGCCCGGCCGTTTAGCGATACTGGTTTCAGGGAATCACGCACAAATGAGCCCTGCCTACTCGCTACCCCTAGCCACCAGAAGGCTTTAGGGGTTATCTGCACCATAGAGCCCACCACTGGCAAGGTTAACGCACACCTACCCCCGCCCCATCCCCCAACAGCCGCCGTGATGTAGCCAACACATGCCCTGGAATGCCCACCTCAAACATGGCAGACATAGTTACATAGTAGATGAGGTTGAAAAGACATATGTCCATCAAGTTCAACCTATGCTAAATTTAGACATGCTTTATCCTGGATCCTCACCTACAGTATTTTGATCCAGAGGAAGGCAAACGAAAACCCCAGTGATATCTCATAAGGGGGGAAATTAATTCCTTCCTGACTCCAAGAATTGGCAATCGGATCACTCCCTGAATCAACATCCTTCCCATGTTTACTTATTTTTGAAAAGGAAGAAAATACAACATAATGTACAATATATTATACCATTGTCATGGTATTACACAAACAAAGGGACGTGTGGGCGGGAACTTCTTTTCAGGGAGCAGACTGCCTTCCTTCCCCTGCACTCCTTTGAATCCCCTTAGCCCCACCCCCTGTGACACTGGGTAGGGGGAGGGGAAACGGCATGCAATCCAGCCAAGCTGGAGGGGAGAGGGGAAGCAGCACGTAGACTGGCACCAAAGGTGAAGAGGAGGTGGGGGGGGAAGAAAGGGGAGCCTAGCCCCTGCGGTCAGGTGCCAGGCTGCTTCTGTGCTGTACACGGAATGTTGTAGGCATTGTACAATCCCTGCCCCAAACAGATTAAATGTTACAACCTGAGGCACAAGATGTTGAAATGACACGCTCAGCATCACAAGGAGAGATGACACCAGTGTTCAGATTGGGTTCCACCACTAAATTCCTCTTTCAACCCATTTCCATGTACTATAACTGGCGTTCCCGAGTGTGTCATTCAATTGTACAGCGCTATATCATACAAGCATGTTCTGCCATAAAAGATTTAGTTATATCAAGTTTTTGTTTTATAGAGCTACCTACAGTGGTGTTTATAGTAATAATAAAAGTGAGGCTGTGAGCAATCCCAATAAATGGAGAGCCACAGCCTGCATGCTGAAGCCACTATAAATTATATAACGTTTCCAGTTTTATTTGCGTTGCTGGGAAAATACATTTGTGATTGATGATCTTTATACAGAATAATCGGACGGACAGCAGCTGGTATGAGCTATATGTACTCTACAGACAGTGTGCGCATACAAGGTACACCGATCATGCCATACTGCTGGGATGCTCAACTCCAGTCCTCAAGCCCACCCCACTCCCCAACAGATCAGGTTTTCAGGACATCCCAGCTTCAGCACAGGTGGCTCAATCAGTCCCTGCTTCAGCACAGGTGGCTCAATCTTCAGCTGAGTCTCTGATTGAGCCACCTGTGCTGAAGCTGGGATATCCTGAACACCTGACCTTTTTGGGGGGGGGGGGGATGGGAACGGGGGGCTTGAGGACTGAAGTTGAGAATTCCTGCCATACAATACACACAATGTTTTGAACTGTCCATAATGAGATGGGACATAAGGTAGTTCGTAATCTAAGATACCCAGCATCTATACATACAGTATTGCAGCAAGCTTAGTTCAGTTTCAGGGGAGGATACAACAAACCCTTTTAACTTTACCCTACACTCCAATCAAGAAAATACATTGAACTCCTCCACTGCTTGTGGCAGCTAAAACACAACTCAAAGCAATATCCTGCTGTATGGTCTGGGAGTAAAGGGGTTACTGCAGCAATATAAGGAGCATATCACACCTGGTATAAGCCTTCAGGTTCAGCCAGAAATAAAAGCCGGGGAAGAATAGTGCGGATACGACTAGACACAAGATCTGACTAAACCTCTCATCTGTTCTCTCAGGCACCAATTCCTCTATCCATTTCTACCACAAAAGCTGAACAATTTCCTTTATTACCTGTCCCATAAAAAGTATCGTTAATTATTCATAATAGCTCCGTAATAGAGTTTTGGATTACAAACCTCCGCTAATAGCTTCCAAGAATATAATCAAGGCAACAATTAGGATGTCATTACCAGTAATTTTTTTGCAGTACAGTCAGGGAAGGGCAGAGCACAAAAGATGAACAAAATTGCTGGTTATATACTTCTTTTTTTTTTACAGACAAGGAACCTTGGTAACCTACCAACTGGTACTGTTGAAAAATGCATTGGTACTGTAGAATAGAATTGAGATAAGAGTTTTGCAACGCGCAGGTTATGCTGATGCATTGGTTATGATGAATGGTTGATTTTCCGTTACAAAACAATTATAAATGCAAATAACTATGCCTAGTTTATCACATTTATAGTTTCAGTCCCATTTAGCAACATAGTGAATGTAACTCTCCTTGCCCGGCAACCTATTGCCTTGCTTAGTCTTTATTACCTTATCTGGTTGCGGGATCCGTGCAGGCTGGGCGTTGGTAATGCAATGACGGGCGCCAGGAAGTTTATTCGTACAATCAGGATCACTATTAACCGCCGTTGATAAAGGCTCAGTCCTCCTTGTGATGTCACAGACATATACATATACATACACATATAAAAAAATATATATATATAGTACTTTGCAGCTACATTTTAGGAGGGGTGTATAGACAGACATCACAGAAACACATCTATTCCAGTCTCTCTCTCTAACATGTATTTATGTTTAGAACGTAATGTACAGTTGCGAGAAAAAGTTTGCGAACCACATAGGATTTTCCCATATTTCTGCTGGTCAGTCTCTCACATCGGTTTTGAAGAATGTTGGCCCATTCCTCCTTATAGAACTGCTTCAATTCAGTGACGTTTGAGGGCTTCCTGGCATTGACAGCCCGTTTCAGATCCTTTACACAACTTTTCCATGGGGTTTAGGTCCGGACTTTGACTAGACCCTTCTAAAATGCAGAAATTCTTCTTCTGCCGCCATTCTTTTGTAGATCTGCTTGTATGTTTAGGGTCATTGTCTTGCTGCATGACCCACTTTCGCTTCAGCTCAAGGACGGATGGCTGACATTCTCCTCTAGAATCTTCTAATACAATGCATAACTCGTGGTTGTATCACTGATGGAAAGCCATCCAGGTGCTGAGACAGCATAGCAGCTCCAAACCATCACACTCCCACCCCCATGCTTGACGATTGGGATGAGATTCTTCTGTTCCAACGCAGTCTTGGTTCTCGCCAAATAAAATGTTTCCCATTGAGGCCAAAAAGTTCTACATTTGACTTGTCTGTCCAGAAAACATTGTTCCAGAAATCTTGTGGATCATCTATGTGCTCTTTAGCGAACTTCAGATGGGCAGCAATGTTCTTTTTGGAGACCAGTGGTTTCGTCCTGGCTATCCTTCCATGAACACAATTCTTTTTCAGTCTTTTTCTAATAGTCGAGTCATGAACACTCACAGTGGCCTGAAGATCCTTAGATATTACCCTGGGGTGCTTTGTGACTTCCTGGATGATTTACGGATTTGTTCTTGGAGAGATTCTGGTAGGACAACCGCTCCTGGGTAGAGTGACTGTGGTCTTGAACGTTCTCCATTTGTCCGACAGTGGATTGGTGGAGCCCCAAATCCTTAGAATTTGTTTTGTAACCCTTTCTAGACTGCTGAGCATCGATAACTGCTTTTCTGAGGTCTTCTGAGATTTCTCTCGATTGTGGCATGACGTGTTTCCACACACCTGTATGGTAAAGACCAAACTTACAAAGTTTCTGATCTTTATATAGGATGGGGCCTCCCAAACTCACACCTGAAGATCTACCTAATTATTTAAACACCTGATTCTAAATATCCCCTTTAATTTAGCTGATAAAACCAGTATTTCACTTACTTTTGCACAGACTCTTAATTATTCATTGTTTGTCTAATTCATACATCATTTTGTTTCAAAATACATGGAATTGGCCAATATAAATCCTATTGGATATTTAAGCAAAGACTGGTTTTGATTTAAGACAGTGATCAAGGAAAAACTATGGAATTTTTGTAATTATCATTGGATTCCACAAACTTTTGCTCGCCACTGTATATTTAATTGAGGTTATTATATCTTGTTACGGTTCACATAAAATATGCTCTCTGACCTCTGACAATCGTAATGTCAGACAGACTTAACTTCCTGAGCAACATTCACATGTGCTGTGTCTTTTCTTTTTGAATCACAACCTAGAGGAGGACCAGCTGTAAGAGAAAATGTAAACAAGCAGAAAGAACAACCGCGCACTGCTCACATACAATTATTATAATCAGTGTGCACAAGTCTAGTACAAGACAAGCTCAACACAGTTGAGCATCACCGTTTTAATAAATAACAATATACAGTACTCAGCACTTATGGACAATAATATAATTAAATTGTATAAATACGGTTAATGTTATTTGTCTATTTTAGGTCTGATAAACCACTGTATCATAAAGTGCATAAATGTGTGTATTGAAATCATTGCAACAGCCTACACATACTATATATATATATATATATATCTATATATATATATATATATATATATATATAGATATATATATATATATATATCTATATCTATATATATATATACATACACACACACACACACACACACACACACACACACACACACACATATATACATATCCACACACATATGTATATAAGTTATATTTATGCAAAAAAGGTTATTTGGAAACTGTGCCCTCCGCCCGTTTTTTTCCTGCTCCGTGCTTAATTACAGCCGGCTTTAACAATTTGCTTCAAGCTGGTATGTCAGTGTTATAATTACCTAGTGAAGCTATTTGCAAGTACAGTGTGTGACTAAGAATATGACTAACATATGCTGCAGTGCATTCATATTTGCAGAGCCACACTTGCCAGGGAAACACAGCTAATTGATCAGAATAACTGAGTGCCCATTGTAATCTAGAAAAGAAAAACATATTTGTTCCCTGCAACTGAACAATTCACCTCCCCTCCCCCAAAATAAGGGTGTAATAAAGAACACAATAAACAATAAAGAACTAAAATGCTGGTCCTTTTCTTCTATGCACAATAGTATTATTCAAACTGCTTTATTTTATACCTAATTGATCCTCTTAGACTATCCAATTCTGGCATGGAGTATAATGACATAAAGGGATTCATGTTTTCTTGCCAAAGGCTTCTGTACAAGTAAATTCAATAAATAAACACGGGGGGAGGAAAATCCAAAGCACAAGGAAAGAGTCTGCACACCTCTCAATCCCTGGCCAAAAGTTTTAATCAAAGTAAAAACGTAGTGTGAATTAATACAATATACAAAAGAATACACAAAATAATGAAAAGGGGCGACACAGCTGAGCCATCCTCCACGTTTCGGAAGTAAACCCTTTTTTGTCGAGAGGAAATCTGAACATACCAGAGTGAGTAACTGGATCTGATGACATGATCACGGAAATAAAGCAATTCCTCATTTGTGTCCCATTGTAAAGAAAACCAAAAGGGAAGATTTTGGTCTTTAAAAAAAAAAAAAAAAAAAAGATTTTAAAATGCTTGCCTGGTTTTATTGCCCTGGACCGTGCCAGTGGCTGGTGTTGGGGGGCTGGAGTTGGGGGGCTGGGGACGGGGGGCTAGTGCCTTTGGCATTTCTGCGTAATGTGATCACTCAAAGGGGATCACATGACTGCACCAAGCCCCAGGTGCTGGATACAGAAGTGGAAGGGGGCTCCACTTTGCGTTTCGAGAGCTCAGCCCCAGTCCTCTAGGAAACGAGTAAGTGCCCGCGGTACGTACCTGGTACATCTTAAGAGGACCGCGGTGTACCAGATGTGGCCTAAGATACCAGATGTGTCCTAAGAGCGCTGCAAAGTTTAAACATTACAGCAAAGGCTACTGTATGAAGCGGCGTCCCCATGCTGGAGAACACTAGTCCCATTCCTTTAAATGTAGATGATCACTTCTCCTGCACAGAAAGTGGCTTCGCGGCATATCGGATATGGTGCATAGGCCCAAGTGCACTAAATGGTGCTACACTTTAACACGCCTTAAAACTGCCCATCCAATGAAACGGCTTAAAGTATATGGGCCATAGTAAGACGTGTTCAGGAGATTAGCAAGTGGGAGACTACAACAGCAAAATCACATCTTTTTAGCACACTGGGTTGAAAACATTTGATTATTTGCACTGAAATACAGCGGGTGCTGACTTAGCTTTTCCTATTCACACTTGGCTGGCTGGCTGCCAAGCGGTGAACATAAAATATGCCATCAGTTTTGGATGGAGTTGAATTTAGTGGCGCTAAGTGAGATTACAGCAGCTTTTTCAATTATGTATGAGTTATGACACACCGAGAAAGTACATTTATTTTTTATTTTTTAAAAGATGGAGGTTTTCCACTCTTAAAGCTTTCAAAGCTGGGGGGCCTGCACAGCATCGCTCAGGCTGGTTATCGCTGTTCAATAATGCCCTGCAGCAATGCGTGGGTTAAAACTCTGACTGTGCTTAATGTTGAAGGATTAAAATGCTACCTACCCAACAAGGGCTTGAGGACTGCAGTTGAGCCCACCTGAGCTAGGGCTATGCTGTTTTGTCACATGAGATACATGGCTTGGGTTTGCACCTGTGAATAGCGGAGAAAGCAGGACGTTGACGCACACACATTGAACACCCCCTGCTCTAGGCAACTGCAATTCTTTCCTATCGTCAGTTTAAAAAACGATCAGGTATTGTTACAGAAATAGGACGCAATTTAACAGCCATATCTTTTTTTTCCCAATGATATCCATCAAAAAATAACAATGTTTCCCAATGGTTTTATCACGATACTGGCGGGTTTCAAAGGATACCAGATACTGCCAGAAAGGCCAGGAACACCGTGCTTTGCAATGTATGGCTGGTCCCACAGGCAGCCAGGTGGCTACAGTACTTTCCCCTGTATTCACTAACGGTCACCAGGTTACCAAGGTGTATTATAGTATAAATAGGGCAGATACACGTTGGATAAAACTGATTTAGCTTCTGAGAAGATTCTTTGTTTTTTCATTTTTTTTATTTTACGGATAAAAAAAAAAAAAAAACAGTACAAAAAAAAGTAAAAAGGATAAAAGTAAAATATACCATTTTTAAAAGTGTATATTATTTTATCAATGCATAAGTATATACTGTATCAATAAATGATTCAACAAATGTTACATTTGTCATAAAACATGGTTAATTAGAAATGAAATGTTTTATGTTTCTGACGGAGCGGGAAGGAAGAAATAAATGACGGAATTAAATAATAAATATATTTTTAAGGTGTTTTTTTGAACAGATATAACAGGGTATGTCCCATTGTACCTTTCTTTTCCCACATAGTATATCTGCTATGTAAGTCCTGTTAAGTTCCAGGCAGTAGCGGGTTAAACTATGGGCGAGTGACCCCCCCCCCCCCCTTCTGCTTCCCTTGAAAGTGAAGGAAGGTAGGTGGTTACTCATGGCCTGTGTACAGTCCCTTGGAGGTGGGCACAGTCCATGAGCCCGCCCCTTCCAGAGTTTTACAAGGGAAGTAGCTAAAAGTTAGAGAGTCTGATCCTGGTCCCCAAGGAGAGAGGGAGGGGGTCAGTCTTCCCCATCGGGGGAAAGCATGCCCACTCTAGGCCGGATGGCCTAGAGACCATCAAGACCAGAGCCCCACACTATCGGGGTAGCACCATCTAGAGGTCCTGGGACTTCAGACACTATGCTGGGCTATGAAGAGCTGCTGCAGCTATGTTTTGCAATAAAATCCTGTTCAACTACTGTATACCCCTGCTTGGTGTCAGTTCCTGGGCAGGAGGGTTAAGGAATGCAGTGGTGGGGACTGACACCCATACATCATGAGTCTCATCACAGCTGGAGGCTCTGAAACCAACCACAAGAAGAACCCAGAGATCTGTCCAAGCCTGTCCTGTTCCTGTCTCATTACCAACTAGCAGACGACTCAGTACTCCTGCAGCCTACAGGTATAGCACCACACACCTGGTAATACTTCATACTGACTTTTTGAGACTCGAAAACTGGATTTCCCACAATAAACTGTTTTTAAACACTGACAAGACTGTAACAATGGTATTTGGGACCAAGACTAAATTTTTAAAGCTTCCAGCGACTGAGCTCCAGATAAGAACCAACGCCAACACCACCCTAACCCCTGTCCCTAGTTTTAAATACCTGGGCATATGGTTTAACTCCCACTTAACATTCGGGATGCACATTGATACCCTGACAACCAAGACCTATGCCAAACTAGGGGTACTTTACAGGAACAAATCCTCCCTAAGTCTCCTGGTCAGAAAGCGTATCGCACAGCAGATGCTAATGCCAATTATTGACTTTGGAAACCTAGTATATGGTTCGGCATCTCAAACCCACCTTAACAAACTTGACACCCTCTACAATTCAATTTGTCGTTTTGTGCTCCAATGCAACAACAACACACATCACTGTGAAATGCTCAAAGAACTAGATTGGTCATCACTCGAGTCTAGGCGCAAAGTTCACCTTTCCTGTCTTGCCTTTAAATTCTTTATGGACAAGCTACCCAGCTACCTGAACAAGCTCCTCACCCCTACCACATGCAGCACCTATCACCTGAGATCAGACTCCAAAAGACTGTTCATGGTCCCAAGGCTCAACAAAGTATCTGGCCGTTCCTCCTTCTCTTACCGTGCACCCCAAAAGTGGAACAACCTACCAGAGACTCTCACATCCACCACCAGTTTAAGTTCTTTCAAATATAAGGTTGTCTCACATTTTAATCTGGTCTGTAACTGTTTCATACGCCCATAATATATATTTTCTTTAACTGTGCATGCAAGGTCTTGTATATAACGTATACCCTGTTCATTTATGTAACTGTATTTGTAAGCATGTATTATTTGTCTTAACTCTGTGCCCAGGACATACTGGAAAACGAGAGGTAACCCTAAATGTATTACTTCCTGGTAAAATATTTTATAAATAAATAAATAAATATGCCTATCTCCCCAGCACTGGTCCCTATGTGAGATGGGGAGGGGCGGGGGGGGGGAGGGAAACCATGTTACACAGATAATTACAGCGTTTTAGGATCTGTTATTCACGTTCAGATACTCCTAGTAGTGATATAAACCCACTTAATACATACAATACTTTTCCCACCTCGGGTACGAATTGTCAATTCCAGTCGATTGATTTGCATTAAAGAAAAGCACAGAATATAAAGGACCCTTCCCAACATAAGACTTTAAATGCATACAGTACATTCCCACATCCGAGCAGGCACCAATATATTTTTCATTTCTTAATGCCACAAAAACATAAAATATACAATTAAGCAGTGATATATAAAAAAAAACACCATAGGGCTCTGCAGCTATGATGTGCATATGCACATGCCTCTGCTTTACCTGGATTTCTGCCTCTATGTGAATGCTGTTTTAAAGCTCTTGCCGTTCAATTGCTGCTCAAAGTTATTGTTACCACTGTCGTGTCGATTTGCCAACATTGTGAGATACAGGCAGAGAAAGGATCACCGCGGGGTCAGTGCTGGGAGGGAATAGAATGCATTGATGGCCTCTCCTGCAGTGAGGGGGTCACTGGTATAGTAGGCATTCCAGTTCTAACCTTAACAAATCGCTTAATCATTTGTGTGCGCTGAACAAATCAAAATCATACAGTGTCAGAGAAAGCCACTCATCATCCTATTCATGTGCACATTAGATGCATTCACCTGTGTGCAAGTGCATTAGTTTCTTTTAAACCAGGTGGTTCCCAGAGGAGAGGTTTGAGAATCCCTCTGATGCCCCATAGGACCATTTTCTCCGCAGCAGCCACTCGCGCAACAGGTTGGCATTAAAATCATCCTGCGGCACTCAACCCATTCCTGACAAAAGTCACCAAATATTCCAAAGATGCAGAAGGATTTAAAGGATCATAGAAAAACTTGCAGGGTTATTAGGACAATCGATGAACAGCCAGTGCAGCCACGGTGGTTAATGTCGTGGAATACCTTTTGTCGTTGTTATTTCGCAGAGCAATGCGTTGTAGGCACCTCTGGCAGCGAAAGGGGTTAAAACAGGGGGTCTCAACGCCAGTCCTCAAGACCTCCCTCCTCTCCCCCAACAGGTCAGGTTTTCAGGATATCCCAGCGCCAGCACAGGTGGCTCACACCTGTGCTGAAGCAGGGATATCTTAGAAACGTGACCTGTTGGGGGGGGGGGGGGGGATCTTGAGGACTAGAGTTGAGAACCCCTGGGTTAATCCATTAGCCAGAAGAGACGATGGACAGAGGGTGTTCCAGGATACATGGGTATAGCTGGGTTTGTTGATCAGTGAATATTAGGATCACTCAATAGGAGTTAAAAATGTCAATTTGCAAGAAGGTCGCTATGAACAGGAATTAGGTTAACGCTTTTGTTACCAGCAGACCTGCAGCAGACCTCAGTAATACTGCTGGCCCCATAATATTTGTATATCCACTACATTTTTCAGTAATTATATTTTTAGAAATTCAACGCTTTTTTGGTGTGTGTGTGTTTTGAATATTAGGTGTATGTCGTTTTCTACATTTTTATTTGAAAACATTTTCAAAAGCACAGTTACAGTAAACCCTTCTAGGGGCTTATTCTATTCCAGCTAAAGTGGCCTTTTTGTGCCCGAAATTCCTTATTGATTCACCGGGGATTTCGACTAAAACAATCCGATCGGCTGGTTAGGCAGATATTAAAAAAAACCTTAAGTCCCATATAGATCTATAAATGTATAAAGTGAAACATATGTAGAGATATGCTAAATATAAATTACTTTGTTCTTGTTTTTCGACCTCAAATGGGATTTCTATTTTATACCCTGAAATACATTTGTAGTAGGAAAAATACAATCAGACACGTAACGGATACAGTATATTACAGTACATTCTCTGACATCATTTTCTACGTGGGAGGATTGATCACGGGGTTGCAAAACCACTGCTAAAAAGTAGCACCAGATTAATCAACGAAAAAAGCCACTTGGGATAGATTATTCTAAAAAACACAGTTTAGGTAACTATGAAAGAATATACATTTTTAACATTTGCGTTCACAACAAAGAAATAATAACAAATCAAACGCTAGATTGAGAAATATGAATCCTGGGTGTGATCAAGATGCCAGCAACACGCCGTTGATTTGCTGGCCCCCATTAGAACAGAAAGGGCTAAGCAGCAATGAGATATGATGGCACATAAGGACATAATGTACGTTTATGCCAAGTCATCAGCTTTCTGTACGTAGAAATCACTCACCCCACTGGAGAGGCGCCAGTTGTAGATGCTCGAAGACCAGCTGATTTAGAACTCCTTCCACACTTGCTTCTCCTTCACGCTTCAGAGACTGGTGATTAGAAGTTAAGGGATAAAACCCAAACAACCTGGTCGAATAACACAACTTTAAAACAAAAAGTTCTCTCTGCTCTGTGCAAAGGAAGTCAAATATGTTGATGTTTAAACCCTTAGGAGTGCAGGAAGACGGGAGGTACCGGAGTGCCACCGGGTCTTCTGGATCTCAAGCACGTGGTCGCTTGGTGGTCACTTGGCCGCAGGGCCCCAAAGGAGTACCTTGAAGAGTGAATGCACCTCTTCAATTTATCATTTATAATCTTAAGAAAGTATGTTTTATATTGTTTGCAACATAAAGCATTTTTAAGTCTGGGCTACAGTATACATTAAAAAAAATATTTTATATATCTATATCTACCTATATGTATCTATCAGCACAGATGTTTCATTACATTCACAATATGGGTATTCGGCCAATATAAAATAACATACAGGCAGTCCTCGGTTATCCAACGGAATCCGTTCTGGAAGTAGCGTTGGATAGTGAAATCGTTTTAAAGTTAATCCAATGTTAATCAGTGGCGGTGAGCGTTGGATAACGCATTCAGGCATCAGATAACGCATTCTGGCGTCGAAAAATGGACCATAAGGTTGCATTGTAAAGCGTTGGATTTGCTATTCGCTGTAAAGTGAAACGTTGGATAGCGAGGACTACTTGTATGTGATATTTACTAGTAAAATAAATACACATTCCTGTTTCAATGTAAACGGTAACAACCAGGCATGCAGCAGGATGCAATGCGTTGTACGTCATTTCAGAAAACGGAGTCTACATTATGCGCATATGGAGTCTCATAAGGACCTTCACATACACCACAAACATTTTATTACGGTTTGTACTTCTTTTTAGCACTACAATTTTACGCACATTTTTCCTCCAAAGATCCTATTAGTATATAGGCCCTTTAATGTTTGATGGTATTTCGCTCAAAATGGGGAGCGATTTGAATGTACAGTAGTTGAGAATCCTGCAATGGATAGATGCTGCCACCATCACAATACACATTCAATTACAAAACCTAATTTGTACTGGGTAAAGAAACAATTAAACTACACTGACCCCTGGAGGTTGCTATATCCTTACGCTCTTGATTTCAATGTTTCAAATGTTAATTCTTTTCAGGCCATGCCCCCGATGGGATGTGTTAATGTCAAGTCACCCCCTGCTAGATCCAGCAAGTGAAGATCCCTTCACCTTGTGGTTACACATTATAATCTTAAAACACACTTGGTATTTGCTCAGCTTCACTATGAAGAGGTCAAGTGGTCACATCAAAAAACATCATTTCGATGCGCATGCGCGGCTGGTTGAGGATGGCTGCATAGACACACAGCTCCACCAACCGCCGGCACAATAAAGCAATTAATCACTAGCAAAACCAGCATTTTCGGGAAAAAAAACATAGCGACGGCTGTCTAAACCCTTCCCAGTCAAGATAATAAACCCCAAAAAAGGATGGCAGCTACAAGACAAAAGACTCGACGCAAGTCAGATGTCAGGGCCTATTTCACCGGCCAAAGCAAGGCAGGGACTGCAGAGATGTCGGCAGTATCTGATTCAGACTCAGCCCAGGATGCGGAGGGCTCCAGAGCGGCAGCAGAACAAACAAAAGTCATTAAAAAAGAAATATCAAGATTATTAGTCGATCTCAAATATTTCTTCAGAGGAGAGGTGGAGGGGCTCAGACACGATCTGGTACAAATAGGGACGAGGACCAACGACCTAGAGGAGCGCATGGACGCTAGCTCAAATGCCCACAAGGAGACAAACTCCCGGGTACAAGCGTTGGAACAGAGAGTGGCAGAGCTGGAAGCCAGACAAGAGGACGGGGAGAATAGGGATAGAAGAAACAACCTCAGAGTTCGGGGGATCCCAGAAGAAATTCTGGACCCAGAAGCTTTACTATCCCGCTGGATGGCCTCAATATTACCAGGCAGCCCGGCCTCAGACTTTAGGATGGACAGATGCCATAGGGCCTTACGATCCAGACCCTTGCCCTCCAACCCCCCTAGGGACGTGATCCTCCGGCTCCACTACTTCTCTGTCAAAGAAGAGGTGAGCAGAATAGCCCGTGCCACCCCACACATTACCTTCGAGGGGATTACCCTTTTGATCTTCCAGGATCTGTCCCCTCTGACACTGGCCAGACGGAGAGCAGTGGGGCACATAACCAAGGCCCTAACGGACAATGAGGTGCGATACCGCTGGGCATTCCCATTCGCCCTAGTAGCCATTAAAAATGGCAGACCGCAGGTGCTCAAGCACCCCTCAGAAGGGGCAGCCTTCCTTAAAAAACTGGGAGTGCGGGGACCACAGGACAATGGAGCGGAGGGAGCCCAGCAGGGGAAGAGGACGGACTCCCCATCAGGAAAGCAGGGCACCTCTCCCACGCCGGAGAGGAGAATAAGCAAGGAGGGGGGAAGAGGGAAAAGCCCGTAAATGAAAGACACTACAACGTTCGAGAGCTGCAGTTGCGCCCGTTGCGCAGTTTAAACACACCCTGCCACACAGGCTACGCCAGACATCCCCCTACCGTGAGACTGCCGAGGTTCCAGAGTTGTCCCGCTACCGAAGATGGCAGCATTCAGCAGATGGCCGCAGCACATGGGTCCCCAAAATGGCGGATATGTACCTACTGGTGAGGAAGAAGGACGGAAGGGCGCGAGATCTCCAATGGCGGCGGGGGTTTCGGCGGGAAGGTCTGCTCTGCCGGCTGGACCCGCCCAGGGAGCCTCCCCCGATCCAGCCCTCTCGTCTTGGCAGTCCGCCGCGGAATGAGACCAACACGCCCACACCGGTGACGTCACGGGTCCCGTTATCGCGAGAGGTGGAGGAGAGGCGCGGCTAATAGCCCTGGCGGACGACAAGATGACGTCAGATGAGAGGCGACTAGCAGGAAGTGCAGCGATCTCCTCTGGCGGGGGCACGCGAGCTCCTCCGCCAGGGAAGCGACCACGGGGCAGGCGGAACCCCGCAGGAAAGACATAGCGGTGCAGAAGGAGGTTGCCTGGCCGCTCGAGGAGGGGACACACCTGAGCGGGAGGGGGGAGGGGAGGGGGGGGAGGGGGTGGCGCAGGCCCCCATCAGTGACAGGAGGCGAAGAGGAGAAGATAGCATATACATGCATAATAGCCATACACAAAGCATAGTATAGTGGCAAAGTATCATATACAGAGTATATATAGTATAGAGTAGATAGAGGACAAAGGAACATGAGTGAGAACAGAGGGGTACAGGAGCGATGCAAGCAGAGGTCTCCCAGGAGAGATAACAGAAATGCGGCAGCGAGGGTCTGGGTAGGACCCCAGAGGGAGGGGGAGAGCACCCGAGCCCGGAAGCAGGGAGGAATAGATGAGGTGAGGTAGAAGCAGTCGGCGGTCGAAAGAGCAGGAGGAGTACAGGGTGTGAAGTTGTAGTTTCAGTTTTAAATAAAAGAGAAGAGCTCACGATTAGAGCTCAAGGTAGTTAAAAGATTAAGTTTGGGTTAATAAGAGTTAATAAAATAGATAGAAGTGAAGATAGTTGCTAGGTTTTGTAACGCACAGAGCGGCCGGCGGGGAGGAGTGCAGCCACCACTCTGCCTGCAGGCATGTGCGTCTTCGCCAGGAGATGGGTCATATCCCACCTACCTGGTTCTGACCCGGAGATCTGTGGCGAGTTCGGGAAGCCACAGAGAGGGACCAGGGGGGAGGAGGGTCCAGGGAGAAAATATCTCCTCCGGGCATTGAACCCGAGGTCTCTTAAGACCAATACGGTTCTCATGATGTATTTATGTGTTATGTGTGTGTATTCCCCCCTCATGTTATTTCCCTTTCCCTCTCCAGTCCCAACAGGCGGTGGGTTGAATAGGCGCTTCTGGAGTCTACACCACAGAGTCCACGAACAGAACATGTCCAGGGTCTGGGGTAAGATCAGATCGGCTCACATATTAGGTCCACACAGACACTACTACATAAAATGGAGGTAATTTTTATCTCGCAAAACGCCAAAGGGCTCAACAGTCCACGTAAGCGGAGAGTCGCTTTCACTGAGTTCAAGCGGAGAGGGGCTGACGTGGTCTTCCTACAGGAGACTCACTTCAGCTCGCGTAACAATCCGAAATTCCTCGATTCTAGCTTCCGTAAATTCTTCTTAGCATCAGGGGCAGAGAAAAAGAAAGGTGTAGCTATCCTGTTCCAAAATCACCCCCCCTTCCAGGTTGAAAAGATTAAAAGGGACCCAAAGGGAAGGTATCTGGTGCTGGTCGGGCTCCTTAAGCAGGTCAGAATGACATTAGCGTGTATATATGCACCAAATGAAGGTCAGCTAGACTTCTACAACACATTCTTTCAGAAGCTTCAGTTATGGGCTGAGGGACAAATAATTCTAGGTGGCGACTTTAACACAGTCATGAATGCAAAGGTAGACAGATCTACGTCCCAAAAAAATAATAAGAAAGAAGGGAATATCTCATTACTGAAAGGCCTCAAACAGACTAGCCTGGTGGACATATGGAGAGCAGCACCAGGGAGACCGCAGTTATTCTTTCTACTCCCACCCACATGACAGCTACAGTAGGATTGACCACTTCTTTGTATCGGGCAGAATGGTCCCACAAATTTCCGACACAAGCATACATGATATTACTTGGTCGGACCATGCATCGGTAGAGCTAAGATGCATTCAATTGAGCAATGCCAGCCCAGGAGCAAACTGGAAGCTAAATGAATCAATAATCAAAATCCCGGAGATCCAAAACAAAGTGAAATCTGAAATATCAGAGTACAGCAGCGGCAGCTTTTATTCGAGTAAAAGCCGCCGGCTGCATGCGTCTGGGAAGCGGGTAGCCGCGGCGCGTGGCGGCGCACTGTGACGTCACAGTAACATGCGCGCCCGGCTTCCCCGTCTTCCCCGGCTTCCGCAGGCTTCCCCGACACCCCTGGAGATCAAATTAAGGTAAGCGGGGGTGCGGGGAAGCAGAGGGGCAGAGCAGAAGCCGGGTTCGGGGTCCGGAAGGGGGGGTAAATTGCGCGTGAAGAGGAGGGGGGGTGCGTGGGGGAAACGCGGCGGCGCGCGTTTATTACTGGCGGCAGCTGGGGTAGATCCCGGCTTGCCGGCGGCATTCAGTGCAATAAAAGATGTCGCTACTGTACTTCCGGATAAATAGTGGCAGTGTGGAATCCCATTCACTGTTATGGGAGGCTCATAAGGCCACGATTAGGGGGGTATTAATCGGTATAGCGGCAAATAGGAAAAAGAAAAAGGAAGCCAAATTAGCCCAGCTTTATCACAGGTTACATGAGCTCTCTATTCTACATAACCGGACAGGTAGAGATGTTGATCTGAGGGAGTTGAAGGATGTTAGAATTCAGCTAAACCTCCTCCTTACTTCCCGAGCGGAGGAGGACATGAGTTGGACACAGAGGAAGTTCTATGAGAAAGCTAACAAACCGGACACTATGCTAGCCACCAGACTCCGTAATAGGAAACCAAATTTTAACATTCAATCTATTACGACCGCAGGAGGCCTGAGTTCCTCAAACCCTAAAGTCATAGTAGGGGAGTTTGCGAAATTCTACGAACAGCTATATAATGGAGAGAAGGTAGTTCACAATGCTAGGACAAGTAGTAATCTACAGAAATTCCTAGCAGACGCAGCCTTGCCACAAGTAAACAGAAAGGAACGAGAGGCTCTTCAACGAGACTTCACAAGGGAAGAACTAGAGGCGGTTGTAAAAAACTTAAAAGCATCAAAAGCCCCAGGCCCGGATGGGTTCTCCAACCTGTACTATAAAAAAATGATCGGAGTCTTAGCTCCACACATGCTCCAGCTGTTTAATGGAGTGTTGGCGGGAGAGCCCTTCCCGGGACAGATGCTCCAGGCGTCAATCTCGGTAATCCATAAAGAGGACAAGGATCCCACTAGCTGCCAAAGTTACCGGCCAATATCATTAATTAACACAGATGTAAAAATCTACGCTAAATTGCTGGCCAATAGATTACATGTAATCCTGCCAGGGCTCATCCACCCGGATCAAGTTGGCTTCATTAGAGGTAGACAAGCGGCCGACAACACTAGAAGAATTGTTGATATAATAGACTTTATGGGAGCCAATGAGATTCGGGGTGTGGCCCTAAGCTTAGACGCGGAAAAGGCCTTTGACAGGATTGATTGGCCATACCTGGAGTCCACACTTGGCGCATTTGGGTTTGGAGGCAAATTCCAACAGGCTGTCAAAGCACTATATACGGCACCATCAGCCAGAGTAGTTCACCAGGGATTCCCCTCGGAACTATTCCCAATTAAAAGTGGTACGAGGCAGGGATGTCCGCTTTCGCCCCTGCTATTCGCCTTATGCATCGAACCACTCGCAGCACAAATTCGGAGTAACGCTGATATCGCTGGGGTACAGATCCATTCGCAGGAGCACAAAGTGGCTCTGTACGCGGATGATATCATTCTAACCCTTGCCAAGCCGCTTATCTCGCTGCCTAATCTGTTCGAGCTTCTAGAGCGTTTTGCCCAGATCTCTGGCTTCAAAATAAATCAAGCTAAATCAGAGGCCTTAAGCCTATACCTGCCAAGAGAAATGGAGAAGCTGATAGAACTCAACTTTGAGTTTAGATGGCGACCATCCGCCATGAAATACCTAGGAGTGCAGATCACAAAAAAGGCGAGCTCCTTATATTCGGCTAACTATCCCAGACTGTTGAGGACTCTCAAAAAAGAGCTGCAGGAATGGAAGGCATATGGTATTTCTTGGTTGGGGAGGATCTATAGTGTCAAGATGAACATCCTTCCCCGAATTCTATACCTGTTCCAAACTCTCCCGGTTGCCGTGGTTAGAGCAGACATTGCAGGGCTCCAAAAAGCTATTTCTCAATTTATTTGGAAAGATAAAAAACCACGGATTAAAGGGAAAATTATGCAAAAAAACAAGGAAGCTGGTGGCCTGGCAGTTGCGAGCGTCATATCCTACTATAAAGCGGCACAATTGTGTCAAATCACGCAGTGGCATGGGGACCCGGGGCTCAGGAGGTGGGTGGCACTGGAGAAGGAGGTGTGCGCCCCGCTTGAGCTCAGGGACCTAATCTGGTACCCGAGGACACGGGTGAAGGATAAGCTCATCCCACTATCCTCTGTGCTCAACTCACTCTCGGTCTGGGAGGCTTCTAAAAGTAGCTGCTCTCTGACCTCCAAACACACACTGATGGCTCCTTTATATGGCAACCCGGACTTTGCTCCTGGGCTGGCAGAAAAATGCTTCCCGCGCTGGCGGCAATTAGGGATTAGTCGATTGAAGGACCTGGAGGTTAAAGGCAAGATCAAATCTTTTGAACTATTACAGTCGGAAACTGACTTACCTAACACTGATTTTATGAGGTACTTCCAGGTCCGGGCATTTTATAACGCACACCCGGTGAGACCACCGCTGACCAAATTCGAACAGCTCTGCGTGCGCGGAGCCGACACGCGGGGACTGATCTCTGCGTTGTACAGAGAGGTGGTGAATACTGACTCAGACAGGACAGTCAAACCCCGTTTTATGACACAATGGGAAGAGGATCTCCAGACACAACTAGAGGACGAGGACTGGGCTGCGGTGTTCAAAGCTGCGGCCTCGAGCTCCATATGCACGACATTGAAGGAGAACTCATATAAGGTATTATTAAGGTGGTATCTCACCCCAATCAGATTAGCTAAATTCGTCCGGGGGGCTTCCCCGCTCTGCCCCAGGCGGTGCGGGGAACAGGGGGATCTGGTGCACATGCTGTGGTCTTGCCCGAGATTAGTGCCGGTCTGGACCCAGATCCGCGATTGGCTGCAGAGGATCTTTTTAGGGCTCACAATACAGCTGGACCCGTGGCTATTTTTATTAGGTAAACCTACAAACGAGGTATCTAGATCGGGTAACAAGCTGATAGCACATTTTGCTACCGCTATGAGGTGCGAGACCGCAGCACTGTGGAATCAGAATGCAATTCCTTCTATTGATAAAATCAGAAACAGAATTTGGTTCATTTGTAGAATGGAGAAGTTAACGAGTTTAGTTAACGACTCAGCCGACAAATTTGAGAAAGTATGGTCATTATGGCTTGCCCAGACTGATATTCAGGGGATGAATGAGGCCACAATATGGCTTTGATAGAGATAGATGGGTTCTCCTTGGATGTTGGGCTGGGAGCCGGACGGGACGATCGGACAGTAGGGCTCCCCCCGAGGTACAGTGGTGAAGAGATTCACCGACCAACGAAATCCTGATGTGATCCGGATTTGAGCTCCTCTGAGAGGTGAACTGGAGCAGAACAAAGGCAGTGATGGTGAAAGACTCCGGCGAAACGTGGAATCAGCGCTTCTCCCAGGCCGCTCCCCCCCACCCCTACCCCCCCCTCCCCCCTCTTTTTCCTTGTCCTTAGATGTTGTCAGTCTGTCTGTGTCCTGTCCTGTGGTCCCCCCAATGTTCGTCCGTTACTTGTAAAGTATTCCTGTAAGTTAGGTGTATACCTGATACAATTGACAACATCCTGTTTTCTTTGATGTGTATGCACAAAAAACTAATAAAAACAAAGTAGAAAAAAAAAAAAAAAACATCATTTCCTCCTTTGGGACACTGCTAAAGCAACTGAGAAAGGTATGATCATTTCAAAAATCGCTTCCAAAAAATAACTGAAGAAAACATACTGATTAAGACATTTCGTTTAATTCACTGCTTATGCTACCTATAGATTTAACAACTCTTCCGAGAACCAACATTGCTATTTCTCACCCCCTACCCCACTCCCAATAGAAAGAGAAGTTGCAATATCCTTAAATAACGCAGATCTTTAGAAATCACATTTTAGAAGAGCACGCTTCTACAGATTTAGAGACAGATTTGGTGGCAAACGGTTTGCCAATTTGGTTATAATTGATAATCCTAGCACCTTTATTTCAGCTTTGAAAGCGCGCAAAGGAAACTAATTGATCAAGTTACTGTAACATAGCGGATACCCTTGTCAAAAACTTTACCTACAGTATTTCTACAAGAGCCGATTGATGCCAATGTTTTTTTTTTAAACAAAACTAAGCTACTGCACAACACTCCACCAGACGTTTTGGACGTTGTTAATCAACCAATAAGGCCGTGCTTATAGTGCCGGCAACGCGAATTCGCCCAAAAACAAAAGCATTGCTGCTGCCGCGTGCGCTTATACCCGCCGCCGGCAAAATTTGATTTTTCAAGGGCCGTCACGTGACGGCCCTTTAACAAATCAAATTAGGGGAATCCCGCGATGCCGCCGACCGGCGAAACATAACTTTCACCGGTGGCGACGGTGACGGGTGACGTCACCCATCGTGTCGCCGTCGGCGGCACTATAGGCAAAGCCTAACAAGGAAAGAGGTTTCTCTAGCAATGAAAAATCCCAAACCCCGGAAAAAAGTAGAGTTTTCTATAGCTTTATCCAAGGAAGTTTCAGCGCCCTTATCTTATGTTTTAACTCGGCCCTGATCCGACTGATGCATAAAACAGGTAAATCTCGTGGGCACCCAGCATCTTGTTGCCTTATATCTTTGTTAAACCAGGATTATACATTTTGTACAAACAGCCTGGTAGAAAGGTATATTTTCCCAACCAGGTCTCCACAGATCAGACGGGGGTTTGTATTAGGGAGAAATCGTGAAACTAGTATAGAAAAGGTTTCCGCAGCTGTGTATTTTATATTCCATGTACTGTGGGCCTGGAGTCAAGTGCAAAAGATTAAACTGCCTGTATAATTAGCATGGATACAACTATTGGAACCCTTGAAAAATGTGGCTTCTCTGCCCATTTTGTACAGAATAAAAATGCTATGTACTGTAAACCCTTAGCAATCCTCTTGGTGCAATCTACCAACCAATTAAATGTCTCTTTACAAAAGGGAATGTGTCAATGCTGGCCTTCGTCACCCTTACAGTGTGTTTATTTGATTTAGTTCTTGAGATTTTGAGAGTCTTCTCTGTGCCTCTTTTCCAACCTTGAGATTGAATCTCAACATTTCTTTTTTATCTTGCACTTAAACAATCTTTAACATTTTTTTTTTGCCAAACCCTCATTTACATCTCTCTTTATTAATGGAAATCATTAATAAAGCTCAACCTCTCTCAGGTTATAGAAGAACATTTTTGAAATGTAAAATTCTCTTGTTAGCGGGGGAAGGACAAAGTATCTTGCCTGACACATTTGCTCTTCCATGGGGCTACAGACTATATGAAATATTTGAGTATCTCAATTCCCTGTAAACCAATCGTTATCATTTCAATTTTAAGCCTGCATTAAAAGAAATATTAAGGCAACTTCTGGACTGAATTTTTTTTATTACGTGCAGCTCTAATAAAAATGGTGATATATGCAACAATTATACATCCCCTATAGCCGTTTCCTTTATTGCTGAATAAATGAGATATTTCTCTAAATGACAAATGCTTCACAAATTTTCTTAGAACATAGAACAGTCTTATCTATTTTATAAAGGGTACTGGTGGAATAGTTTTTTTTAGATGTCCAATTGTTTATTTAATTTGGTTAAATATGCTAAGGAAGGGATCTATGATCTTCAGACATTCTCCTCATTCTCTCCTGCTATAGAGAGACAATTCATATTGCCTAATTTCCTTACCTTTCTTTGACAACAAAAAAATATATACAGTATCTACCACAGAATACGGGGGGAATATTTTGATATACTGTATGACACAGTAAAAGTTTGGCAATTAATCTGTAAAATATTTAATACAGTATATCTCTGAATATATCCCTTTACCTGACAAATCAAGGTCATATTGATTTTTTTTCTGCAGGACCTAGCAGGTAAATGTTTAATGTATTTTCATCAGATAAAAAGAAAATGTTAGTAATCCAACAATAATCTGTTTGCCTATTTTCAGATTAGGCATTATGTTAACTCACTGAGAAATTCATACAAGCCCTTTTGGTCTTTTTCACCTTTTGACTTCTTCCTCAAATTTCCTAAATCTGGAAGATATTCTTCGTAGATTGTTTCCGACTCCCCTGCGGATGGCACTTTACCTTGTAAACCCATAGAACAGACACCTTTAATACTGTAGCTAACCAATGGTTAAAAAGAGTTCCAGCTGTCAGGACCACAAAGGCCGTTTCTTCAGGCTGAATTTGTAGAATCTTACCTAGATTGTTTGGGGCTCCTGTTCCGGAGAAATGGAGATATACATGCAGATGCAGCCACGAGTATCCGAACACTTGCCTTGGAAAATCTGGGGCAATCTCCCAGTAACTGAATGGGACTGCCAGGGACCCCCGCTGTGTTAATCCGATGGGCCATTAGTCTGTCTGCAGAAATGTTGCAGCATTACTGGGAGATTGCCCCAGATTTTCCCAGGCAAGAGTTCGGATACTCGTGGCTGCACCTGCATGTAGCTGCTGCTACTGCACCTGTTATTGCGCGATAACATGCAAAGTCAGGTGATTTGGCGAGTGACAGCTCTATTTATTTGCATTGCAATGCATTGCAAATTACACAAAGACGCCCACCAGTGGTAACGCATTGTCGTGCGAGGACGGGTGCAAAACAGTTTTGATAAACAGATCAGTAAAGCCAAGTATAAAGAATGATGTGTTACTTTGATTTAGAGAAACAGGGAGTGTGGGGAGCCCTGCTCAGCTACTTATTAGTGAGAGTGGGAGGATGCTGCCTGGGATAAGTGTATGTATCATATACGTGGTGTCCTGTGCAGGCACAGCGGAGAAGAAGAACTCCTATGGACGGCGCACACCTCAAAAATTATTTATTATATATAACGATAATGTCACAGTGAACCGATATAATAGCCCAACACCCAAGTGAACATAAGAGTTTAAAAGCCAAGATATGTCTGCAAGGTACTGTGTACCTGAGGATATAGATGTGTGTGTATATATATTTCCCACCTCTGTCTGGTGAGTAGCCCATACCAGGGTCTATAGCCAGTAGGGGATCCCCCAGGGGGTGATTCAGAGTGCCCTATAGGTGAGTACAGAGAGTAGGTGGGGGGATGAAAGAGGAGAGAGATGTGTATCTGTAGTTAGTATCCTCTCATTATTTCTCTTGATATCCCAGATCCTGTGTCCCCTTGGTATTAAAGCATCAGTCTAGTCCTATTTTTTAGATTAGGTAGGAGTTTATACAGAATGCTGGGGTATATGGCGAGGGGGAGAGAGATCTGGCTGCTGCTATATGTAGTTTAGCTAGGGCTGCTATGCATAGCCTGTAAAGAATGAGGACTCTTGTAGTGGGGATCGGACGACACGGATAGCCTAATAATTTTAGAGTTCTTTAGATAATATCTCTTATCTCGACCACCACGAGTCCCCAAGCACAGATCTGAGCAGTGTATAACCTGCCTGTAACTCTCCCTGCCTCATGGCAGACTTCCATGGCGTGTGATATCACGCGTCATGCTATGACCTCAGACCCGACGCACGTTTCGCTGAATAACCAATCCAGATGCCGATCACCTATTAGAGCTGTGCAATCACCTGTTAGTGCTGTGCAGGGAGAGGGACCGATTATGTCTTCTCTAACTGCGCAGCTATTTCACACTCGTGCTGCCTGGTTTAACGCAGCGGGAATCTCATTCAGAAGTAGGGACCCCCACTGTGTAAATTCCCCCCTGCTCTGCACTTGGCTGTGATCACTCCACGTTTGGTCCGCAGTTCACCAGCACATGTGCGTGGCAGGGTGGAGATAAAGCGGACTACATCTATATAAACATTATTTAAAAAAATATTTTACCAAGAAGTAATACATTGAGAGTTACCTCTCATTTTTAAGTATGTCCTGGGCACAGAGTTATGATGACATATACATGGTTACATTAAATTAACAGGGTTATACATTATATACCGTACATTAAAGACATTGCAAGTCAATTAAAGATAATATATGTTATAGCCCATGAAACAGTTAAAGACCAGATTAAAATGTGGCAGCTTTAGTTTTGAAAGAATTTAGACCGGTGGCGGCATTGAGAGTCTCAGGTAAATTGTTCCAATTGTGGGGTGCACGGTAAGCGGAGAAGCGGCTGAATTCATTGTTGAACCTTAGGACCGTGAAAAGTCTTTTGGAGTCAGATCACAGGGGATAAGTGCTGCATGTGGTAGGGCTGAGGAGCTTGCCCAGAAAGTATTTGAAAGCAAGTCAGGAAAAATGAACTTTGAGCCTAGACTCAAGTGATGGCCAATCTAGTTCTTTGGGCATTTCGCAGTGGTGTATGTTGTAGTTACATTGGTGGAAAAAGCAGCATATTGAGTTGTAGAGGGTGTTTAGTTTGACAGGGTAAGTTTGGTATACATACTGTGTCCCCATAGTCTATAATTGGCATTAGCACCGACTGTGTGATGTAGTGTCTGACCATCGGGCTTAGGGAGGATTTGTTCCTACAAAGTACACTTGGTTTAGCATAGGTTTTGGATGTCATGGTATCAATGTGCAACTCAAATATTAAATGGGAGTCAAACCATATGCCCAGATATTTAAAACTAGTAACATGGCTACTATGGTAGTAGAGTTGGTTCAGATCTGTCCCAAA
This sequence comes from Ascaphus truei, assembly GCF_040206685.1. NCBI lineage: Eukaryota > Metazoa > Chordata > Amphibia > Anura > Ascaphidae > Ascaphus > Ascaphus truei. The sequence continues at coordinate 21,681,380 of NC_134484.1, read as the reverse complement.
TACCATTGTTACTGCATTGTCAGTGTTTAAAACCAGTTTGTTTGGGAAAACCAGTTCTCAAGTCTCAAAAAATCAGATTGAATAAATGTCCAAGGTCAGAGAGGCTAGGGCTGCGTGCATACTGTATAAGATTGTGTCATCCACATACATATGCATTGAAGCTCCCTTACAAGATGTAGGTAGACCATTAATGAAGACGAAAAAAAGTAGGGGCCTCAAAACAGTGCCTTGCGAGACAACGCAGGTGATATCCAAGGGGTTGGAGTTAGAGCCTGAGATAGGCACATGTTGGGATCGGTTTGGCCTGCTAACAAAATAGAGTTGATTAGGGAGGCAAGCGGTATGATAATGGCTGGGGAACCGAGTCATAGGAACTTTGATTGCAGCAGGTCAGGTCCACATTGGCTGCTTAGTTTTAATTTGAGGAGCGCTTGTGTAATCTCCTCTTCAGATACTGTACTGGGACAAATTGAAAATTGCGGGTAGTGTTGGGAGAGGGTGGGGCTATAGGTGTCTTCCCAGATTGAGTTTCACGTTTGTAGTTCGGGTTGCGTTTTGCTAATAGGGAAGAAGCACACCCCACAAAGTATTCATTGAATGCGTTTGCAATGTCAGTGGGATTTCACAGATTAGTATCATCCTTTTTGATATTAGATGGTTGTTGATGGCTAGAAGGCTGGAATATATTGTTGATGACCTTCCAGAAATTAGCTGGATTTCATGTATTCTGGTGAAGATGGTCAGAGAAATAATGGACGTTTGCTAGTCGTGTTTGTCTTGTGAATGTATTCCGCAGGCATCTGTAATTAAGATTCTTGGTAGTGCCTGTTACTTTGTAGCATTTCAACAAGGCATCCCTGAAATGGTAGAGCGCTATAAGGTCAGTTGTAACCCATGGTAGGTGGGCCCCCCATACTCTTAATCTGCGAAGAGGACCATGGGTATCACAGAGTTTTAAGAACTCTGGAAATAATCAAGTGCAGAATCGAGGTCAGGTATTAAGTTGCTTCTGTACCAAGGGCAGTTAGTAAGATCAGCCAGAAACTATTGGGGGTTAAAGCTTCTAAATGTTGTATACACATACAGTACACACAGTACATATACTGTACTCAGTTTTGCCAGCCTTTCCTAATTTTCCTCTGTCTTCTTTACCATTTATCATTCATGTAATCAACATCTAATTTCTTTCACCTTATTTTTATTACTTTTATTGCATAGAATTAGATTCAATTATCTAAATCGTTATTTAACCTTTTTAGAATGTGATATGATGATTTTTCATGATTTGTAGCTCATTATATGTTAGCTATTAAAGTATTTTAAATGTTCATAATATATCTGTTTCATGCACACAGATGAACAGCTTGTTTCCCCTAATTGCACTCTGCCTTAGCCACTGTGATTGGTACAAACTCACCAACCAGAAATGAGAGTTGAGTTTGTCAAATCAACCAATGGTTATACAGGTATGGGTATAAATATAAAATGTTTTATGTGATGAATTTATACCCCTGATGAAGTCCTGGATAGGATGAAACGCGTTGGGTTTTTAGAGGAAGCTCCCATGATCTGTATGTTTTTAACTGTATGTCCATATACAGTAATGCAGTTTTGAAATATATCAGCTGGTGCTTGTCTATTATTTCTGTATTTTTGCTGGAGAGACTTCAATCCACTGAGACCCTTGATTGAGTAGAGTGGTAAGCCCTGTGCATTCTTGTAGCGCTCGTGCTGCCTGCAAACCTGACAAGACCCCGGTACTGAGGTGGAAAAGGGAGAACCCACACACCCACAGCAGCGGGCGCGCCCGGAGTGTGGTATTGAGCGTAGCCGGGTCTTGGGCTGTAGAGAAAGGTTAGTCGGGTACTTGCCGGATCCAGGGTTATAGTGGGAAGCGTAGTCGAGTCCGTAAGCCAATGGTCTGGGAGTAGAGAGAGCCGCGTAGTGGGTGTCCGTTTGCCGAGTCCGAGGAGAAGAGAGGTAAGCCTAGTCGAGTCCGTAAGACAAAGGTTGAGATCCAGAGAGGGTACGTAGACAGGCCAGGTCAGGAACGAGGAGACTGGAAAAACACAAGAGAGAGCCAAGCACAAAACCAGACAGCATGGAGCTACAGAAGATTATGCTGAGCACTGACTGAGGGGGAAGACAGCAAGTATATACTTGGCAGCGGCCAATGAGGGAGGAAGAGGAATGGAGGTGCGTCCCTAGCGGGGAGTAGGATAGGAGGGGAGGCCGGAGGACATCAGGGCCTATTGTGTCGCTTGGGTGCGTAGCGCGGCGTCCCGCGACGGCCGGGGCTACCCACGGCCGTAAAGGCACAAGAGGTGCGGGTCCGCGCGCGCCCTGTGATGCCGACCAGCGGGCACACACGGCCCAGAAGAGACCCAGCAGACGTGGGGGGAAGAGACAGGCCCAACCGCGCCAGAGCAGGGCGGAGAAGAGAGGTGGGGAGGGTGAGGAGACCCGTTGCGTGGCCCGTGCCCCCCGGTCCCTTACAATTCTCCTGTGTGAGACACTGAAAGCTGTGGAGCTCCTGCGCACCTGCTAGTGCGCACCAACTGATGGAGATGCCACTGGCCAAGGACAGAGACGCGGTTGTACACTGCAGGCTGCCACATACAGATGAAAGTCAAGCCGTTGACAGGAGAAGACTAAGGACAACAAGGGGAGGCGCAACGGAGCAGAACCAGAGCGACACAGAGCAACCTCAAGGTATATTATACCAAGATTAACACCGGAGGCTGCATGGATCATTAAATGGAGGTTTGTGACTGAGAAGTGTTTGGTTGAAGGACGACTCGGCTTAAACAGCTGAGGCGCTGCAGTGTCAAAACCAAAGACACAATATATCTGAAGGCGAGTGTTTGCAGCGTGAAGGTCCCATTACCCACCTTTTTCTGAGAGGGCCACACAGAGATAACAAGAAACTCTGCGTGTACTGACTGATATGTGTGGTTGATTTCAAGTGCTGGTTGTTTAAAGTGTGTGCAGTTAGAACCAGAAGGAAAGGGAAGAACTGGGTATACTAGCAGGGGTGGCTGTTTTTTGGGGAGTGTGCAGTGGGTTAATCTATTTTTAAAGTGTGCTGTAATTTGAAGGCTGTAACTTTTTTTCCCTTTCTCCTGCCTGAGGCAGAGTGGGTGTGGTTGGTTAATTGGCTGGCCTAACACACCTGCAGTGGGTGGGGTTAGTTAATTGATAACCTAACACACCTGGTGGGTGTCCCTATTTAAACAGAGGCTTCTAACGAATCCTGAGCTTGCCTGTGTGTTTGATTTCAAGTGCTGGTTGTTTAAAGTGTGTGCAGTTAGAACCAGAAGCAGTTGTTTAAAGTGCTGGTTGTTTAAAGTGTGTGCAGTTAGAACCAGAAGCAGTTTGAACAATGAAACGGTTAAACAAGGTATAGTTATTGAAGTACAGTTTACTGTTAGTACTTCTAAACTTCATAGTTGCTAGAATGAGCAGGATTGAAAATGCCACTCAATGCTCATCTTGCCACATGTATGTGCACTTGGAGCAGCTGTTCCAAGGAGCATACCGCTGTGAAAAGTGTGAGCGGGTGGTCTCTTTAGAGTCAGAGATTGCTGATCTTAAGAGGCAACTTGCAATATTGAGGGACATTGGCAATCTTGAAAGGGAATTAGAGCTCACTGAGCAGGCCGTTGCTTTGACTAGTGGTGCAGATGGTGGCGCTGTTAGTGAGGAGCAGGTAGGTAGCTTGGTTGCTGTTAGTGAGGAGCAGGTAGGTAGCTGGGTGACAGTTAGAAGGGGAAGCAGGGGCAATAGGGAGAGGCAGGTCGTTTCTGAGCTGACACATCCCAATAGATTTGCCATGTTGAGTGAAGATATTGGGAATGTTGGGACAGAAATGGCAAGGCTGGGGGAGACTTATTCCTCTAGCAGCCAGGGGAATAGTTCCTCCAGCACAGAGGGGACTCAGGATGCTCAGATACAAAGAAAGATTGTGGTGGTAGGGGACTCCATTATTAGGAAGGTAGATAGGGCAATCTGTTGCCAGGAACGCATGAACCGAACAGTTTGTTGTCTCCCGGATGCTCGGGTTCGGCACATTGCGGATCGGGTAGACAGATTGTTGGGGGGGGCTGGGATTGACCCGGCAGTCTTGGTACGCGTTGGCACCAATGACAAAGTTAGAGAAAGATGGAGGGTCCTAAAAAATGATTACAGTTATCTATGCCAAAATCTTAAGGCAAGGACCTCCAAGGTAATATTTTCTGAAATACTACCAGTGCCATGCGCTACCGCAGGGAGACAGTCAGAGATCAGGGAGGTTAATGCATGGCTAAGAAAGTGGTGCAGAAAGGAGGGGTTTGGGTTTTTAGAGCACTGGGACTCGTTTTCTGAGAGGTGCCATCTATATTCTAGGGTCGGATTGCACCTCAATGAAGAGGGATCTTCTGTGCTAGGGGGGAGAATGCTAAAAAGGTTGGAGGACATTTTAAACTAGAATGGAGGGGGGATGGGAATGAAACAGATAATGAACTAAATGGAATAGATGAGGATACAAGGTGGTATAGAGGTAGAATGGGGGCAAGTGCAAGTTTGACAAGCAGTGAGACACCGATAGTAAATACAGATAATACTAGAAAACTTCTAAAGACTAAACCAAGTGGGAGCAGAAAGGAAGGAGCAGATAAGATAATAGTACAGGCTGAAAAAAACCTGAAAATGCATGATTGCTAATACAAGAAGCCTGATAGATAAAATGGGGGAGCTTGAATTAATAGCTGCAAGGGAGCAGTATGATATCATAGGCATTACTGAAACATGGTGGGATGAAACTCATGACTGGACAGTTAATTTAGAGGGTTATTCTCTTTTTCGGAAGGATCGGCCAAATAGAAGGGGAGGTGGAGTATGTTTATATATTAAACCGGATCTAAAACCTATTATAAGGGATGATGTCTATGAAGGGAATGATGAAAATGTAGAGACTTTGTGGATAGAAATTAGCAGTGGAGGTAAAAGTATAAAGAAAATGTTTGTGGGAATATGCTATAAACCACCAAATATCTGTGAGATTGAGGAAGCTAAAATACTTTTGCAAATGGAGAAGGCATCAAAACTGGGTCATGTTTGCATAATGGGGGATTTTAATTATTCAGACATAGACTGGGGCAATGAGATTAGCGTTACAACAAAAGGGAACAGGTTTTTGGGGGTGCTTAAAGACAATTATATGACCCAAATTATTGAGGAACCAACCAGGAGAGGGGCAGTTCTGGATTTGGTCATATCAAACAATGTAGAAGTAATAACAAATATTCAAGTCCTGGAACATTTGGGTAACAGTGATCATAACATGGTCTCATTTGAAATAAATTATCAAAAAACAGATTACTTGGGTTCAACAAAGACCTTCAACTTTGGAAAGGCAGATTTTAATAAACTGAGGTCTAATCTAGTAGTTATACAATGGGATGATGTTTTTGCAGGGAAAATGTAGAAGATAAATGGGCAGTCTTTAAAACATTGTTAGAAAAGCACATTTATCAGTGTATACCCTTGGGTAATAAGTATAAAAGAAATAAGTCAAAACCAATGTGGCTAAATAAACAGGTAGGGGAGGAAATGGACAAGAAGAGGAAGGCGTTTAGATTCTTTAAATCAGAAAGGACAGAGACATAGTATCAGAATTATAAGGAATATAACAAAAATTGCAAAAGGGCAATCAAATTAGCAAAAATGGATAATGAAAAAAGGATTGCAATAGAAAGTAAGGTCAACCCTAAAAAATTCTTTAAGTACCTTAATAACAAAAAAATGAGAAAAGAAAATATAGGACCCTTTCAGTGTGAGATGGGTAGGCAGATTATTGGAGATAAGGAAAAAGCTGAGGTATTAAACAAATTCTTTGCCTCTGTGTTTACCAGGGAAGAATCAAGTTCAATAGTAGTGCCGCAGGAGGAAGCCACAACCTCCATATTAATGAACAATTGGTTAACTGAGGAAGAAGTTCATAAGCGAGTTGAAAAAATTAAAGTTAATAAGGCACCTGGCCCCGATGGCATACATCCAAGAGTTCTCAAGGAGTTAAGCTCAGTAATAGCAAAACCATTATATTTAATATTCAAGGACTCCATTTCCACAGGCTCAGTACCACAAGATTGGCGTAAAGCAGATGTGGTGCATATATTTAAAAAGGGAGCTAGATCACAACCGGGAAATTACAAACCTGTAAGCCTGACTTCAATAGTAGGGAAACTACTTGAAGGTTTAATACGGGATAATATTCAGGAATACCTAATGGAAAATAAAATTATTAGTAATAGTCAGCATGGATTTATGAAGGATAGATCTTGCCAAACTAACCTTATTTGTTTCTTTGAGGAGGTAAGTAGGAATCTAGACCAGGGTAATGCTGTTGATGTGGTCTACTTAGATTTTGCAAAGGCTTTTGATACGGTTTCACACGAGGTTGGTGTACAAAATAAAGAAAGTTGGACTCAGTAATAATATATGCACCTGCATTAAAAACTGGTTAAAGGACAGACAACAGAGGGTTGTCATAAATGGAACTTTTTCAGGTTTGGCTAAAGTCGTGAGTGGAGTACCTCAGGGATCGGTACTGGGACCCCTGCTGTTTAACTTATTTATTAATGACCTTGAGGTTGGGATCGAGAGCAAAGTCTCCATCTTTGCTGATGATACTAAATTGTGTAAGGTAATAGAATCAGAGCAGGATGTAATTTCTCTTCAGAAGGACTTGGAAACACTGGAAACGTGGGCAGGTAAATGGCAGATGAAGTTTAATACAGATAAATGTAAGGTTATGCATTTGGGATACAAGAATAAAAAGGCGACTTACAAATTAAATGGAGATATATTGGGGGAATCCTTGATGGAGAAGGATTTAGGAGTGCTTGTAGACAGCAGGCTTAGCAATAGTGCCCAATGCCATGCAGTAGCTGCAAAGGCAAACAAGATCTTATCTTGCATCAAACGGGCAATGGATGGAAGGGAAGTAAACATAATTATGCCCCTTTACAAAGCATTAGTAAGACCACACCTTGAATATGGAGTACAATTTTGGGCACCAATCCTAAGAAAAGACATTATGGAACTAGAGAGAGTGCAGAGAAGAGCCACCAAATTAATAAAGGGGATGGACATTCTAACTTATGAGGAGAGGCAAGCTAAATTAGATTTATTTACATTAGAAAAGAGGCGTCTAAGAGGGGATATGATAACTATATACAAATATATTCAGGGACAATACAAGGAGCTTTCAAAAGAACTATTCATCCCACGGGCAGTACAAAGGACTCGGGGCCTTTCCTTAAGGTTGGAGGAAAGGAAATTTCACCAGCAACAAAGGAAAGGGTTCTTTACAGTAAGGGCAGTTAAAATGTGAAATTCATTACCCATGGAGACTGTGATGGCAGATACAATAGATTTATTCAAAAAAAGGTTGGACATCTTTTTAGAAAGGAAAGGTATACAGGGATATACCAAATAAGTATACATGGGAAGGATATTTATCCAGGGATTAATCCGATTGCCAATTCTTGGAGTCAGGAAGGAATTAATTTTTCCCCTTAATGGGGTTTTTTGTTTGCCTTCCTCTGGATCGATAAGTATAGATATAGGATAAAGTTGTCTAAATTTAGCATAGGTTGAACTTGATGGACGGAAGTCTTTTTTCAACCTCATCTACTATGTAACTATGAACTTTATTATAAGACATTGAATACCTCACAGCTCTTGCGTATTGGAACTCCCCTTGTATAGACACAGAGACATTACAATTAACCTCATCTCCTTCCTTTGATCATTTTGAAGAAATTGACTGTTTCACAATACAAAGTGTCTATCTGCTGTTGCAACATATATACATTGTTCATGTTTACCCTTTCAATAGACTGGTAATTCAGAAGTAACCATTCTTTCCTCTAAACTCCTAATGGTATCTACACAGTCATTAAGAGATCTTGATAATATTGCTTTATTTCCACATTGCGCGGGTGCATTGTATAACATATATATCAAATGGAAATATTACTGTATGCTCATTTGCATATCTTAGACAGGTCTGCAACCCCGCCTTTCACCATTATCACCCAGGACACAGCACTTCCACTGCAGCAAGGGATTCTGGGAAAAGACATGCAAATGAGCACACAGTGCCACCTTTTGTCTCAAGCTCACATTACATGAACAATCCTTAAGCCAATGCATGCTGCTTTAAACACAGCTTTTAAACATAGGCTGGGATGAGATGTTGTTCATGTCATGTGAGCTTGAGACAAAAGGTGGCACTGTGTGCTCATTTGCATGTCATTTCCCAGAATCCCTTGCTGCAGTGGAAGTGCTGTGTGCTGGGTGATAATGGTGAAAGACAGGGTTGCAGACCTGTCTAAGACATGCAAATGAAAATACAGTAATATTTCCATTATATACTGTATATATATATATATATATATATATATATATACACATATATATATATACATATATATATATACAAATATACATACATACTGTATAACAGTGGTCGACACATCACCAAAAAATGTTCTCGCCGAACAAAAAAATATGCTCGCCACCTAGTACCACACGTGTGCTGCTTGGGCCAATAGGAGCTCGCCACGATGTTAAATCCACTCGCCCGTGGCGTGCAAATGTATAGGTTTGTCGAACACTGCGATATACATATATATACACATATATATATATATACATATACTGTCATATATATATACACATATATATATATATACACATATATATATATACATATACTGTCATATATATATATATATAATCAAAAAATAAATAGATGATACCGTTGTGTGGCTAACGAAAGCAATTTAAAAGCATTTCGTTAGCCACACAATGGTATCATCTATTTATTTTTTGATTATTGAAGCTCGGCTAACACGGTACTGATACCTCTACATGTATGTATATATATATATATATATATATAATATATATATATATATATATATATATATATATATAGTTATACGTTACCGTTCCAAGGATTGGTAAACAAGAGACAGCACTCAATGTTGAAAATCAAAGTGTATTAGTGAAAGCAAAAATACATCCAGAAACCCAACGTTTCGGTCCCACAGAATGGGACCTTCCTCAGGGGGATTCTGTAGGACCGAAACGTTGGGTTTCTGGATGTATTTTTGCTTTCACTAATACACTTTGATTTTCAACATTGAGTGCTGTCTCTTGTTTACCAATCCTTGGAACGGTAACGTATAACTACATTCTCTATATGGGACGTGCACCTGTGGCTTACCAGCACCTATTGGAGTGCCAACTGCCTTATCTGACTATATATATATAATATATATATATATATATATATATAAAACGCATGTAATCACAAGCAAGGTGATAAAAAGACAGCACTCACCAGGTAAAGTCCAAATAAACTGTAGGTAATGTAGATTGCACACTTAGTTTTTTTTTAAAGTATATATATACACACACGTGTGTTTGTATTTGAGAAACAGTAAGTTGTGTACCATTACATAGTCCTCTGAATGGCATTGGGTTTCTAAGGAGTATGGTTTCCCAGTACCCCTGGGGTTCACTTATACACTTGTTTGGGTGTAGATTAAGGGTTGAGGTGTTCCATTAGATTCTCAATTTACTGGCCAGTCTTATAGGTGGGAGGCTGATTGCATGCCTCCCCACCAATATATCATTGCAACTTACAATCAATGTATGCTCTACTTTTGTATTATTTAGTGATTCACTCTATTTAGAGGAATCATTTTGCTGATACATTTACTTAGGAAGTATCAGAGACTGTTTTATCCTTTTCTGTGTTTATTTGACGTATTATATACTTTTTGGATACATGTGTGCTTCTGGTGGGATACTTTTCTCTCTTTCGTACAAACACACACAAACACACACAAACACACACATATGGTATCTGTACTGTGTTAGCCGAGCTTAATAATCAAAAATGAATTGACTATACCATTCTGTGGCTAACTAAATGCTTTTATTTGTGCGAGCTTTCGAGATACACTGCTTTATCCATTGTAACATCACCGGAAGAAGAGATCAGTGTATCTCGAAAGCTCGCACAAATAAAAGCATTTTGTTAGCCACAGAACGGTATCATCTATTTGTTTTCAGCTTTGCTGAAAAGCTGTACAATGCAGCAAGCATTAGCTTATAGAGATCCATGTCAAAATGGATTGAACTAAAAGGTGGCACAGTGTGCTCATTTGCATGTCATTTCCCAGAATTCCTGGCTGCAGTGGAAGCACTGTATGCTGGGCGATAATGGTGAAAGGCAGGGTTACAGACCTGCACATTGTAATATTTCCATTTTCTCTCTCTCTCTCTCTCATATATATAAGCACTCCCTTGAGAAAGGTCCTGTTTCTAGGACCGAAACGTCGGTGAATGTGCCTGTTTTCTTCTAATACACTTCTTTTTTGGATACTACTGAGTGTGCTGTCTCTTCCTTGCTTTATGGCCCTGGGACTCTGGATCTGCCTGGTAAGGAGCATATATATTTGCCTATTGGGTGACATGTTCTTACTCGCGAGTGTACTTAAAGTGAGTGTCCTTAAAGCGGGGTATGCCTGTATATATTTATATATCTAGACTATATATATAAAAAAAAATGTATATATATATATATACACATACACACATACACAGAGAGAGAGAGCGCAAATATATATATATATATATATATATATATATATATATATATATATATATATATATCTCAAGCAAGCCCATTTTACACTCACTGGTGTTGGAGGCACCTCCTCTTTCACATAGGTCAATTTATGAAAAGCTCTTGTCATTGAGATTTCGGGAAAAATGAGGTGTGATCCCTTAACGCCCCATTGATGTAAAATCGAGGAGAGATTTTTAACTTTTCCCACTAATTGTGAGGCGGTCTCCCTATAAGGGGCATGTTATTCCCACTCTTGTGTGTAGCATCCACTTCATGCATTACGCTCAGAGCTGCACATTCATCCATTTGTATTGATTCACACAGCAGCTGGCAAACACGGCATGAAAAGCCATCACAGTGGCCGACTGCCCGAGGAAAAATCCAACAGAGCAGAAGGAAAACCAATTCAGCTTTAAAACCAAAGAATACACAACCTCAGTGCAGCAGTATTTTTTTGCTATGCTATGTCTCTTGAACAAGCATTCATTAATGAGCACAATCCCAGGGTGAAGAGAGAGGGAATTTGTGTCTCAGTTGGACCTCTCTGTGGTAGGAGGGCAGATCAAATTAAATAGCGGCGATAAGCTAACTGCATGTTAATAATCATCCCTCGGCTGCTAATGGGAGGTGAACAGGCAGAGAGTTATGGGTTCCCTCTTGCAGCGGAGTGTAAAACTATAGTTGTACTCTTGTTACAATACTGTACATAATTCTGAATACCAATCAATGCAGTGTCATGCAATGGATCGTGTGTTACCAGCACTGAAGGGATTAATGAACACTCCCACAACTAAACACAACCACATGCAATAGTAATTGTGATGAATCCCCTCTCTAAGATATTTTCACACTTACAGACTTATTAATATGTATACCTTTGGGTGTCCCGTGATGTATGGGGACACCAGGGGACCCCATAACGTAGTAAACACATCATATGCTATCTGTGCTTTTTTTTACGGGACATGGTGTCCTGCGCTGAATGCGATTTGGCCGGCTGAGCAACGGAACGAGCACTCCGCTTCCGTTCTGTCACCAGGGACGCCGCGACCGCGTGATCGCTCCCGGGGAACAGTCACATGATCAGGAAGTGGCGGAGGCCCATTTTACCCATGTGACACATGGGTGCTGCAGGCCCTCCGGGAAGCCATGGGATAAAACACACTAGGTATGTCACGGATCTACCCAATGGAAGGTTGGCAGGCCAACATGTTATAGATTGCGTTATAGGAATAACTGAAGCTATATTTCTTCAGTTGGGTACCCTCCCTTGTGTGACTGCAGTGCAAACAGCTGCACATTCCAGATCTGAAGATTTAGTGCTGCATGGGTGAGTGCTTTAATTTGCAGCCTTTAAATAAGTATAAAGATAAGCCCAAGAAAAGCTCAGGATCCCCTGCAGTTGATCACAGTCCTCACTCTATCTCCCACTGCTACTAAGTAATACATTTCCATGGCAACATAATGCTTCGACACTCCACGATGGATCTACTTACTGATGGACCTCGGAACACTCTCTCACCCTCCCCATGAGCTGCTAAAAAATATCTAAGCCATATTTCTGTGTGAAACACCAGTAACTAGTTACAGCAGTAGTATGAGGTTTTATTTTTAAGCCCTTCTCTTCCGGGTATGTGTGCCATGTAAGGCACGTTCTATAGTGCCAGGCGCGTGCTGCGCCGTGCGCGCGCGGATTTTATGTTGCGTCAGCCTTTCTATATAAGGGCCGCGGGCGCGCACGGCAGGGAGAGGGGAGCCGACAGACAGCGGCGAAGATGAGAAAATTCATCTTTTCGCGCCGCTGCCTACGCTCAAATGTATGTGTGTGTATGTGTGTATGCATATATGCGTGTGTGCGTGTGTGCGTGTGTGCGTCAATGATTGCAGAAGTAAAAAAAAATATTTATTAAAGTTTTTTTTTCTTTAAAAAATCTTATCTAGGACTTACTTTCACTCACACGACCCATGCACACACATATACTCACAAATACACACACATACACACACATATACATATACATTACCTGCAGCTCCTGGCACTATATACAGGAAAAGCATGCGGCCTAATGTAAGGATTTGCTGTGCCTGTAAATTAATGTATTTCAGAGCCTAAACCACAGCACCAACTATGCAGTCTTCTGTGATAAGAAGCCTTCCAGAGCTGGAATAGAGCTCACATTTAAAGTCCGTGGGCTGTAAGATATCTTCCAGAGCTAGAAGGGGTCCTGTGGCAGAAGAATGCATTATTTGCCATCTACAAACACCATGAACACTGGGAATGTAGGTGCTGCAATTAAAAAGTGCACTCCCAGATATATCCGACCAAAACACACAATTTTGTAAAGAATTTAATAATACCATTTTATTTTAAACAGATGTAAACATGCTTAAAGCAAATATTTTTGAACCTTGTAAATTAAGCATCATTTTCTTTCAGGGCCTCATTTGTCAATGAAGTGTTTTCTCTACTCTTACCCCAGCATGTCCATATCAGAGACACAATAAAGGTAAGGCAGGGGGCAGAAGATCTGTCTGTGCAAACACAGTGATATCACACAAAGGTAGCAGCCAGAGGAAATTAAACCCTTCCCAGATGTTTACAAACTAACTTAAAAAAAAATATTTAGAAATACTTATAGTTGTCCGATTTTGGTAAACAATTCACCCATCGTGCAGACGTAATGCCTTGCTCATATTACTGGTGTTGGGACGCTGTGACCCCAAGAGGCACCACCAATGACCCAAATAGGGGAGACCTGGAGTTATTCAGGAGTAAAAAAAAAAAGTGCTGATCTGAATTTATCTGTATCTAGGCCAATAAATTACGCATGAAAAACAAAAATACTTCACAAGACCTCATTGGGGAACATGACACAATGGGTGCTAAAAAAAAGAATGAAACTGTGTACCTCTTGACCCATCTCACAACAACACTTCCCTTATTTACCACATCTCTAACACTTAACATACTTATCTCCTGCTATTTTCTGCTAATCCTCTCACCCACTTCACATTAGGACTCCCTGCTGAATTCATCTCCACCTCTACATACACTGGGCTATAAATATGCATTTTCTTCTGTGCTACTAGAATTCCCATGAGATACTGTATGTGATGTTTTAATAGCTCTGTGCGCTATAATACCATCTGCTCCATTAATAGCTACCACAACAACCTATGGCAAATCAGACTTAAAATACATTTAACTGACAGGTCTGACATTTTAGCCCGCCATTTTCTGCTTATAAACACACATTGTAGCACGCACTGCTCAACAGGGCAAAGGAAGGTTAAAGCAACGGAAGAATACTTTCATTCCATTGGTAAAGAAAGTCACTCAATGTTCCAGGTGCTATGCATCAATCCACATACTGCTCTCATGTGCTTTACCCATTATGGTGTGTCTGGTAGGCAGCAAAGCATTGTAATGGAACCGGTCCATATTAAGAAAGTGGTGCTATTTCATTACACACATTCCGGCACCAGAAATAACTTCAGGGACCATTCGAATGAAAAGGTCCATGCTGACGTCTGCAGTGACAGATGTGAGATGGTACTCCATGGTTTCAGTTATTTACAATTTCTTTATTATTATTAAAGAAAATGGCATCTATATATAAAGAAGATACAGTATAACTTTCCTGTTCTCATAACATAAATAGATCGTACATCTTTGAAGATAGCTA